>NC_139222.1:286762940-286949064 GCF_055691185.1 Crinia signifera | reverse complement strand
TATCCGTTGACATCAGGATCTTGTCCGCATCCGATTACACATGCAGTGGAAGCCATGTTCACTGTGACTGTATTTACACTGCTCATCTTTCCTACAAACCCATCAATTAAGAATCCATGGGGTGGGACCCGGCATGTAGGGTGTCCTTGCCCACAGTCTGCCACCGCAGGGTGTAGTTTTGCAAAACTACAAACCCCTTTCAATCAGGCCCAGTGACTCTTTACCTGGTACGTAGACCGGGGTGTGCAGTAAAATGAGGCGTGCTGTCCTAACAATGGCTGAGCCCCAATGTGCTCGGCAGCTCAGTACTACACGTACAGTTACTAACTGTCATTATTGGCAAGTAGGGAGGGGCCTAACAACATAATGAAGCCCCGCCCCCTTCCAGCAACTACACTATAGACATTCATACAAAGCCAAGGAATGTGGCAGATGGCACTAACAGGCTCCGTATATTTTCTATCCTGACTTAATCCCCAATGATCCAGCGCTGAGAAGTGATTATTGGGAGAGTAAGGTCGGAGCCCTGGGTGTCTGATGCGGCAGGTTGTCTTGAATACAGAGACTTGTGGGACAAACCTCACGCGGGAGTGGGCGGAGCAAGATGCAGCAGATGAGGTGGAGAGGGATAAAGGGCCCGTTCATGTTTGTAGGTCAAGCAAAAAACAAAAACTACTGTAACTGTCTGGAAAAAACCATGTTGCTATTAAAGGCCGGAGTCCAGCTAACCTTCCTCCTATGCCATTCTGGAGTCCAGCTAGCCAGCCTTCAGTGCCAGCAGAAAGTTCAGCGCAAAATCCAGTGAATGCAGGATGGGGAGAATAGAATAGGTGGTGCCCGCAGCGTGGCGAGGGCAGCGAGCCCGCAAGGGGCTTTGTTTTGCGATTGCCGCGCTGTCTGAGTCCTGCAAGTTGGGATCCCGACGTCGGGCTTTTGACTGTCGGGATCCCGACTGTCAGAACCCTGTACCACACCCAATCCAGCTAACCAACCTCCGGCTCCACACTGGAGTCAAACTAAGCACACACTGGTTCCAGCCCAGAGTGCAGCTATGTAGTCTCTGGTCTCAGCCCAGAGTGCCAATGTGTGTGCTGCTCTGCCTCATCCGTTCCCAGCGTCAGTACAGCTCATCAGCCTTCAGGAACAGTCTAGATTCCAGTTGAACGGTTCCAATCCCAAGTCCAGCTCAGTTGCACAAACCTACAATACTGTCTGATACAGACCACCAGTTCTTCATGACAAAGCCAAGTTCTGTCACTTACAGATGTGACCACCTCTACCTTGCCCGTCTTGTGTGTGAGGATCTGCTGTGGTTGTGATTATTTGTGGTAAGGTGTGTATAGTCGCACCCACGATCACACCAATGCAATTTCTATGGATCGCGTGTGCAATTACATGGATGCACTCATGTATGTGCACACGGGATAGTGGAAATCTTGCAGCAAATACCTGCGATCTCGGTTACATCTGTATTTAGTATGTACAATGTGTCATTAACCCTACTGGCAGAATGTACAATATATAACACAGACATTTTCTTATTGTCCTCGGGTTATAAGCAATTCCATAAACATTTGGCATCGCCTGTATCTCTGAATCATACTCCAGGTGTGCACATAAAAAACAAATACATTAAATAAAGGGATGTGCTGGATGTTAGCATTAAAAGTGCAGTAATTGTGTATGTGCAGGCAGAAGAGGAGCGCAGTCATTCCCTGACAGGTGCATAACTTTCCAGAGCATCACTCGCTGCACAGGGAATAAAGGAAGGAGACGCTGCTCCCAGTACAACACGTGCTCCATAAGGACCCTGTGTAATCAATGTACAAGCTGCAGGCAATCATCCCCCACCAGACTGTACACAGATATATGGGCAGATGTAACAGCCTACCTGAGAGCCTCTGCGGAGGGGCAGTCGATACCCGCTAACCACCATCACCTACATCCCTTAGCCGCAGAAGACTTTCCAGGATACAGAGACAATGGCGAAAGCAGAAAGTGAACAAAGAGATACAACTATGTGTGGAAGAGGAAGCAGAGACGTTAAGTAAAAGGAGGGGGAGTAATAAGGGAAACAGAGGGAGGGGAAGTGTGGGCTGTCACTGCCCTGACAGTGCCTGATTGGAACAGGCAGCATAGACCCTGAGTGTCTTTGCTCGGCAATGTGATCCCGAGTTGGGCCAAAGCAAAACAAGAAACTCTGCCACTGGGCACACCATGCTGCAAGGGTTGCAAACACCTGTATTCATTTTGCATGCAGTAAAATGCAGTCTGCTTTTGCATGTAGCCCACTAATGCTGGACGGTTTTATTCTAAAGCTGGGTGCGCTGCTGCTATCCAATTATGAGGCTGGTCCTGCGATCCCCGACCTGTTCTTTAGATGCTGTTCTCTCACAATCATATCTTATCTCAAGAAGGCCGGTCACACCTGAAGATCTGTTCTTATGTTCTTCCAAGATCTGCTCGTCAGGACTTTCAATCAATAGCAAAGTGAAACTAAAGACGTAGAGATGTGTGCTAAGCTATTTAGGGTAGGCGATTTCCTGGTGTCCATATCTCCCATGGAGAGCACATACACACCTAGAGATGTGTGCTAAGCTATTTAGGGTAGGCGATTTCCTGGTGTCCAGATCTCCCATGGAGAGCACATACACACCTAGAGATGTGTGCTAAGCTATTTAGGATCGATTTCCTGGTGTCCAGATCTCCCATGGAGAGCACATACACACCTAGAGATGTGTGCTAAGCTATTTAGGGTAGGCGATTTCCTGGTGTCCAGATCTCCCATGGAGAGCACATACACACCTAGAGATGTGTGCTAAGCTATTTAGGATCGATTTCCTGGTGTCCAGATCTCCCATGGAGAGCACATACACACCTAGAGATGTGTGCTAAGCTATTTAGGGTAGGCGATTTCCTGGTGTCCAGATCTCCCATGGAGAGCACATACACACCTAGAGATGTGTGCTAAGCTATTTAGGGTAGGCGATTTCCCGGTGTCCAGATCTCCCATGGAGAGCACATACACACCTAGAGATGTGTGCTAAGCCATTTAGGGTAGGCGATTTCCTGGTGTCCAGATCTCCCATGGAGAGCACATACACACCTAGAGATGTGTGCTAAGCTATTTAGGGTAGGTGATTTCCTGGTGTCCAGATCTTCTATAGAGAGCACATACACACCTAGAGATGTGTGCTTAGCTATTTAGGGTAGGCGATTTCCTGGTGTCCAGATCTCCCATGGAGAGCACATACACACCTAGAGATGTGTGCTAAGCTATTTAGGGTAGGCGATTTCCTGGTGTCCAGATCTCCCATGGAGAGCACATATACACCTAGAGATGTGTGCTAAGCTATTTAGGGTAGGCGATTTCCTGGTGTCCAGATCTCCCATGGAGAGCACATACACACCTAGAGATGTGTGCTAAGCTATTTAGGGTAGGCGATTTCCTGGTGTCCAGATCTCCCATGGAGAGCACATACACAGAAGTATCATCGCATCTGAGGTATGCACGTACAGGTGTGTTTCCCAGCTTTCCACTGCAATGTACATGAGTTTGTACACGCACCTCCTTACATCTGCCCACCTGCAGTGCAGCATGGAATTGTCAAGGTGCACAGTTATAACCCTTTCAGACAAAAGCCAATGACCCGGATTGACGTCACAAATGCCTCATATGTTCCCATACACCGAAGGTCCGGGTTTTAAGGATAACAAAGCTTGGACACAATTGATGTAATTAGTACCTGAATTAATTTGATGTAACCATCCGTACAAGGAAATCCTTAAGACCTGGACTGTACGAGTGAATTGAGGACATCTGCATGTGCTTCCTCTTTAATCCACAAAATAACAAAACAGATGAGCTGGTGCTTCCCGCCCCCTCTATCCCCACACACAGATGCAGGGGAGCGCTCAGCTGTAGGACTAGCGCCAGCTGGCCTGCTCCGGTCTGTGTTCAGCATGTTTATACCCTTGATGACCCAGTTATATTCCACGTTCCCTAAGAAAGCCCTGAGCAGCGAGGTCCCGGGGCTTCCTGTTGGAATGAGCTTTGGCTGTGGTAATGTTTTATACCCAGGGCCGTCAAAGCCTTTATTGTTCTGTGGGTGCATGCCCCATGTGGGCTAGGTGCCAAGGTGACGATTAGCTGTATGGCTGTGATGAAGAGACATTATCTGGTGCTGCCTGCCAATTGCATAGTACTGTATGTCAGCATTCTACTGAGGAGGAGGTCGTCAGCTTTTAAGAATGGGAATCATCCATGATCCTCTTACCATCCACTATATGTCTCTCCATGAGCAATTCTCCTGTAGATCTACCGAGCCCACCAGTTCCCTGTGCGGGAAGAGGGCGGGCAGCTGCCGTTCCCATGGGCGCAGCGCCTCACCACCGCCTGCACTGCTAGGTACGATCAGGACGGCAAACTAGCAGCTCGCCGTGCCCGCTCGCATCCAGCATCTCCCCTGTGAGAATTTGAATAAGGCCCCATTGCATGCAATACATCATATGTGATCCCAGCCAAGGATACAGGACCCTGATTAATCTATAGTGCAGCCTTGCAATCTCCGACTCCGATTTCTCAGCCCGATGCATCAGAGTCTGATGGAAACCATGACTGGGCCATAATTAGCTACCTTCCCAGAAGTTGCAGGAGGCTCCCAATTTTTGGGGTAGTACCCAGCACGGATTCAGTATGAAATCCCAACAGGGTCAAAATCCCGAATGGGTCAAAATCCCGACATATAGAATGTTCAGGTGAAAAAGTCAAAATGACTTTCGGTCGCGAGGTTTTTTCACTTTTTTTATCCGAATGTCGACACATGTGGAACTGAACCGCAGCCCCTCGCTTCGCTCAGCACACTATTTTATTCTCCCACCACCACGCCCTAGTGGATGGTAGGGATGGTAGCGCCCTAGTTTCACCAGATGACTGGCTTCTTCAGGATGGTCGCAGACTGCGACCATCCTGAAGAAGCCAGTCATCTGGCCAAACTAGTCGAGGCATCGCAAGCACCTGGACCCGCTGATCATCCCTCTGAGCAAAAGGAGGGTAGTCGACGGGAGTCTGCCGGCAGACATTTCCTTGTTCTTTCTTCAACTGAAAGAGGTACCGTAGCCCATAGAGGCACCACAAAATCTTTAACAACACCAGCCTGAACAGTCGGAGGACCACAGGCACCCCTTTTAAAGATCCACCCCCAGTGTGTTATCCCAACCCGCCCTGTTTTGTGTGTACCGGTATTAGGACACGTATTGAACATAGAATATAGTAGTTACTCAGTATATGAATTTGTTTTTTATCATCACCAATCTGACTGTATTGTTTGTGTTTTTTTACATCATTAAATAAATGTCATATAAAACTTGAAACCTAACGTCTGATATCCATTTATGCTGGCTGTAATTACGGCGCAAGAATATAGGTAACATCCACAGAGGTCTCCCAGCGCAGAGTGACACCGCAAGGTGTAAACCCCCCCCCCCCTTTCTACATACAGTACAGTCACAGTATGACCATAACCACACATAATATGGGAAGTTACACTGTGCACGGCACAACACATACAGTACAGTCACAGTATGACCATAACCACACATACTATGGGAAGTTACACTGTGCACAACACATACAGTACAGTCACAGTATGACCATAACCACACACAACATGGGAAGTTACACTGTGCACAGCACAACACATACAGTACAGTCACAGTATGACCATAACCACACATACTATGGGAAGTTACACTGTGCACAGCACAACACATACAGTACAGTCACATTATGACCATAACCGCACACAACATGGGAAGTTACACTGTGCACAACACATACAGTACAGTCACAGTATGACCATAACCACACACAACATGGGAAGTTACACTGTGCACAGCACAACACATACAGTACAGTCACAGTATGACCGTAACCACACATAATATGGGAAGTTACACTGTGCACAACACATACAGTACAGTCACAGTATGACCGTAACCACACATAATATGGGAAGTTACACTGTGCACAGCAGCACAACACATACAGTACAGTCACAGTATGACCATAAACACACATAATATGGCAAGTTACACTGTGCCCAACACATACAGTACAGTCACAGTATGACCGTAACCACACAACATGGGAAGTTACACTGTGCACAGCAGCACAACACATACAGTACAGTCACAGTATGACCATAACCACACATAATATGGGAAGTTACACTGTGCACAACACATACAGTACAGTCACAGTATGATCGTAACCACACATAATATGGGAAGTTACACTGTGCACAACACATACAGTACAGTCACAGTATGACCATAACCACACATAATATGGGAAGTTACACTGTGCACAACACATACAGTACAGTCACAGTATGACCATAAACACACAGAATATGGAAAGTAACACCGTGCACAGCACAACACATACAATACAGTCACAGTATGATCGTAACCACACATAATATGGGAAGTTACACTGTGCACAACACATACAGTACAGTCACAGTATGACCGTAACCACACATAATATGGGAAGTTACACTGTGCACAACACATACAGTACAGTCACAGTATGACCGTAACCACACACACAACATGGGAAGTTACACTGTGCACAACACATACAGTACAGTTACAGTATGACCATAACCACACACATCATGGGAAGTTACACTGTGCACAGCAGCACAACACATACAGTAGTCACAGTATGACCGTAACCACACACAACATGGGAAGTTACACTGTGCACAGCAGCACAACACATACAGTACAGTCACAGTATGACCATAACCACACACAACATGGGTAGTTACACTGTGCACAGCAGCACAACACATACAGTACAGTCACAGTATGACCGTAACCACACATAATATGGGAAGTTACACTGTGTACAGCACAACACATACAGTACAGTCACAGTATGACCGTAACCACACACAACATGGGAAGTTACACTGTGCACAGCAGCACAACACATACAGTACAGTCACAGTATGACCGTAACCACACATAATATGGGAAGTTACACTGTGTACAGCACAACACATACAGTACAGTCACAGTATGACCGTAACCACACATACTATGGGAAGTTACACTGTGCACAACACATACAGTACAGTCACAGTATGACCATAACCACACACAACATGGGAAGTTACACTGTGCACAGCACAACACATACAGTACAGTCACAGTATGACCATAACCACACATACTATGGGAAGTTACACTGTGCACAGCACAACACATACAGTACAGTCACATTATGACCATAACCGCACACAACATGGGAAGTTACACTGTGCACAACACATACAGTACAGTCACAGTATGACCGTAACCACACATAATATGGGAAGTTACACTGTGCACAACACATACAGTACAGTCACAGTATGACCGTAACCACACATAATATGGGAAGTTACACTGTGCACAGCAGCACAACACATACAGTACAGTCACAGTATGACCATAAACACACATAATATGGCAAGTTACACTGTGCCCAACACATACAGTACAGTCACAGTATGACCGTAACCACACAACATGGGAAGTTACACTGTGCACAGCAGCACAACACATACAGTACAGTCACAGTATGACCATAACCACACATAATATGGGAAGTTACACTGTGCACAACACATACAGTACAGTCACAGTATGATCGTAACCACACATAATATGGGAAGTTACACTGTGCACAACACATACAGTACAGTCACAGTATGACCATAACCACACATAATATGGGAAGTTACACCGTGCACAGCACAACACATACAATACAGTCACAGTATGATCGTAACCACACATAATATGGGAAGTTACACTGTGCACAACACATACAGTACAGTCACAGTATGACCGTAACCACACATAATATGGGAAGTTACACTGTGCACAACACATACAGTACAGTCACAGTATGACCGTAACCACACACAACATGGGAAGTTACACTGTGCACAACACATACAGTACAGTTACAGTATGACCATAACCACACACATCATGGGAAGTTACACTGTGCACAGCAGCACAACACATACAGTACAGTCACAGTATGACCGTAACCACACACAACATGGGAAGTTACACTGTGCACAGCAGCACAACACATACAGTACAGTCACAGTATGACCATAACCACACACAACATGGGTAGTTACACTGTGCACAGCAGCACAACACATACAGTACAGTCACAGTATGACCGTAACCACACATAATATGGGAAGTTACACTGTGTACAGCACAACACATACAGTACAGTCACAGTATGACCGTAACCACACACAACATGGGAAGTTACACTGTGCACAGCAGCACAACACATACAGTACAGTCACAGTATGACCATAACCACACACAACATGGGTAGTTACACTGTGCACAACACATACAGTACAGTCACAGTATGACCGTAACCACACATAATATGGGAAGTTACACTGTGTACAGCACAACACATACAGTACAGTCACAGTATGACCATAACCACACATAATATGGGGAGTTACACTGTGCACAGCACAACACATACAGTACAGTCACAGTATGACCATAACCACACATAATACGGGGAGTTACACTGTGCACAACACATACAGTAGTCACAGTATGACCATAACCACACATAATATGGGGAGTTACACTGTGCACAGCGCAACACATACAGTACAGTCACAGTATGACCATAACCACACATAATATGGGAAGTTACACCGTGCACAGCACAACACATACAATACAGTCACAGTATAATCGTAACCACACATAATATGGGAAGTTACACTGTGCACAACACATACAGTAAAGTCACTGTATGACCGTAACCACACATAATATGGAAAGTTACACTGTGCACAACACATACAGTACAGTCACAGTATGACCGTAACCACACACAACATGGGAAGTTACAATGTGCACAACACATACAGTACAGTTACAGTATGACCATAACCACACACAACATGGGAAGTTACACTGTGCACAGCAGCACAACACATACAGTACAGTCACAGTATGACCGTAACCACACACAACATGGGAAGTTACACTGTGCACAGCAGCACAACACATACAGTACAGTCACAGTATGACCATAACCACACACAACATGGGGAGTTACACTGTGCACAGCACAACACATACAGTACAGTCACAGTATAACCACGCATAATATGGGGAGTTACACTGTGCACAGCACAACACATACAGTACAGTCACAGTATGACCATAACCACACATAATACGGGGAGTTACACTGTGCACAGCACATACAGTACAGTCACAGTATGACCATAACCACACACACTATGGGGAGTTACACTGTGCACAACACATACAGTACACAACACATACAGTACAGTCACAGTATGACCATAACCACACATACTATGGGGAGTTACACTGTGCACAGCACAACACATCAGTACAGTCACAGTATGACCATAACCACGCATAATACGGGAAGTTACACTGTGCACAACACATACAGTACAGTCACAGTATGACCATAACCACGCATAATATGGGGAGTTACACTGTGCACAGCACAACACATACAGTACAGTCACAGTATAACCACACATACTATGGGGAGTTACACTGTGCACAACACATACAGTACAGTCACAGTATGACCATAACTACACATACTATGGGGAGTTATACTGTGCACAACACATACAGTACAGTCACAGTATGACCATAACCACACATAATATGGGGAGTTACACTGTGCACAGCACAACACATACAGTACAGTCACAGTACAACCACACATACTATGGGGAGTTACATTGTGCACAACACATACAGTACAGTCACAGTATGACCATAACCACACATAATATGGGGAGTTACACTGTGCACAGCACAACACATACAGTACAGTCACAGTATGACCATACCCACACATACTATGGGGAGTTACACTGTGCACAGCACAACACATACAGTACAGTCACAGTATGACCATAACCACACACAACATGGGTAGTTACACTGTGCACAGCACAACACATACAGTACAGTCACAGTATGACCGTAACCACACATAATATGGGAAGTTACACTGTGTACAGCACAACACATACAGTACAGTCACAGTATGACCATAACCACACATAATATGGGAAGTTACACTGTGCACAGCACAACACATACAGTACTGTCACAGTATGACCATAACCACACATAATACGGGGAGTTACACTGTGCACAGCACAACACATACAGTACAGTCACAGTATAACCATAACCACATAATATGGGGAGTTACACTGTGCACAGCACAACACATACAGTACAGTCACAGTATGACCATAACCACACATAATACGGGGAGTTACACTGTGCACAACACATACAGTACAGTCACAGTATGACCATAACCACACATACTATGGGGAGTTACACTGTGCACAACACATACAGTACAGTCACAGTATGACCATAACCACACATACTATGGGGAGTTACACTGTGCACAACACATACAGTACAGTCACAGTATGACCATAACCACACATAATATGGGGAGTTACACTGTGCACAGCACAACACATACAGTACAGTCACAGTATAACCACGCATAATATGGGGAGTTACACTGTGCACAGCAGCACAACACATACAGTACAGTCACAGTATGACCATAACCACGCATAATACGGGAAGTTACACTTTGCACAACACATACAGTACAGTCACAGTATGACCATAACCACACATAATATGGGGAGTTACACTGTGCACAGCACAACACATACAGTACAGTCACAGTATAACCACGCATAATATGGGGAGTTACACTGTGCACAGCAGCACAACACATACAGTACAGTCACAGTATGACCATAACCACGCATAATACGGGAAGTTACACTTTGCACAACACATACAGTACAGTCACAGTATGACCATAACCACGCATAATATGGGGAGTTACACTGTGCACAGCACAACAAATACAGTACAGTCACAGTATAACCACACATACTATGGGGAGTTACACTGTGCACAACACATACAGTACAGTCACAGTATGACCATAACCACACATACTATGGGGAGTTACACTGTGCACAACACATACAGTACAGTCACAGTATGACCATAACCACACATACTATGGGGAGTTACACTGTGCACAACACATACAGTACAGTCACAGTATGACCATAACTACACATACTATGGGGAGTTACACTGTGCACAACACATACAGTACAGTCACAGTATGACCATAACCACACATAATATGGGGAGTTACACTGTACACAGCACAACACATACAGTACAGTCACAGTACAACCACACATACTATGGGGAGTTACATTGTGCACAACACATACAGTCACAGTATGACCATAACCACACATACTATGGGGAGTTACACTGTGCACAGCACAACACATACAGTACAGTCACAGTATGACCATAACCACACATACTATGGGGAGTTACACTGTGCACAGCACAACACATACAGTACAGTCACAGTATGACCATAACCACACATACTATGGGGAGTTACACTGTGCACAACACATACAGTACAGTCACAGTATGACCATAACCACACATACTATGGGGAGTTACACTGTGCACAACACATACAGTACAGTCACAGTATGACCATAACCGCACATAAGAGAAGTGGTACTATGCACATGTAGTATAAGCGTAGCACCCAGCGCTGCAGCATGCCCAATATATATGCAATAATAAAGCCATGACGCATGCGCAGTGCACGATACCCACTGATAGTGACGTCAGCTCACCTGGAGATGAAGGGATTGGAAGCCCCGCCCGCCTGGTCACGTGGTGTAATCAGAACGATTATCGGGGCAGGTGTGGCAGTGGCGATACCTGAGGACGGGCGGCGGCACCGCTGGTGGCGCTGTCTGCATCGATGTTTTCAGGCTGCCTCCCGTTCCCTCCAGGGCCAGCGCCACCCGCGGCCAGGTGATGCCGGACACACAGAGTCCCCCGGCGCTCCAGTCAGCCCCGTCCCAGGCAGAGGCGCATGCGCAGTGCGTCTTGGCACCGCCCCCTGGCCGCTGACGTCACGCTGTTTTCGCGGGCTTTTCGCTGATTGGTTGGTTTGTTCCACCGCTTCCCGCGCATTTATGACAGGGATGACTGAGGGAGGTGGTGTTGTATATGGTGCTGATAATGGCGGCGTGGGGTGGTGTGCAGCCCCAGTGACACGTGTGTGCCATGTACAGCAGGATTACATGTTATGTGGCCAGCAATCACCACTGACTGATATAAAGGGTTGACATGCACAAGGTTAACAAACAAAAAATGTCAAAACAAACAAAGGTTGACATGAGTCAACCTGGCCTTGCCCCCACAGTGATGCAAAATGGGGGCATGGCTTGTGGCCATGGCATCCCCGTGAGGCCACGCCCCCTCGGATATAGGCCACAGTGGGATGGGACATAGAAAGAAAACATCAGTTGAATGATGTTTTTCAACATTGGTTACAAAACATCATATATACCTAAACATTGGTACTCTGAAGCCGATGTTAACCGATGTTTCTATATAATTTCTAATAAACTGCCTATTTAAGCATATAATACACTAATACACTTCTGAAATGATAAATAATCCTTCTATTATATTTATCTTATTGGTGGCTTAGAGTTTACACACACATTGGATATATGATTCATGTTTTGTGGTAACTAAAATTTGTTACAGAGGGGGGGGGGGGGAAATGAAGCATTAACTAGTAAAACTATTGCAGCAGCTCACAATCTGCTACATCTCACAGCAGCTCACAATCTGCTACAACTCACAGCAGCTCACAATCTGCTACATCTCACAGCAGCTCACAATCTGCTACAGCTCACAATCTGCTACATCTCACAGCAGCTCACAATCTGCTACATCTCACAGCAGCTCACAGCCTGCTGCATCTCACATCAGCTCACAGCCTGCTGCATCTCACAGCAGCTCACAATCTGCTACATCTCACAGCAGCTCACAATCTGCTACATCTCACAGCCTGCTGCATCTCACAGCAGCTCACAATCTGCTGCATCTCACAGCAGCTCACAATCTGCTACAACTCACAGCAGCTCACAATCTGCTACAACTCACAACAGCTCACAATCTGCTACATCTCACAGCAGCTCACAATCTGCTACATCTCACAGCAGCTCACAATCTGCTACATCTCACAGCAGCTCACAATCTGCTACATCTCACAGCAACGCACAATCTGCTACATCTCACAGCAGCTCACAGCCTGCTACATCTCATAGCAGCTCACAATCTGCTACATCTCACAGCATCTCACAATCTGCTACATCTCACAGCAGCTCACAATCTGCTACATCTCACAGCAGCTCACAATCTGCTACATCTCACAGCAGCTCACAATCTGCTACATCTCACAGCAGCTCACAATCTGCTACATCTCACAGCAGCTCACAATCTGCTACATCTCACAGCAGCTCACAATCTGCTACATCTCACAGCAGCTCACAGCCTGCTACATCTCACAGCAGCTCACAATCTGCTACAGCTCACAGCAGCTCACAATCTGCTACAACTCACAGCAGCTCACAATCTGCTACATTTCACAGCAGCTCACAATCTGCTACATCTCACAGCAGCTCACAGCCTGCTACATCTCACAGCCTGCTACATCTCACAGCAGCTCACAATCTGCTACATCTCACAGCAGCTCACATCCTGCTACATCTCACAGCAGCTCACAGCCTGCTACATCTCACAGCAGCTCACAATCTGCTACAACTCACAGCAGCTCACAATCTGCTACATCTCACAGCAGCTCACAATCTGCTACATCTCACAGCAGCTCACAATCTGCTACATCTCACAGCAGCTCACAATCTGCTACATCTCACAGCAGCTCACAGCCTGCTACATCTCACAGCAGCTCACAATCTGCTACAGCTCACAGCAGCTCACAATCTGCTACAACTCACAGCAGCTCACAATCTGCTACATCTCACAGCAGCTCACAATCTGCTACATCTCACAGCAGCTCACAGCCTGCTACATCTCACAGCCTGCTACATCTCACAGCAGCTCACAATCTGCTACATCTCACAGCAGCTCACATCCTGCTACATCTCACAGCAGCTCACAGCCTGCTACATCTCACAGCAGCTCACAATCTGCTACATCTCACAGCAGCTCACAGCTTGCTACATCTCACAGCAGCTCACAATCTGCTACATCTCACAGCAGCTCACAATCTGCTATTTTTAAATATTTGTAAGGTACTTGCTCATCTTTGCGGCCACCGCTTACGCCAGTTACGTTAGCCGCTATGTGAATCGCTATTGTCCCCTCACGATTGCTCCAACATGTTTCGGGCTAGGTGGCTCACTGTGCTTTGCTTGCCACAACATTACTATAGGTAATAGATGGTGGTGTGGACCCCGAAAATAACCCTCGCGGCTCGCTGTATGCTATGTAAGTTCCGTAGCGTAAGCGGTGGCCGCAAAGATGAGGAAGTAACATTTTTTACTTGATTTTGAACAGTAGTAACAGGCTAATAACTTAAGTTGAAGATAGAGAATAACAAGAAACTGTCCATACAGTGCAACATAGAACATACTGTACCTTAATATTTGTTGCAATATTAAGTATACTATAGAGTAGCTTTAATGTTCTCACTTCCTCTTTAGTTATTTAATCTTTTTCTCTCTCTTCTCCTCTTTCAACTGAAGTCTATATCCTCACCACACAGATGCACTAAGCTTCAAAAGTGATAAAATGGAGAGTGATAAACCACCAGCCAATCAGCTCCTGCCTCACATTTTTTAAACACAGTCTGTGACATGTCAGGTAGGAGCTGATTGGCTGGTGGTTTATCACTCTCCATTTTATCACTCTTGAAGCTTAGTGCATCTGGCCCAGTTTGTGTTACAGTTTTGTATGTTTTTTAAGTTGTCTATGAATATAAAACAAGGAGTGAGCTTGCTGCCGAAAGCAGTGACAGCACCTCACAAAAAAAAACATTGGAAAATTGAGAAAAACATCGGGGGAGAAATCTAGTGATGTTGAGGAAACATTGGTTCCTTAACATTGCAGGGTTAAACATCGAACATTGAAAGCATAAATCCGATGTTACCGATGAAACATCATATGATTACCCATCCCTAGGCCACACTCCTTCATCCAGCATGCATGCAGCTAAGCCGTGCGAGCTCCCCGATTTCTCAAATGTAAATGTTGTGAGGTATGTGTACATGTGATGGGGCACCTTCGGCCCTCCAGCTGTTATTGAACTACACATCCCAGCATGCCTTGCTACAGTTTTGCTATTTGGCAATGCTGAAACTGTTGCAGGGCATGTTGGGTTGTGTAGTTCAGAAACAGCTGGAGGGCCGAAGGTTCCCCATCCCTGTGGTAGGGAATATAGATTGTAAGCTCCACTGGGGCAGGAACTGATGTGACTGTTAAAATATTTTCTGCGCTGTAGTATAGGTGTGCGCTATATCACAAGCTCTCAAAGTCGGTCCTCAGGACCCCACAGAGTGCATGATTTGCAGGTCTCCTCACATAATCAAGTGAAATAATTGTCTCCACCTGGAGATCTTTTAAAACGTGTCAGTGAGTAATGACTGCACTTGCCGGGTGACCTGTGGGGTTCTGAGGACCGAGTTTGACAGCCACACCGCTATATAAATAACTGGTAACCTTCAGCACATGTTCTACTGCCAGGGTCATAGACCTTGCTGGTAGAGAATTGTCCTAATTCCCTACAGCAATGGGCCCTGTACATAATACAGGTATATTATGGTGGCCAGACAATTATACGATATGACCCCTTTCTACACGATGTCCATGCATCAGGCCGATCATGTGAAAAGTGTTACATTGTATGTCATTTACTAATGGATCTGCAGATTATCAGTGCTGCAATAAGGATACATTGTATCCGGGGGCAGTGAATGGGAACCCATGCGATATATCATACCAAAACTTACTGCAACCGATGTATCGCTCGGAAACTTGAAGTCAGTCAGCAAGGGAAAAACATTTTTTGCATGGGAATAAAATACAAATACTTTTATAGCGAGGTTGGTGGTTTGTGATAGGATGAAAGAAGAACCGGTTCATTTGCAGCCATTTCCAGTAGCCGAGCAAAACAGATCCAATCTTTACCTCATTCATCGATTTTGGCTAACTATAAAGGGAGAAAAAGGGATCGACATTTCCGCACAGGCCACTAAAGGGCCCATTTATCATTCAATATCTGCGGATAAATCCTCAGGTGTTAGCCACAAATATTATGTATCACCCAAATGTATGTAGGAAGGACCGCAGCAGGACTCTCCGGTCCCGGCTGTGATCCCTCCTGCATCGGCGTAGATTTCTACGGGGGACGCGGAGCTGGCCGATGTTTCAATATCAGTGATTCGCATTCCTCGGCTACTGCCGTTCTGAGATGGGGTTAACCCATTGTAGCCTAAGGGCAATGGATCACACTGCCGCCGGGGCAGTGCGGTCGTGGGGGGTCAGTGCTTACCGTGCATGCACAGACCCCCCAGCTTAACCCCTTCCTGACAGAGCCAGTTTTTGCGTTCCTGACAGAGCCCTTTTTTTCAAATCTGACATGTCTCACTTAAGTGGGGATAACTTTTTTTTGCTTTTACTTATCCCAGTGATTTTGAGATTGTTTTTTCGTGACACATTGTACTTCAAATTAGTGGTAAATTTGGGTCGATACAGTCTGTGTTTTTTTGTGAAAAATACCAAAATGTCGTAAAAAAATGGAAAATTTAGCAATTTGCAAAATGTTAAATTTTCTGCTTGTGAGACAAATAATCATACCACTCAAAATAGTTAATAACTAACATAGACCATATGTCTACTTTATGTTTCCATCATTATTTCAACTTCCTTTTAATTTTTTTGGACACTAGGAGGCTTACAATATGAATAGCAAATTCTCAAATTTTCAAGAAAATTTCAAACACTGATTTTTTTAGGGACCAGTTCAGTTCTGATGTGACTTTGAGGGACTTGTATGTGAGACACCCCCATAAATGATACCATTTCAAAAACTGCACCCCTCACAGTATTCAAAACAGCATTTTGGAAGTTTGTTAACCCTTTAGGTGTTTCACAGGAATTAAAACAAAGTGTAGGTGAAATTTCAAAATTTCATTTTTTTTGCAGATTTGCAATTTTAATACATTTTTCTAAGGAACACAGTACATTTTACTAGAGAAATGTGACTAAAAATTGATTCCCCCAATTCTTTTGTTTTCATAAATATCCTATATGTGGCCCTAGTGTGCACGTTGACCAAACCACAGGCTTCATAATAGAAGGAGCACCTACTTGATTTTGGAGCCTCCTTTTTATGAGATTATTTTTTAGGCACCATATAGGTTTCTAGGCACCATAAGATGCTAAAATTTAGGAACCCCCCCACAAGTGACCCCATTTTGCAAACTACACCCCTCAGGGAATTCATCTAGGGGTATAGTGTACATTTCAAACCCCCAGGGGTTTCACCAATTTTGATACAACTGGGCAGTGAAAATGAAAAATTACATTTTTTTACACAAAAATGCAGTTCTGGCTCAAAATTTTTCATTTTCAGAAGGTATGAAGGAGACAAAGCACCCCAAAATCTGTGCCCCAATTTCTCCCGAGTACGGCAATGCCTCACATGTGACCAAAAAATACCATTTGGGTGCATGGCAGGACTCAGAAGGGAAGGAGTGATTTTTGGATTTTGCAGCTCAGATTCTGGTGGAATTTTGGTGGGTGCTATGTCGCATTAGCAAGACCCCCCAAGCACCAATACAGTGGAACCCCCCCACAAGTGACCCCATTTTGCAAACTACACCCCTCAGGGAATTGATCTAGGGGTATAGTGTACATTTCAAACCCCCAGGGGTTTCACCAATTTTGATACAACTGGGCAGTGAAAATGAAAAATTACATTTTTTTACACAAAAATGCAGTTCTGGCTCAAAATTTTTCATTTTCAGAAGGTATGAAGGAGAAAAAGCACCCGAAAATATGTGCCCCAATTTCTCCCGAGTACGGCAATGCCTCACATGTGACCAAAAAATACCAGTTGGGTGCATGGCAGGACTCAGAAGGGAAGGAGTGATTTTTGGATTTTGCAGCACAGATTTTGGTGGAATGAATGGTGGGTGCTATGTTGCACCAATACAGTGGAACCCCCCCACAAGTCACCCCATTTTGCAAAGTACACCCCTCAGGGAATTCATCTAGGGGTATAGTGTACATTTCAAACCCCCAGGGGTTTCACCAATTTTGATACAAGTGGGCAGTGAAAATGAAAAATTACATTTTTTTACACAAAAATGCAGTTCTGGCTCAAAATTTTTCATTTTCAGAAGGTATGAAGGAGAAAAAGCACCCAAAAATATGTGCCCCAATTTCTCCCGAGTACGGCAATGCCTCACATGTGACCAAAAAATACCAGTTGGGTGCATGGCAGGACTCAGAAGGGAAGGAGTGATTTTTGGATTTTGCAGCTCAGATTCTGGTGGAATTTTGGTGGGTGCTATGTCGCATTAGCAAGACCCCCCAAGCACCAATACAGTGGAACCCCCCCACAAGTGACCCCATTTTGCAAACTACACCCCTCAGGGAATTCATCTAGGGGTATAGTGTACATTTCAAACCCCCAGGGGTTTCACCAATTTTGATACAAGTGGGCAGTGAAAATGAAAAATTACATTTTTTTACACAAAAATGCAGTTCTGGCTCAAAATTTTTCATTTTCAGAAGGTATGAAGGAGAAAAAGCACCCCAAAATATGTGCCCCAATTTCTCCCGAGTACGGCAATGCCTCACATGTGACCAAAAAATACCAGTTGGGTGCATGGCAGGACTCAGAAGGGAAGGAGTGATTTTTGGATTTTGCAGCTCAGATTCTGGTGGAATTTTGGTGGGTGCTATGTCGCATTAGCAAGACCCCCCAAGCACCAATACAGTGGAACCCCCCCCACAAGTGACCCCATTTTGCAAACTACACCCCTCAGGGAATTCATCTAGGGGTATAGTGTACATTTCAAACCCCCAGGGGTTTCACCAATTTTGATACAAGTGGGCAGTGAAAATGAAAAATTACATTTTTTTACACAAAAATGCAGTTCTGGCTCAAAATTTTTCATTTTCAGAAGGTATGAAGGAGAAAAAGCACCCCAAAATCTGTGCCCCAATTTCTCCCGAGTACGGCAATGCCTCACATGTGACCAAAAAATACCAGTTGGGTGCATGGCAGGACTCAGAAGGGAAGGAGTGATTTTTGGATTTTGCAGCTCAGATTCTGGTGGAATTTTGGTGGGTGCTATGTCGCATTAGCAAGACCCCCCAAGCACCAATACAGTGGAACCCCCCCACAAGTGACCCCATTTTGCAAACTACACCCCTCAGGGAATTCATCTAGGGGTATAGTGTACATTTCAAACCCCCAGGGGTTTCACCAATTTTGATACAAGTGGGCAGTGAAAATGAAAAATTACATTTTTTTACACAAAAATGCAGTTCTGGCTCAAAATTTTTCATTTTCAGAAGGTATGAAGGAGAAAAAGCACCCCAAAATCTGTGCCCCAATTTCTCCCGAGTACGGCAATGCCTCACATGTGACCAAAAAATACCAGTTGGGTGCATGGCAGGACTCAGAAGGGAAGGAGTGATTTTTGGATTTTGCAGCACAGATTTTGGTGGAATGAATGGTGGGTGCTATGTTGCACCAATACAGTGGAACCCCCCCACAAGTCACCCCATTTTGCAAAGTACACCCCTCAGGGAATTCATCTAGGGGTATAGTGTACATTTCAAACCCCCAGGGGTTTCACCAATTTTGATACAAGTGGGCAGTGAAAATGAAAAATTACATTTTTTTACACAAAAATGCAGTTCTGGCTCAAAATTTTTCATTTTCAGAAGGAATGAAGGAGACAAAGCACCCCAAAATCTGTGCCCCAATTTCTCCCGAGTACGGCAATGCCTCATGTGTGACCAAAAAGTGGCAGGACTCAGAAGGGAAGGAGTGATATTTGGATTTTGCAGCACAAATTCTGGTGGAATGATGGTGGGTGCTATGTCGCATTAGCAAGACCCCCAAAGCACCAATACAGTGGAACCCCCCCACAAGTGACCCCATTTTGCAAACTACACCCCTCAGGGAATTCATCTAGGGGTATAGTGTACATTTCAAACCCCCAGGGGTTTCACCAATTTTGATACAAGTGGGCAGTGAAAATGAAAAATTACATTTTTTTACACAAAAATGCAGTTCTGGCTCAAAATTTTTCATTTTCAGAAGGTATGAAGGAGAAAAAGCACCCCAAAATATGTGCCCCAATTTCTCCCGAGTACGGCAATGCCTCACATGTGACCAAAAAATACCAGTTGGGTGCATGGCAGGACTCAGAAGGGAAGGAGTGATTTTTGGATTTTGCGGCTCAGATTCTGGTGGAATGAATGGTGGGTGCTATGTGGCATTAGCAAGACCCCCGAAGCACGGTGAAATTATGAACCTAATAATCCATAGATGTGTGGTATATTTTAAAACACTCCTTTATACATAGGCCGGGTTTGTCGGGGCAAGTGTCACACTGGAAAATAGTTTGCTTTCTTATTCCCTTTTTATAGCAAACTTTGCACCTTTTTTGTGTCCTGCCCTTTTTTCCAGTGGAGGGGATTTCATCAGGAAAATGCTGCCCTGGTACAATACGGGGGCCAGTACTAGAAGTACTGGGGCCCTCTGCCTGCTGGTTCCCAAATATTAGGCCCTTTATGACTTCCTCTTGAAAGTGCATAAATGTCCCCCTCTGGCCGGTAGAACGGAATAGCACGTAAGCGTTATACAGTGCCATCTGGATGATATACACGGACAGCTTCTTGTACCAGATTTTTGTTTTCCGCAGGGCACTGTATGGCTTCAGTACCTGATCTGAAAGATCCACTCCGCCCATGTACCTATTGTAATCCAGGATACAATTAGGTTTTGAGGTGTGGGTACTGGTACCTCGTACAGGGACGGAGGTGGTACTGTCTCCGTGAATTGTTGTCAGTATAAGGACATCCCTCTTGTCCTTATATTTGACCAACAACATATTTTCGGTGCATATTCCCCTGCTTTCACCCCTTCTCATTACTTGGGCAATGTGCGTTTTTGGGAGGCCTCTTTGGTTCTTGCGCACAGTACCGCAAGCTGCTGTACCTCTTGAACCAAGGGCCTTAAACAGGGGGATGCTAGTGTAAAAGTTATCCACATAGAGGTGATAACCTTTATCCAGGAAGGGGTGCACTAAATCCCAGACAATTTTTCCACTAACACCTACGAGGGAGGGGGGGCATTCTGGCGGTTCAATTCTTGAATCCTTCCCTTCATATACCCTAAACCTGTGAGTGTAACCTGAGGTGCTTTCACACAGCTTATACATTTTTATGCCATACCTTGCCCTCTTACTGGGAAGGTACTGGCGGAATTTAACCCTTCCTTTAAAATGTATAAGGGACTCGTCTATGCAAATGAATTTATCTGGGATGTACATGTCTTCAAATTTGGCACTGAAATGATCAATGACCGGCCTGACTTTGAATAGCCGGTCAAAGGTGGGATCATCTCTGGGTGGGCACTGTGCATTATCGTTGTAATGCAAAAATTTAAGGATCGTCTCAAATCGAGCCCGGGGCATGGCCATACGGTAAAATGGGGTGCTGTACAGAACATCTGTACTCCAATATTGCCTAATTTCTGGCTTTTTTACTATGCCCATATGAAACACCAGACCCCAAAACGTCATCATCTCTACTGCATCTACAGGGGTCCACCTAGCAAATGATGACGTGGGGTTTTGAGCAATAAACTGCTGGGCATATAAATTAGTTTGGTCCACCATTAAATTTATAAAATCATCAGAGAAAAATAATTTGAAAAAGTCAATTTCTCTGAGACCTGTGGAATCAAATTGGATTCCTGGCATGGCCAAAAACTCAGGAACCTGGGGCTCAAAATTGTCTGGTGGTGGGGTCCATACGAGATCAATTATTGGGGGGGGGGGTCTCAGCTGCTCTACGGGGGCGTCTTTGAGGGGGTCCCTCATCACCAGAGGAGGAAGAGGAGCTTAAGGCGAATCCTTCAAATTCCCCGCTTGCATCACTGGCTGTGTCAGAGTCAGAAGCAAGCATGGCATATGCCTCCTCCGCTGAATACATTCTTCTGGATGACTGGGATGACATTTGGGATGCCATTTTTATTTTTGTGTTACTGGTAGTGAAATGTTTCAACACGTGTATAGTGTAGGGGGGGGGGTACAAACTTTATTTCAACCCGGGGGGTATGTAGTGTGTAGTGTGTATGTAGTGCAGAAAAAAAAAAATACTTTATACAAAAAAAAAAAAATTGAAGGGGTTAAAAAAAAAAAAAAAATGGAAGGGGTTAAAAAAAAATGGAAGGGGAAAAAAAAAAAAATTGAAGGGGTTAAAAAAAAAAAATTGAAGGGGTTAAAAAAAAAAAAAAAAGGTCCTGCGCCAAAAATTGAGCACAGATGTTGGTCAGTAACGTCCGTCACTGAACAGCGCTGAAAGGCAACAGGAATTTGATAAAAAAAAAAATAGATCAACCCTGTGCCGAAAAAGATGATCAGTGATGTACGTCACTGATCAGCGCACAGCGGCCACAGGACACCCACAAAATCACAGTGTGTGTAAAAAAAAAATAAAAAAAAGACCCCACAGCACACACAAAAAAAAAAAAGGTGATCAGTGATGCGACACTGATTACCAGTGAGGGGCAGCAGGTGCACAACCTTTGGTGCAACTGACAGTGCAACTGGCAGGTATATCTAAAAAAAAAAACCTCTGCACCCCCAAAAAGTTGCTGATCACCTCAGATATAGTGATCAGCACAAAAGGCGGGGGCAGCAGACACAAAATTTAGCACTCTCTATCACTCTCTGTCACTATCTCTCTCTATCTCTCACTATCTAACACTCTATGACACTGCAGCAGCAGCAGTGACAGGTATATATATATATAAAAAAAAACCTGCGCCCCCAAAAAGTTGCTGATCAGTTAATTTATACTGATCAGCACAAAAGGGGGGGCAGCAGTCAGTTATATAAAAAATATATAGCACAATCTGTCACTATCTCTATCTCTCTCTCTCTCTCTCTCTCTCTATCTCTCTATCTCTCTATCTATAACTATCACACTGCAGCAGCACAAAATATAGCACTCTCTGTCACTAGGCCTCTCTATCTCTCTCTCTCTATCTCTCTCTATCTCTCTCTCTCTATGTCTCTATCTATAACTATATCACACTGCAGCAGCACAAAATATAGCACTCTCTGACACTATCTCTCTCTATCTCTCTCTATCTATCTCTCTCTATCTAACGCTATTACACTGCAGCAGCACAAGTTCACAACACAGGAAGTCACAAGTAACAGGATCCAGGAAGCATCCAGCACACTACAAGCAGTGATGAAGCAGTGATCAGGCAAGGTATTTGCAAGGATCAGGTAAGTATTTGGCAAGGTTCAGGTCAGTATACTGCGGCAGCTAGGCACGGTGACCGCACTGCACGCAATTCCAGACCGGAATGGCGTCTGCAGTGCAGTCACCGTTAGTTTAAATCCCCCTCCTTGGCTGTGATTGGTCCGTCGGTCCGACGAACCAATCACGGCCTTTGGGGGCGGGCGGGGTGAGGTGGGGTGACACCAGTGTCACCCTTACACCCCGCGGTGATTGGTGCTGTACTTTACAGCACCAATCACCTCCGATCGCGTGTCACCGGCGAACGTTATTCGCCGGTGACACAGAAAACGCTGTAATTGGCTGTTCACACTGAACAGCCAATCACAGCGATCGCCGACGGGGGGGCGGCATCGCAGCCCCCCCTGGGCATGCACGGACATGTCTGCTGTCAGGGACAGCAGACATGTTGAAACTGTCACCGCGTCTATAGACGCGGTGACAGTTACAAGCCATGACGTACATTTACGCCATGTGTCGGGAAGTACTTCCCGACCATGACGTAAATGTACGTCAATTGTCGGGAAGGGGTTAACATATCGCAGGGACGGGCTCCTTTCGGAGCCCTGTCCCTGCATGCTGGGATCATACATTCAGGGGATTGGATCGCATTTTACAATGTTCCACCCTGATCCTTGATAAATGGGCCCCTTAGTAGGTTTTACGTCTGTTTACTAAAATATACCTCAGGAGGAGCCTTTCCCCACTTATTATAGAAGGGGGTCCGGGTCTCTGGGTGACCTGTCTGCAGACACAGGGAAGGACGTATCAGGCCCTGTGCATAGAGGCCTCTGCGGTGATCCCCACTGCTGGCTGCACCTGAGGTCAGGAAAGTAAGCCGCCTTTCTTCCCGCTGCCTTTGTATGGCCCAACTCTTAGCCCGCAGCAGCGGCTTGCCACAGTGATGTGGCCCGGGCGGCAAATTCTCGGGCTTGTACTGATGTCCGCATGCGCTCGTCCTGCTGCAGCTGCAGGGACCTCTCGGGGTTGCGGTGTCAGCGGCTGGCCTCCAACTGGGGCCACACATCGCATGTGCGCGTCCAGCAGCAAGGCTGAGCTGCAGAATTCTAAGTAGCTGATTGGGCTCTGTTTTAGTTGTCGGTGGGGGGGGGGGTTTAGCTTAGATTTTTAAACAAACTTGCAATTGTAAATTAGCAATTCGTCAGAAGAGGAGAACTTAATCTTTAAAATAGTACCTGCTTTATCAATTTTGCTTAAGTATGTAGGGAGAAAAAGGGATCGTCACCAAAAATCACCCCTCCGATGCCCATTTATTTCTACCCTTGCCAGTCTCTGATCCACACTGCTCCAACATAAATACTGTATAATAATTACACTAAATGATGCAATCTGCCCTTTTCTAAAGACAAATGAACATGTTTATCAAATTTCCCCACTTCTGACACCATAAACTAATAATTTAATTAATAAATTGTCCCTGTGGATTTGTCTATTGTTGGAATAATTTCCAAATGTTTGAAAGAAATGTAAACGCAAAACATTATTATAAAATAATTCCTAATAACGCAATGAAACAGATCTAGTACTTCCTGCGCATCCGACACACTAGCCCCCAATAGGTAACTAATGATATAAGGTCTGATTCAGAGCAGATTTGCAGATGACTGCGAGCAGGAAGCAGTCACCCAATCATAAAGTAAACCCTGTGCAAGACTGCAAGAGAATTGCGAATGGTTTGCGGTGAGTTTTTTCCGGCACTCACAGACAACGGTCAAACACCTGCTTCCTGTCAGTCAAATTTTGAGGGGACTGCGAGTTAATACGCTAATTTTATTTTTGCTATTTGGACTCACGCATGCACGTTATGACCCAAACACACACGCAGTCTTAGGATTGTGAATTCGCACATCAGTGGTCATCTCTGACATTGCTGTCGCGTGAGAACCTGTTGGAGCTGTCGCGGGTGGCACAGGGACCTGTCATGGGAACCATGGGGACATATTGGAGCGGTCACGGGTTGCATGGGGACCCGTCGGAGCTGCCGCAGGTCACGTGGGGTCAAGGCGGAGCTCCCACAGGTTGTGCAGGGACCTTTTGGAGTTTTTTTTAAAGACACATCCAGACAGTGGCCAATGGAAACAAAGAGCCACTACGTCTGTGTGGCCAACCTGTAAAGAGATCCCGTTGCTGTGTGTTTTGATGGAGAGAGGTAGAGCCCGGCGTGGTGACTATAAGCCTCCTTCTGCCTGACATATATAGCGAATTAGCAGCACGGACGGTGTAATGGTTACATTACTGCCTCACAGCGCTGAGGTCATGGGTTCTATCCCCACCATGTGTTATATATACAGGGCAGCACGGACGGTGTAATGGTTACATTACTGCCTCACAGCACTGAGGTCATGGGTTCTATCCCCACCATGTGTTATATATACGGGGCAGTACGGATAGTGTAATGGTTACATTACTGCCTCACAGCGCTGAGGTCATGGGTTCTATCCCCACCATGTGTTATATATACAGGGCAGCACGGACGGTGTAATGGTTACATTACTGCCTCACAGCACTGAGGTCATGGGTTCTATCCCCACCATGTGTTATATATACGGGGCAGTACGGATGGTGTAATGGTTAGCATTACTACCTCACAGCACTGAGGTCATGGGTTCTATCCCCACTATGTGTTATATATACGGGGCAGTACGGATGGTGTAATGGTTACATTACTGCCTCACAGCACTGAGGTCATGGGTTCTATCCCCACTATGTGTTATATATACGGGGCAGTACGGATGGTGTAATGGTTACATTACTGCCTCACAGCACTGAGGTCATGGGTTCTATCCCCACCATGTGTTATATATACGGGGCAGTATGGACGGTGTAATGGTTACATTACTGCCTCACATCACTGAGGTCATGGGTTCTATCCCCACCATGTGTTATATATACGGGGCAGTACGGACGGTGTAATGGTTACATTACTGCCTCACAGCGCTGAGGTCATGGGTTCTATTCCCACCATGTGTTATATATACGGGGCAGTACGGATGGTGTAATGGTTACATTACTGCCTCACAGCACTGAGGTCATGGGTTCTATCCCCACCATGTGTTATATATACGGGGCAGTACGGATGGTGTAATGGTTACATTACTGCCTCACAGCACTGAGGTCATGGGTTCTATCCCCACCATGTGTTATATATACGGGGCAGTACGGACGGTGTAATGGTTATAGCATTACTGCCTCACAGCACTGAGGTCATGGGTTCTATCCCCACCATGTGTTATATATACGGGCAGTACGGATGGTGTAATGGTTACATTACTGCCTCACAGCGCTGAGGTCATGGGTTCTATCCCCACCATGTGTTATATATACGGGGCAGTACGGACGGTGTAATGGTTATAGCATTACTGCCTCACAGCACTGAGGTCATGGGTTCTATCCCCACCATGTGTTATATATACGGGCTATATATACGGGCAGTACGGATGGTGTAATGGTTAGCATTACTGCCTCACAGCACTGAGGTCATTGGTTCTATCCCCACCATGTGTTATATATACGGGGCAGTACGGATGGTGTAATGGTTACATTACTGCCTCACAGCACTGAGGTCATGGGTTCTATCCCCACCATGTGTTATATATATGGAGCAGTACGGACGGTGTAATGGTTAGTATTACTGCCTCACAGCGCTGAGATCATGGGTTATATCCTCACCATGTGTTATATATATACGGGGCAGTAGAGATGGTGTAATGGTTACATTACTGCCTCACAGCGCTGAGGTCATGGGTTCTATCCCCACTATGTGTTATATATACGGGGCAGTACGGATGGTGTAATGGTTACATTACTGCCTCACAACACTGAGGTCATGGGTTCTATCCCCACCATGTGTTATATATACGGGGCAGTACGGATGGTGTAATGGTTACATTACTGCCTCACAGCACTGAGGTATCTATCTATCCCCACCTTGGCCCTAACTGTGTGGAGTTTGTGTAGTCTCCCCGTACTTGCGTGGGTTTCCTCCGGGTACTCCGGTTTCCTCCCACAATCCAAAAATATACTGGTAGGCTAATTGACTCCCAACAAATTTAACCCTAGAATGTCTGTGTGCGTGTGTACATGTGGTAGGGAATATAGATTGTAAGCTCCACTGGGGCAGGGACTGATGTAAATGTTCAAATATTCTCTGTACAGCGCTGCTGAATATGTGTGCGCTATATAAATAACTTCTGATAAGTAATAGCAGTTTATAATAGCAGTGGCATATGATGCTCCGTGCAATGTTATTAATATTTCTCTTATTGGGGCTTAATCCAATAACCTCTCATTCACTAACAAGATCACAATGTACTTCTACTGCGACCTGACCCTACCCCCCCCCCCCCCCTCCAGACATACGCAGAACCTGCTACAGATAGAAGAGATAGAGAGCGACCAAAGGAAAGGCATCTTTATTGCGATGCGCTGCAGGCAATCTCCCATTGCCTGTAATATAACCTTCCGCCATCGCAACAAGCACATGACAGGACATCGTACAACAATTATGTAAACAGGGAAACAAAGGAAAACAAACAAAAAACAACTTTACAGCTCGTGTCGTGTCTACACACACTGCGGCTTGTTGTCCATAAGTAGTCTGGCCATCTTCTGCAGCTTCATAAACTCTGCTCAAGGGGACCGCTGTCGTCCTTGGTGGCTGCTGCAAAAACACAACACATGGTATATTAGAACAAAAACACACAGGGAGATTCGGGAGAATAATGGCTATATTCGGGGGGAGGGTTATGGTAAAATTTGTGTGAAGTTGCCAAGGTTGCCTAAACACGCACACATCGGCTGTAAGCTCGACAATCCACGGCCGTTCTCTCACTCATGGTTAGTGGTTGGGTGACGCCATTTAATGTCAAACAACTGTGTTTACTCTTTTTAAATCATAATGACAACAGAAACGACCCAAATGACCCTGATCAAAAGTTTACATACCCTGGAGATTTCGGCCTGATAACATGCACACAAGTTGACACAAACAGGTTTGAATGGCTGCTAAAGGTAACCATCCTCACCTGTGATCTGTTTGCTTGTAATCAGTATGTGTGTAGAAAAGGTCAGTAATTTCTGGAATCATGAAAGACCCTTGCATCTTTCATCCAGTGCTGCACTGACGTGTCTGGATTCTGAGTCATGGGGAAAGCAAAATCATTGTCAAAGGATCTGCGGGTAAAGGTAATTGAACTGTATAAAACAGGAAAGGGATATAAAAAGATATACAAGCAAATGAGAATGCCAATCAGCAGTGTTCAAACTCTAATTAAGTGGGAAATGAGGGATTCTGTGGAAACCAAATCACGGTCAGGTAGACCAACAAAAATTTCAGCCACAACTGTCAGGAAAATTGTTCGGGATGTAAAGAAAAAATACACAAATAACTTCAGCTGTAATACAGGACTCTCCTCAAAACTTGTGGAACAAAGTCATATGGACATAAACGTTACATTTGGAGAGGAGTCAACAAGGCCTATGATGAAAGGGGATGCGGTCATCTATTAGAATGAACTTAGGTCTACAGTCATTAGGTCGACCCCACTAGGTCGACTGGCAGGAAGGTCGACCTGACTTAAGGTCGACATGGGCCAAGGTCGACATGACTTCAGGTCGAATTTGCATAAAGGTCGACATGAGGAAGGTCGACTGGTCATAAGGTCGACATGGGTTTTTCACTGTTTTTTGAGCCGACATGTGCCGACAGGCGGTATTTCATGCCTTACCATCCACTAGGCCGTGGTGGGAGAATAAAATAGTGTGCCGAGCGCAGCGAGGCACCGTGCCCGAAGCATCGCGAGCGAAGCGAGGGTCCGATTCTCATTGCCAACTGTGTCCATGTCGACTGTGTCGACATTCGGATCAAAAAACAGTGAAAAACCCATGTTGACCTTATGACCAGTCGACCTTCCTCATGTCGACCTTTAGTCATGTCGACCTTGGCCCATGTCGACCTTAAGTCAGGTCGACCTTCCTGCCAGTCGACCTAGTGGGGTCGACCTAATGACTGTAGACCTAAGTTCATTCTGACGAATGATCCCATTCCGATGAAAGGTACACCATTCCTACTGTGAAACACGGAGGTGGATCGCTGATGTTTTGGGGATGTGTGAGCTACAAAATCACTGGAAACTTGTCAAAATTGATGGTAAGATGAATGCAGCAGGTTATCAGAAAATACTGGAGGAACATTTGCACTCATCACCCCGGAAGCTGCGCACGGGACGTACTTGGACGTTCCAACATGACAATGATCCTAAACACAAGGCCAAGTCGACCTGTCATTGGCTACAGCAGAATAAAGTGAAGGTTCTGGAGTGGCCATCTCAGTCTCCTGACCTCAATATCATGGAGCCACTCTGGGGAGATCTCAAACGTGCAGTTCATGCAAGACAGCCCCAGAATTTACAGGAAATGGAGGCTTTTTGCCAAGAAGAATGGGAAGCTTTACCATCTGAGAAAATAAAGAGCCTCATCCACAACCACCACAAAAGACTTCAAGCTATCTCTGATGTTAAAGGAGACAATACATGGTATATAGAACTGGGGTATGTAAACTTTTGATCAGGGTCATTTGGGCAGTTTCTGTTGTCATTATGTCATTAAAAAGAGTAAACACAGTTGTGTGACAATAAATGGCGTCACCCAACCACTAACCATGAGTGACAGAAACGTTTGTGAGTTATCATTCATATTCTCTGACAAATGGCCAGAAAATCACACATTCTGCTGCTGGGGTATGTAAACTTATGAGCACAACTGTATGTAAGACAGAAGGACGGTAGCAGAAATCTCTGATCCCCCCTGTCCGGCCCGCAGGTGCTTCCCCAATAGGTTTCTATGATGGATACGTTGCTGTGCGCTGTACCAATATCGGGAAGCAACAGATCCCGGAGCTACCGCCATTTTGAGAGGAGGGCTGCCCATGGTAGTCTGTGGACTACTTACTGCACTACCGGTGGGGCAGTGCGCTCAGCCCTAGCCTCGCATGTGCAGACACCCAGACACCCGGTACAGCCAATCGCAGGGATGGGCTCATCTCAGAGCCTCTGTCCTGCATCTGCAGGAACATACATCCCACCTATAGGATCGTATATTACAATGCAATCCTTGGTGGTAGACCCCGCCCAGATCACATGGTATATGGGCCCCTTATACCTCTCTCTCTCTAGTGTGATGCCTTGAGGCGGTTGACTTGTTCTGGCCTAAGGTGTCCCTTGCCCTGGACCGGAACCTTAGTGTTAGTGACCCACCAGTGGAGGTCATCTCCTTGTCGTTGGTGGAACAATATTTTTGGCGAAAATTATGCTAAATTTATTCTAAGTCTCAGTATAGTTGTCTCTCCTATTGGGCCCGTTCACTATGGGATCTCATATACAATGTGATCTGGGCTGGATCTACCATCCAGGATCGCACTGCAATATGCAATCCCTTCATCACAATGAATGTTCCTGCAGGGACAGTGTCTCCAAAAGGAGCTCGTCCCTGTGATCTACTGTTGCTGGGGGGTCTACACACAGCGCTCGCTAGGGGTGGCCAGCGACCAATGATTCTAAATCATTGATGCTTTATGGCCGATATCCAATACTTTTGCTATTAATGGGGAGAACCAGATGGTTTCCACCCATCGATGGCACAGTAAAACCGATGTTTTGCTATATGTGAAGCCCCGCCCCCACATTCAGATTGGCCCATGTGTCAAAGAAAATGGATGACTATCGATGGTCATCCATCACATAGTTTATTACCATGGATGGCAGGTTTCAGTATTACCATCGATGGCGACTGTACCGATTGCTATCCCTAGCGCTGACCCCTGGCCGACCAGCGCTGAGCCGCCTGCAGTGCAGTAAGTAGCTCATAGGCTACAATGGGCTACCGCCCGCTCAGGATGGCGGTAACCTTGGGGCCGGATGCGGTGTTGCCCGATATTGGTACATCAGGAATCTCCCATAGGACCAGAGTTCGCTTCAAAGTGATAAAATGGAGAGTGATAAACAACCATCCAATCAGCTCCTACCTATCATTTTTTAAACCCAGCCTGTGATATGACCGGAAGCAGCTGATTGGCTGGCTGTTTATCACTCTCCATTTTATCACTTTTTGAAGCTTGGTACATCTGGCCCATAGTCACTTAAGCCTCTGATAGTAAGCATGACTATTACTATATATATATATATATATATATATATATATATATATATATCTCTGTGGTCACATAGATATCCTACTGTCACATTCTGCAGACTTGGCGTCTAGGTAAATGACAGACAGGATAACACAGGAGACTCACGTCTGATAATACCCCACCTGCTGTATTGGACTGCGCTGTACAGGTTGAGTATCCCTTATCCGAATATCCCTTATCCGAATTATTCCAAAAAACAGAAAGTGAAAAAGATAATTTTTTTGCTAAAAACTTACTGGGGACATGATATGTAACTGGCACTACTGGGGACATGATATGTAACTGGCACTACTGGGGACATGATATGTAACTGGCACTACTGGGGACATGATATGTAACTGGCACTACTGGGGACATGATATGTAACTGGCACTAGTGGGGACATGATATGTAACTGGCACTACTGGGGACATGATATGTAACTGGCACTACGGGGGACATGATATGTAACTGGCACTAGTGGGGACATGATATGTAACTGGCACTAGTGGGGACATGATATGTAACTGGCACTAGTGGGGACATGATATGTAACTGGCACTAGTGGGGACATGATATGTAACTGGCACTAGTGGGGACATGATATGTAACTGGCACTAGTGGGGACATGATATGTAACTGCCACTACTGGGGGACATGATATGTAACTGCTACTACTGGGGGACATGATATGTAACTGGCACTACTGGGGGACATGATATGTAACTGGCACTACGGGGGACATGATATGTAACTGGCACTACGGGGGCCGTTGATATGTAACTGGCACTACGGGGGTCGTTGATATGTAACTGGCACTACGGGGGACATGATATGTAACTGCCACTAGTGGGGACATGATATGTAACTGCCACTAGTGGGGACATGATATGTAACTGCCACTAGTGGGGACATGATATGTAACTGCCACTAGTGGGGACATGATATGTAACTGGCACTACTGGGGACATGATATGTAACTGGCACTACTGGGGACATGATATGTAACTGGCACTACTGAGGACATGATATGTAACTGGCACTACTGGGGGACATGATATGTAACTGGCACTACGGGGGACATGATATGTAACTGGCACTACGGGGGCCGTTGATATGTAACTGGCACTACGGGGGCCGTTGATATGTAACTGGCACTACGGGGGCCGTTGATATGTAACTGGCACTACGGGGGACATGATATGTAACTGCCACTAGTGGGGACATGATATGTAACTGCCACTAGTGGGGACATGATATGTAACTGCCACTAGTGGGGACATGATATGTAACTGCCACTAGTGGGGACATGATATGTAACTGCCACTACTGGGGACATGATATGTAACTGGCACTACTGGGGACATGATATGTAACTGGCACTACTGAGGACATGATATGTAACTGGCACTACTGGGGACATGATATGTAACTGCCACTACTGGGGGACATGATATGTAACTGGCACTACGGGGGACATGATATGTAACTGGCACTACGGGGGACATGATATGTAACTGGCACTACTGGGGACATGATATGTAAGTGGCACTACTGGGGACATGATATGTAAGTGGCACTACTGGGGGACATGATATGTAACTGGCACTACTGGGGACGTGATATGTAACTGTCACTACTGGGGACATGATATGTAAGTGGCACTACTGGGGACATGATATGTAAGTGGCACTACTGGGGACATGATATGTAACTGGCACTAGTGGGGACATGATATGTAACTGGCACTAGTGGGGACATGATATGTAACTGGCACTAGTGGGGACATGATATGTAACTGGCACTAGTGGGGACATGATATGTAACTGACACTAGTGGGGACATGATATGTAACTGGCACTCAGGGACGTGCAGTCAGGGGAGGCAGAGCCTCCCCTGTCATAATGATGAAAATAATAAAAAGAAGATATATTTATATATCTTCTTTTATTATTTTCATCATTTCTCCCTCTCCGGCTGCCTCCCACCCTCTTACACTGCTGCAAGTGAGGGTGGGAGGCAGCGGGAGAGGTGCCTCCCGCTGTTAACATTAAAACTACGGGCAGCGGGGGGCGGGTAGGGGAGAGCAGGGGGCAGGGTGCAGCAATGGGCTGTAAAAGCCCATTGAAAATGAATGGGGAAGCGGCATTCATACTGGTGCCGCAATGACAGGGGCACCAGTATGAATGCACGCCCCCAGATGTGATTGGGCCAGCGGATCCAGTGCTGGATCCGCTGTCCTATCACACACATGCAGGGCAGAGGATGCAGCAGCGCGGGCAGCGGGGACTGAGTCCGGCGCTGCTGGGAGAAAGCCACAGCCGAGAGGACAGGTGAGTCCGCCCGGGAGGGGAGGGGAGGGGGGGAGAAGAGGGGCCCGTGCTGTGCCATGCCCGACCGCGGCAGTACGGGGGGGGGGGGGGGGAGTAGGCTCCCGCATGTACCCCCTGCTGCCTGTCCCCGACCGCGGCAGTGCAGGGGGAGTAGGCTCCCTGCATGTACCCCCTGCTGCCTGTGCCCGACCGCGGCAGTGCAGGGGGGGGGGGGGGGGGGGAGTAGGCTCCCGCATGTACCCCCTGCTGCCTGTGCCCGACCGCGGCAGTGCGGGGACAGGGACGGGGAGGGGGGGAAGGCTGACGCAAGTACCCCCTGCTGCCGGTGCCCGCGGTGAGGTGAGTGCCTCCCCAGGCAATGTCCTCACCGCACATCACTGCTGGCACTAGTGGGGACATGATATGTAACTGCCACTATATATATGCAAGACAATGATTGCTTGGCATTCAAATTCAGTGCCTTAGATAGGACACAAACTTAGTTTCAGGTTTTGAAACCTTGTTTTTTGAACAAATAAATATGTTTGTGCGTATTTCATGTGGTTGATGTGTTTTATACAGCATAAATGCAAGATACTTCAAAAGACATCATTGAAATATTAAAATATTCCGAAATATTCCGAGCATTTTGGATAAGGGATACTCAACCTGTACTAGAATGTAAGACTTTATTTTGGTGGACTTCCTACTAGCGACCGTACGACACTCACATTCAGTGCTCTGGGTCTCTGTGGCGGTCTCCGTGGTCGCTGTAGGCTTGTGAGGCTGCGGTGCAACTTGCGGTGCAGGCGGTGGGAAATGAGGCTGCTCAGGTGCACCGCCACGACTGCTTCCAAACGGAGGGCGAGGAAAGGGGAACGGAGGACCTTGTATGTACATATCATTCCAGGGAGGCGCATGGAAGGACAGTCCGCCTGCTGGGAGAGAGAGAGGGAGATAGGAAGAGCCAGTGACAGGATGTGCGGCGGCATCGCACCGTTCCATAAAGAGTTAAGTAATGAAACGGATTGAAAGGAACATTGCGCCTGTCCATCTGTAACTGTACAATGGACAGAATATATTGTTTGAAAATAGCAGAAACGGAAGAAGATCTCTGCTAGGTTTCTCTAAATATCCCCCATTGTAATTTACCCTCAACCATTAATATTAAATTGTACTTTATGGCGGCAGAACACAGAAGTAATACCAGCAAAAATCGTATGGACGAGCACTACAACATGTTTCTAGCACAGGTCTGGTTTGCATATCAGTGCTGATATACAGACCACACTGTGCTAGAAGCACTACAGCAGACCTCGACACCCCAGGCAGGGAGCAGGAACTGCATGGGCTTTCAAAGATGGCGGGTGCTGGAATGAACACTAGAATATATTGCACCGTACAAGGTAAAACGCAGGAATATCAATCGTGACATTTCTTAGTTTTTCTCTTTGCACAAATGGAAACGAAACTAAACTGAAATTTTAATTCCAAAATCACAAGGATTGTGCGGCGCACAAATCTAACAAATCTAACAAATCTAACGTCTGTGGGGATTTTGGAATTGAGATTTGAAATCAGTTTCTTTTTCTCCGTTTTCACAAAGAGGCAACGATTCATTTGTTGTAATGAGAGAAGCAATGATCGGAGCGAGGGATCTGCGGACTGCACACTGGGGAAGCTGAGCGTCATGTACTACCCCTGTGTGAAAACGCATGTCGGCCTTTTCACTGTCAACCTTCCCATTGTCGACCTAATGCTTGTGTTGACCTAAGCCCTGTCAAGTTTTAGTGGTCGACCCATACCCGCCATGCATATCCACATTGCGGTGGGGACCCACGGGCCCTGCTGTTTTAGTAGAGCGCTGCTGAACGGGGAGGGGCAGGATGCGGTGCAGCACCTGCTACAACAGCCTAGTCTGCCTGATCTGCTGTCTTACAGTGGAGCCGTCACAATTAGAACAGACACATAACTGTAGGACAGGAATCCCTGGATTTGATCCCACTCCAGTTTGGGAATTACAAGTCTCGTGTCGTTATCAGCTGAGGATGCACCAATTGTGGGGCGTTTGGCGAGGTTACAGCGTGCGCGGGCATGGAAAGCGGCCATCTCAGGGATTGCACGTTCTGGCACAAGGGGAGGGCTGAAACTCATATGTGCATATTACTGTCACCGCGACTGGGGCAGCAGACACTGCAGCTGACGCAGTGTCCTCCACCTCTGACCCGCCCATAGTCTCCTGCATACATTCTATGCCTAGCAGTATAAGAAACAGGAGGCACAGGGGACTTCTATAGGAGTCAGGTGACGTTCTACTCTACCAGCATCATCTTATCTCGTGCTGGAATTTACCCCATGATTTGCATAGGATAAATATTTCTATACTCAGCCATTGTGAAATTGAGACAATTACAGACACAATTAGGACTCATCGCAGAGGTAGCGCAGGACCATCGCTGAAGGCGGTTTATATTTGGGGACAATCAGCCATTGTTTGTGCAGATGACAGTACTGGCTGCGTTTAGGCAATTATACACAATAATCCCGTCTGGCTTCATTACCCATCCCTTCATCATGTCTGGTGTACGCTGCAAGCTACGCCTTGTATATGTAGTGACAGAGCACAGGATCTCCTCCGCACACTGCAGCAGGGCCTTCCCTTGCTGGTAGGTGAGCGGGCTGGCACACAGTAGGTCAGTGAGGAAAGATTCATTGTTAATCTTCAAAGGGACAAAAAAAAAGTCTCAACAAAGTTTCCAGGTTCTAGGTTCTACAGAGTTGCAAAATAATTCTATGTCACTACCGGGAAATGGCGGATCTTAGCTGCATGGTTATAGCTGCATACAGAGCCAACCTGAATTAGGCCCCAAGGGAGGGGACCAGAGTAGAACGATGCCACAGTCCTGATGTACGTATCATCTGTCCGTTTCTTATAACCGGAATTACATTTTCCCATCATACCGTCCTATTTCTCAAAACTGAGAAACTAATATAACCAATTCCATAAATCTCATTGCTGGAGACGAGAAGCAGCCGGACAGCTACCCGTTACCCCTGGTCTGGGCCCTCAGGCCGCCACCAATTACCTTAGACTATTTACAAAATACAGGACACCATGGCAACAAGGATCACGACATACAAAATAAGCCAGCAGCGAGCCCTGAAAATACCCCAATCGCCACCACTAACTGTGACATCCACCCCTCCTGCGACCCCCTTCAAATAAATGCCTCTGCACCACAGACATAACACATACACAAGGCATGCTGGTGGAAAAACATCACTGCGACGTTAATAAGTGGTTACTGGGTGTGTGTGTAATCTGTGTGGAGTTTGTATGTTTATAGACAGTGGCGTAACAACAGCGCCACAGACCAGGCGGTGGCGGGGAGGCGCTGAGTAAGTGCGGTCGCCGCGGGTCTGCGGGGGCTATTGTTACACTGCCGCTTGCCGGGACCTGCCTTATCCCGCCGCGTCCGTGGCCGGGACCCGCAGATCTATTAGTCTGTGTCCCGACGCTCCTCCTGAAACATGTTCCTCACCAAATGGCCGCCCCCTTACAGCAGACCGTGTTTGAGGATGCTGGAGGAGGAGGCGGTGACCCCTCACATGGCTCGCTACGCTCCTCACACTATTTTATTCTTCCACCGCGCCCTAGTGGATGGTAGGGCATGAAATACCGCCATCGGCACATGTCGGCTCAAAATTTGGTAAAAAGTGGCTGCACATGCGCATTTCGCATGACCATGTCGACCTTTAAACCCTTTGGACCATGTCGACCTAGAGTCATTCTAAGATCAGTCCGGATAGCTTTAAAAAAGTTCTGCTGTAAGGGGCGGCCATTTTGTGAGGGACATTTTTCATAAGGAGCCAGGAGGAGCACAGACTAGGGATCCGATATGTAATGCCGGCGGTCGGAATCCCGACCGCCGAAATCCCGACATGGGGGGGACGTGGAGCGCCCCCCTTGCGGGCTCGCTGCGCTCGCTACGCTCGGCACGCTATTTTATTCTCCCTCTATGGGTGTCGTGGACACCCACGGAGGGAGAAAGTTTGGGGATTTCGGCGGTCGGGATTCTGACCGCCGGGATCCCGACCGCCGGCAAATTGACTGCATCCCCAGACTAGTAGATCTGCGGGTCCCGGCCACAGAGTGACACGGAGGGGGGGGAATGTCTTAAATTTACTGGAGGGGGGGGGGGGGGGCGCGCCAAATTTGTCACTAAGCCAATTCTTATAGAAGTAAAGGTTAATAAACAAATAAATCTAAACAGTTACGGTAGTATACGGATAGGGTCTGTGGCCAAGAAGACATCTGTAAGATCAGCAATCCAAGCTGAATTAGGCCCCCGGTCCAATGTTCTATCAGTTGATCCTCTGCTGTGACAGGAGAAGGTTAACTCCGGCTCCTAGCGCTGCCGGGCGGTGGGCGGGAAGCAGATTTTGAAAAGACTTGCCGGATGCTGATTGGCTGAATTCAGCCAATCAGCGTCCGGCAAGTCTTTTCAAAATCATCAGCGCTTCCCGCCGCCAGGCAAATAGCGAGTGGCTGTGTATGTGAAAGCTGCCGCTACACCAGTCCCTGGACCCCCGCTGCCAACATACCTGTGTGCAGCCAGCGGGGGTAGGCAGCGTCCAGGGGTCCAGGGACTGGTGTAGCGGCAGCCTTCACTCACTCCGTCTCCTAGCGCTATCTGCCTGGCGGCGGGAAGCGCTGATGACTTTGAAAAGACTTGCCGGACGCTGATTGGAATTCAGCCAATCAGCGTCCGACAAGTCTTTTCAAAACCTGCTGGTACCGGTTACTTACCGGAGGTCTTTCGATCCAGGTAGGTGGATTGATCGGTAGGTGCCACTGACGCATTTCACGCTAAGCACCGTTTTTTTTAAACAGGAAATCTGCTCAGCGGTGAAACGCGTCACATACCAACCAGCTACTGTAACTGATGTGAAAGACCTCCGGCAAGTACCCAGAACCACCCTCTTTGCAAATTAGCCCATAACGTTGGATTTGCAAACTACACTACACTAATTAGCGGTCCTTCCATAAGCAAAAGGGCATGTTGAACTTTTGACAACTGTCGACTTAGACATTGTCTGTGAGGTAATCCACATAGTGGTAGGATAACCTGCAGGGGTGCACGGAACCCCAGATGGAGACTCATCACCTGCAATCTGCCTTATCATTACCGCTTTTTAACCCCCCCCCCCCCCAACTACTCCCACCTACTATCTTCCTACCCCTTCCCCGTAACAACTCCTACAATAGACTATTGTTTGTTTTGTAGAAACATTGTTGCTGCACCATCACAGAGATACGCTTCACCTATACACCAGTAGATAAGTGAATGGTAAGTTACATTGTAATTAGCAGAATTACCACCGATATAATCACACGGATACGTTCCACATTATAAAGTTACCTGCACCCGGCTGAAGCAGAATATGGCCGGCGGCGCGTCCCGGCCGGAAGGGTCCGCGGTTCCCGTACGCCAGCACCCCGGCGTTGTTTCCTGGTAGAGATAGGAAGGCCGTGTCCTCTGGAGAGGTTGGGGTGAGGCTGTGCACAGGGAAGCGTTGGTACTGCGCGTACTGCGGCACCTGGTAGGGCCCCAGCTGGTTACTTTGGTGATAGTACTGTGGTCCGAACCTCATGGACGCAGACATGGAATCCATCATTTGGGACCTGCAACCAGAAACATAGGACAGCAACGTATTAATCAGGCGGTTACGCCGCTGTAGCTCCACGTTAATCACTGACTATGCTACAACTTGCCACGTACTCCTGTATATTGTAAGTGTACATGTCGCCATCAGTCGACGGGGACGGGGTGCCTTCAGGTGTATCCGGCATCAGCGGAACCATGTGACTGCTAGGGTGAAAGTTCATGGACATGGGCAGGCCAACACGGCGCAGCGGCGGGGGGCTGTGAAATGCCGGGGGGTACTCCTGGGAGGACGGTAAGCAGACCGTGTTCGGTGATCCCAGACTTGCTGCAGAGGAAACATTATATGTTTAGCATCAAACAAATATACAGCACAGTGCTACAATGTGCTGGGTGTGTGCACACGATGCGATCTATCGTCCTGTATATCGTACACATTGTATACGGTGTACCTAGAACATGCGACCATACACTGCGCCATCAGTCAGCGGATCGTACCGCAGATATGGGCCCTGATTCCTGTACCGCCCGCTTCCTGTACAGGCACCCGCACACCTCAGACACTAGAGAGGAGGCTAAGATCTGCAAGCGCTGTAGAAATCATCCGATGGTCAGAGACAGGCGGCGTTTAAATGACTCACCAAGCTGTGAAATTCCCAGCATTGCGAGTCAGCCAGAATCACCCCATGATGTATTGTCACATGGCATGACCACGTGGCACTGCTGTAAGGTGTGCGCCCGGCGTAACGCATACTGACCTGAGCCGCTGCTGTTTGTACTGCAGGAGGAGCGGTGCTGGGAATGGGCATCCAGGGACTGAGATCTCTGCAGAAGGGCCCCGGGCATGAAGGGCAGTCTGTGGGGGACAAGACAGATATCTGTGGTGATGACAAGACAAAGTAGCGGGGCATGTACCATGGATATAACCTGCACGGAGAGGACTACATCTCCCATCATGCTCAGCAGCAACATTAGCATGATGACACCATGGGGTAATGAGGGGATACGGACTTTGGGTGGATATCAGTTACTGACAAACCGCTCCAGAGACACTAAACTATAGGGGCCAGATGCACAAAGCTTCAAAAGTGAAAAAATGGAGAGTGATAAACAGCCAGCCAATCAGCTCCTGCCTGACATTTTTCAAACACAGTCTGTGACATGGCAGGTAGGAGCTGACTGGCTGTTTGTTTATCACTCTCCATTTTATCACATTTGAAGCTTAGTACATCTGGCCCTAGGAGAGAAGCTCCAGCTCTAATATTTACAGGTATACACAGTTCCTCCCTCCCTACCGTTGCTTCCCCTTCATGGTGATGGTAAACGCTCCTTGTATATTGCAGAAAGGAGAGCAATCTGGGAGTTATATAGTGGGAGGAGCAGAGTCCCCAGCAGCACAGAGTATATCAGGAGATGGGTGATGTGTCAGTGAGGACAGGGCTGCATGTGACGGGGCAGTGACATGATGTGAGGAGGGGAATGGGGGCAGCAGGAAGCCACAGACTGAGAGTTATATAGTGGGAGGAGCAGGGTCCCCAGCAGCACAGAGTATATCAGGAGATGAGGGATGTGTCAGTGAGGGCAGGGCTGCATGTGACAGGGACAGTGACATGATGTGAGGAGGGGAATGGAGGCAGCAGCCACAGACTGACAGTTATATAGTGGGAGGAGCAGGGTCCCCAGCAGCACAGAGTATATCAGGAGATGAGGGATGTGTCAGTGAGGACATGGCCGCATGTGACAGATGCAGTGACATGATGTGAGGAGGGGCATGGGGGCAGCAGGCACAGACTGAGAGTTATATAGTGGGAGGAGCAGGGTCCCCAGCAGCACAGAGTATATCAGGAGATGAGTGATGTATCAGTGAGGACAGGGCTGCTTGTGACAGGGGCAGTGACATGATGTGAGGAGGGGAATGGGGGCAGCAGGAAGTCACAGACTGAGAATTATATAGTGGGAGGAGCAGGGTCCCCCAGCAGCACAGAGTATATCAGGAGATGAGGGATGTGTCAGTGAGGACAGGGCTGCATGTGACAGGGGCAGTAACATGATGTGAGGAGGGGAATGGGGGCAGCAGGAAGCCACAGACTGAGAGGTATATAGTGGGTGGAGCAGGGTCCCCAGCAGCACAGAGTATATCAGGAGATGAGTGATGTGTCAATGAGGACAGTGCTGCATTTGACAGGAGCAGTGACATGATGTGAGGAGGGGAATGGGGGCAGCAGGAAGCCACAGACTGAGAGTTATATAGTGGGAGTAGCAGAGTCCCCAGCAGCACAGAGTATATCAGGAGCTGAGTGATGTGTCAGTGAGAGCAGGGCTGCATGTGACAGGGGCAGTGACATGATGTGAGGAGGGGAATGGGGGCAGCAGGAAGTCACAGACTGAGAGTTATATAGTGGGAGGAGCAGGGTTCCCAGCAGCACAGAGTATATCAGGAGCTGAGTGATGTGTCAGTGAGGACAGGGCTGCATGTGACAGGGGCAGTGACATGATGTGAGGAGGGGAATGGGGGCAGCAGGAAGCCACAGACTGAGAGTTATATAGTGGGAGGAGCAGGGTCCCCAGCAGCACAGAGTATATCAGGAGATGAGTGATGTGTCAGTGAGGACAGGGCTGCATGTGACAGGGGCAGTGACATGATGTGAGGAGGGGAATGGGGGCAGCAGGAAGCCACAGACTGAGAGTTATATAGTGGGAGGAGCAGGGTCCCCAGCAGCACAGAGTATATCAGGAGATGAGTGATGTGTCAGTGAGGACAGTGCTGCGTGTGACAGGGACAGTGACATGATGTGAGGAGGGGAATGGGGGCAGCAGGAAGCCACAGACTGAGAGTTATATAGTGGGAGGAACAAGGTCTTTTTGCAAGGCTTCTATGAAACTGATGCAACTTCTTTGTGAATAAAGCCGATACATTATTACATGTCTACGATGGTTTCTCCTGGGTTGTGCAATGCTTAGTAATGTGGTGGATGTACTGGCATGAGATACTTGGAGAGTATACATTATGCCGCAGTACGTATGTGGTGCTGGCAGCCGATGTCTCTGGCCCACTGACCAGAGAGATAAGTTCCCACAAGACTCAGCCACAACTTCCTTTTCTCACCCATTCCTGATGCCCGGTAATGATCCGTAGGGGTGAAAACTTGGCGCGACTGAAAACGAAACGTTCTCTGGGCGCGAGAGCGCAGAAGTGGTGAGAACAGTACTCTCGGAGCGAGACATCCCCATTGAGGAAGGAACCGATTTTTTGACACCTTTGACGGAAGATTTTTCTACTTTGCGCCATTTAGCCCTGCGGTTCTGAAACCAGACCTGAAATAAAGGAACAAGGGTTACACGGCGGCGAAAGAAGCACAGGTGTGTGTGTGTGTGTGTGTGTGTGTGCGCGCAAGTGTGTGTGTGTATAAATTCTGCTTTCTGATAAATAAATATAAAAACAACAGTAATTACACCCAGCACATGGTACAGCTATGACGTATCCTGGGCCAATGTCTGGTGAAATGCACCCGAAACAGGGATGGGTCATTGGGTCGACCACTATTAGGTCTACATGAATTTGGTCGACACATGAACTAAGCCGACATGGCTAAGGTTGACAGGGTTGGAAGTTCCACACAAGCATTGGGTCGACAATGGCTAGGTCGACATGAATTTTTTCAACTTCTTTTGTCCCGGATGTCGACATGGGCACCGTCATAGTGTACCGCTGCACTTCCCGTGCTTCGGGCATAGTGTCTCGCTACGCTCGGCACACTATTCTATTCTCCATCCACGCCGCAGTGGATGGTAGGGCATGAAATACCACCTGCCGACACATGTCGGCTAAAAAAAGAATGAAAAACTCATGTCGACCTTTTAAATGTCGATCTAGCCTTTGTCGACCTAATGCTTGCATCAACCTTAGTCGTGTCGACCGTATACGCCAAAACAATGTATTTTGCCGAAGGTACTGTATAACAGAGACCTAGAAGTGAATTATCTGAAGGTGGCAGATAACATGACGCTAATATAGAGGAGAAGCCACAAAGTCACCATAATTCTCTGCGGTGTGACGCCAACAATGTCCGCAATCTCTCGCCTCTTCTCGCTGTCTGGATAATGGTCGTCCATAAAGATCCGCTCCAGTTCATGCAACTGGTCTGAAAGAGAGACCGGGGGGCGGAGAGGTTGTTGGGGGAGGAGACATAAATAATTATAGGGGGCCTGGGACACAGGAGAAATGGACAGATCTCGGTTGGTTAAAAGGAGTCTGGGTTTGGAGCAACATCGCTCAGTGTAATGAGTGCAACATCGCTCAGTGTAATGAGTGCAACATCGCTGAGTGTAATGAGTGCAACATCGCTGAGTGTAATGAGTGCAACATCGCTGAGTGTAATGAGTGCAACATCGCTCAGTGTAACGAGGGCAACATCGCTCAGTGTAACGAGGGCAACATCGCTCAGTGTAACGAGGGCAACATCGCTCAGTGTAACGAGGGCAACATCGCTCAGTGTAACGAGTGCAACATCGCTCAGTGTAATGAGTGCAACATCGCTCAGTGTAATGAGTGCAACATCGCTCAGTGTAATGAGTACAACATCGCTCAGTGTAATGAGGACAACATCGCTCAGTGTAATGAGTGCAACATCGCTCAGTGTAATGAGTGCAACATCGCTCAGTGTAATGAGTGCAACATCGCTCAGTGTAATGAGTGCAACATCGCTCAGTGTAATGAGTGCAACATCGCTCAGTGTAATGAGTGAATAATTTTTCTCTCAACTTCAAAGTCATAGGGGGAGGTGTATCAAACCGTGTAATGCAGTGAGAATTTGCCCGTAGCGTCTAGTATAAAATTACACGACTCTTCCACATGTCCTCTTACAAGGAATGATACATGCTGTCCACAGCACTCTCAGTTGCCCAGGAGAGGCTCACAGGGCTGCTGCCTGGTGTTACATTAGCATATTAGTCAGACTCATTTGCATATTAGTCACGCGTATCTAGTACAGTGTTCCTCAAATCTGGAGCCCGAACAGCTGTGTGTGAATTGACTGAAACAACAGATCTACAGGTGCAACTAATTATTCCTGAGGATATCTTGAAAACACGCACTGTCAGGGTTTGATGAGGACAGAGTTTGAGAAACACGGATCTAGAAAATTAGTAACTCAAAGAACGATGGTGCCAGGTCCCGTTCACGAGGGTTATTCTATATTTAGGCGACAGTCGGTGTAGTGGTTAGTGTTACTGCCTCATAGTCCTGGCCGTCACCAGTTCAGTTCCTGACCAAGGCACAATATGGAGGTCATTCTGATGGTCTCACCAAGCTGCGAGTCAGGTAAACGCCGCCTGCACACATGCGAATGGATGCTTTGCATGCGCAGCTCATCAACATCGCACAGTGTTGAGAATTTGCAACGGTGAATACAGATCAGAATGACCTCCCGGTATATGTGTGAAATGTAGCAGGAAACCGGAGCACCAGTAGGAGTAGGGACAGAGAGTACATATAAACCCGACACGGGTTTATATGTACTCTTTATTTCCCCGTGTCTTGGTTTTTGACTTGAGAAGTAACACACACACATATTATATATATCAGTGATTACACGCTAGTCAGGTTCCGCTCACCAATGTTGTAGAGGGTGCGACTCTTCTTCCTGCTGGGCGCGGACATCTCATCAAGATTTTCAGGCTGGAACTTGGGCCTTTGCCGCTCTACTCCCGGTCCCATATCACATACAAAGGCTGGCAGCTTACACGAGGCGGCACGTCGGGCCGAGCGGCGCGGGGGAGGAGCTGTTGCTGGGAAATTGGCTTCCATTTTTAGGTTCACCGGCTGGAACCGCCCCCCTGCAGTGAAGAATCCTGGCCCGTGGCGTGCCTCAGCGCTGTAAGCACCGTAGCATCCTCCCGAGGTGTCTGCCATGGGTCCACAAACTGCCAGCAGACTCAGCTGGGACTGCCCGTTATCAGCTTTGGTAGTCTCAGGGGCACGAAGACCGAACTCTGTGGAGTTGGAGGATTCCGGTTCATCACTGTGACCTGCGACAATCACGGTGTCGTACTCTGGAGAATCGTCCTCGATCCCCTGCTCTGTGCATAGTAGAGATGGTTCTTTGGGATCTGCTGGGAGAGGACACAGGTGAGGAGGGACACAGCAGTGATTGGACAGCTATAGGAGATTGCGCCTCAACTACAAATGTCTCTGACCCCCAGCGTACCGGCCCCCAACTTTCACCTCTGTGCTGCTGAGCAGGACGGGCTGACAACCGAAGTATAGAGGCAAATGTCTGTGACCCCCAGCTTACGGTCGCCCAGCCTAGTGTGCAGCGCCACGCCGATCGCCCAACCTAGTATGCAGCGCCATGCCGATCGCCCAGCCTAGTATGGGGAGCCACGACAGTCGCCCAGCCTAGTATGCGGAGCCACGCCGGTCGCCCAGCCTAGTATGCGGAGCCACGCCGGTCGCCCAGCCTAGTATGCAGCGCCACGCCGATTGCCCAGCCTAGTATGCGGAGCCACGACGGTCGTCCAGCCTAGTATGGGGAGCCACGACGGTCGTCCAGCCTAGTATGGGGAGCCACGACGGTCGTCCAGCCTAGTATGGGGAGCCACGACGGTCGTCCAGCCTAGTATGTGGAGCCACACCGGTCGCCCAGCCTAGTATGCAGAGCCACGCCGGTCGCCCAGCCTAGTATGCAGAGCCAAGCCGGTCGCCCAGCCTAGCATGCGGAGCCGCGCCGGTCGCCCAGCCTAGTATGCAGAGCCACGACGGTCGTCCAGCCTAGTATGGGGAGCCACGATGGTCGTCCAGCCTAGTATGCAGAGCCACGATGGTCGTCCAGCCTAGTATGCGGAGCCACGCCGGTCGCCCAGCCTAGTATGCAGAGCCACGCCGGTCGCCCAGCCTAGTATGCAGAGCCACGCCGGTCGCCCAGCCTAGTATGCGGAGCTGCGCCGGTCGCCCAGCCTAGCATGCGGAGCCGCGCCGGTCGCCCAGCCTAGTATGCAGAGCCGCGCTGGTCGCCCAGCCTAGTATGCAGAGCCGTGCCGGTCGGCCGGTCACCCAGCCTAGTATGCGGAGCTACGCCGGTCGCCCAGCATAGTATGCGGAGCCACGGCGGTCGCCCAGCCTAGTATGCGGAGCTAGAGTGTCTAGGTCAGTGACTGCCGACCTAGACACTGTCGGCCATTTATATCACAACCGAATAGCTTATTAGTTGAATATGACAAACTAGCCGACAGTACGGAAGGTCAGACGTGAGACCTCCAGCATGTAGGCCGCATCACAGAGACAGCATTAAAGATCCCATGGGAACAGTAGGTGGCTTCTCTTCAAGAAACTGCGCCAAAAGAAATCTGGCAATGTAAGAATGCCGGTGTACATACGTTGACAGCCGCGGTCATACGGTTACTGGGCGAGGACATAAAATGTAACGACCTGGAGCAAGATACCCGAGACATAGAAGGACCCTATTCACAGTTAGATTCAACTTTATCTAAGAAATGTAGATATGCGCAACCACCATGATCACTAACCTCATATACCTGGTCCAATCGGGTGTGGTTTGGGGTTCCGACAGTCTGGATCCCGACTGCCCGGAGTCAGACAGCATGGTGAGCGCAACAAAGCCCCTTGCGGGCACGGTGGCTCTCTATGCTCGCCACCTATTCTATTCTCCCTCTATGGGGGTCGTGGACCCCCAGGAGGGAAAATAGCCGGTGGCCGTCGGGAACCTGTCTGTCGGCGTTTTGACAGTCGGGATCCCGTCCAGGACCCAGTCCAATCCATCTGCTGGAAATGACAGGGAATCTCCTCGCACACTCAACTCAGCGCAACGCACCGTACCACCTACTGTAGGCGCTTACAGCATGAAATCAGAAAACATGCCCTATTATAGCAAATAAGCCAAACGTGGCGATTAGAAGTTAGATGGGAACGGCTTGACTTGTTTATACATACATATGATTGGCCAAAGGGGCTTGGCAGTGCGCCAATCTTCAGAAAGTGCTAAAGTAGAGAGAGATAAAAGTACCGGATAACCAGCTCCTGTCATTTTTTAAACCTAGACTGTAACATGACAGTTAGAGGCTGGCTGGTAGTTTATCACTCTCCACACAATTGATTATCGGCCAGGAAACGCAGCTTTACGCAGTTTTACCACATTACCAGCCCGATAAATAAGATTATCATAGAAACATAGAATGTGACGGCAGATAAGAACCACTCAGCCCATCTAGTCTGCCCCTTTACTAACCACGGGGCCTAATCAGACCCATTTGTACGGGTCCGAATTTTGGGAGGGGGGGGTCTGCACATGCGTGTTCATGCACACCCCTTGTGCGAAAATTAAGACCCCGGTATATGTGAAAGTTTCTATAATGTCCCCACCTTTCCCTACGGTGCCCTGGGCAGTATGAGAGGGGAGGGTGAGGGGCAGTATGGGGCACAGAGAGGGGAGGGTGAGGGGCAGTATGGGGCACAGAGAGGGGAGGGTGAGGGGCAGTATGGGGCACAAAGACGGGACGGCGAGGGGCAGTATGGGGCACAGAGAAGGGAGGGTGAGGGGCAGTATGGGGCACAGAGAGGGGAGGGGGAGGGGCAGTATGGGGCACAAAGACGGGACGGCGAGGGGCAGTATGGGGCACAGAGAGGGGAGGGTGAGGGGCAGTACGGAGCACAGAGAGGGGAGGTTGAGGGCAGTATGGGGCACAGAGACGGGAGGGTGAGGGGCAGTATGGGGCACAGAGAGGGGAGGGTGAGGGGCAGTATGGGGCACAAAGACGGGACGGCGAGGGGCAGTATGGAGCACAGAGACGGGAGGGTGAGGGGCAGTATGGAGCACAGAGAGGGGAGGGTGAGGGCAGTATGGAGCACAGAGATGGGAGGGTGAGGGGCAGTACGGGGCACAGAGAGGGGCGGGTGAGGGGCAGTACGAAGCACAGAGAGGGGAGGGTGAGGGCAGTATGGAGCACAGAGACGGGAGGGTGAGGGGCAGTACGGGGCACAGAGAGGGGCGGGTGAGGGGCAGTACGGAGCAGAGAGGGGAGGGTGAGGGGCAGTATGCAGCACAGAGAGGGGAGGGTGAGGGGCAGTATGGAGCACAGAGAGGGGAGGGTGAGGGCAGTATGGAGCACAGAGACGGGAGGGTGAGGGGCAGTACGGGGCACAGAGAGGGGCGGGTGAGGGGCAGTACGGAGCAGAGAGGGGAGGGTGAGGGGCAGTATGCAGCACAGAGAGGGGAGGGTGAGGGGCAGTATGGGGCACAGAGAGGGGAGGGTGAGGGGCAGTATGGGGTACAGAGACGGGAGAGTGAGGGGCAGTATGGGGCACAGAGACGGGAGGGTGAGGGCAGTATGGAGCACAGAGACGGGAGGATGAGGGGCAGTATGGAGCACAGAGACGGGGGGGTGAGGGTCAGTACGGAGCACAGAGAGGGGAGGGTGAGGGGCAGTATGGAGCACAGAGATGGGAGGGTGAGGGGCAGTATGGGGCACAGAGAGACAGGAGGGTGAGGGGCAGTATGGAGCACAGAGAGGGGTAAGGGGCAATATGGAGCACAGAGAGGGGTGAGGGGCAGTATGGAGCACAGAGAGGGGAGGGTGAGGAGCAGTGTAGGGCACATAGACGGGAGGGTGAGGGGCAGTATGGGGCACAGAGACGGGAGGGTGAGGGGCAGTATGGAGCACAGAGAGGGGTGAGGGGCAGTATGGAGCACAGAGAGGGGTGAGGGGCAGTATGGAGCACAGAGAGGGGTGAGGGGCAGTATGGAGCACAGAGAGGGGAGGGTGAGGAGCAGTGTAGGGCACATAGACGGGAGGGTGAGGGGCAGTATGGGGCACAGAGACGGGAGGGTGAGGGGCAGTATGGAGCACAGAGACGGGAGGGTGAGGGGCAGTATGGGGCACAGAGACGGGAGGGTGATGGGCAGTATCGAGCACAGAGACGGAAGGGTGAGGGCAGTATGGAGCACAGAGATGGGAGGAAGGCATTGACGGGAACCTGGTCGACACGGGTTTTTCGTGTTATTTTGGTGTCGGTCCACTTGGTTCCTACTCTACTATCCAAGTGGACATAGAATGCGATTATAACAGTGTGCTGAGTGTAGCGAGGCACCGTGCCCAAAACACAGTGTCCATGGGCACCCCTCAGACATTCAACCAGGTTCCCGTTGATTCCTGCCTTCCGATCTAGCGTCACTGTGTATCTAAATGCCAACAACCAGGTATACGCGTTTAACTAGACAGCAGTGACCCCTAGTGGTCGACTCTGGTATTGTATTGTTGACCTAAACCAGGTTGATCCATTAATTAATTAATTTATTTACAGTGTCTTATATAGCGCAACAGATTCCGTTACAGTGTCTTATATAGCGCAGAAGATTCCATTACAGTGTCTTATATAGCGCAACAGATTCCGTTACAGTGTCTTATATAGCGCAACAGATTCCGTTACAGTGTTTTATATAGCGCAGCAGATTCCGTTACAGTGTCTTATATAGCGCAGCAGATTCCATTACAGTGTCTTATATAGCGCAACAGATTCCGTCACAGTGTCTTATATAGCGCAGCAGATTCCGTTACAGCGTCTTATAGCAGCACATTCCGTTACAGTGTCTTATATAGCGCAGCAGATTCCGTTACAGCGTCATATATAGCGCAGCAGATTCCGTTACAGTGTCTTATATAGCGCAGCAGATTCCGTTACAGCGTCTTATATAACGCAGCAGGTTCCGTTACAGCGTCTTATATAGCGCAGCAGATTCCGTTACAGCGTCTTATATAGCGCAGCAGATTCCGTTACAGCGTCTTATATAGCGCAGCAGATTCCGTTACAGTGTCTTATATAGCGCAGCAGATTCCGTTACAGCGTCTTATATAGCAGCACATTCCGTTACAGTGTCTTATATAGCGCAGCAGATTCCGTCACAGCGTCTTATATAGCGCAGCAGATTCCGTTACAGTGTCTTATATAGCGCAGCACATTCCGTTACAGTGTCTTATATAGCGCAGCAGATTCCGTTACAGTGTCTTATATAGCGCAGCAGATTCTGTTACAGTGTCTTATATAGCGCAGCAGATTCCGTTACAGTGTCTTATATAGCGCAGCAGATTCCGTTACAGCGTCTTATATAGCGCAGCAGATTCCGTTACAGCGTCTTATATAGCGCAGCAGATTCCGTTACAGCGTCTTATATAGCGCAGCAGATTCCGTTACAGTGTCTAATATAGCGCAGCAGATTCCGTTACAGCGTCTTATATAGCGCAGCAGATTCCGTTACAGTGTCTTATATAGCGCAGAAGATTCTGTTACAGCGTCTTATATAGCGCAGCAGATTCCGGTTTGTGTATGCCGCTGGGCGGGAACGTTAGCTACACAGGGGATGAGTGACAGATCTGGCTAAATATATAAGAGATACTTTACAGCAGAGAAGGGAAAGGGGGGACATGATAGAAACTTTCACATATATCAAGGGTTATAACAAGGTACAGGTGGGAGACATTAGTCACAGGAAGAGGAGCAGCAGAACACGAGGACACGCACTGACACTAGGGGGAGGAAGGTACAGGTGGGAGACATTAGTCACAGGAAGAGGAGCAGCAGAACACGAGGACACGCACTGACACTAGAGGGAGGAAGGTACAGGTGGGAGACATTAGTCACAGGAAGAGGAGCAGCAGAACACGAGGACACGCACTGACACTAGGGGGAGGAAGGTACAGGTGGGAGACGTTCTTCACAGGAAGAGGAGCAGCAGAACACGAGGACATGCACTGACACTAGAGGGAGGAAGATTCAGGGGAAATGTGAGGAAGAATTACTTCACAGAAAGAGTAGTAGATAAGTGGAGTAACTTCCCATCAGAGGTGGTAGACGCAAATACAGTAGTACAATTTAAACATGCTTGGGATAGGCATATTGATATCCTTACAAAAAAATAAGGATCAAATATGGTTTGAGGTAACATGTTTAAAAAAGGGGCAGACTAGATGGGCCAAGTGGTTCTTATCTGCCATCAAATTCTATGTTTCTATACCTGTCTGGCTGTGTATGTCGGGGTGAGGGGGTGGCCCACAAATCAGTGGAAGGCATGAGCCTGTTGGGTGTATACGGACTACAAGATGCTGACAGGATGGACGTTTCCCTGGCTAATGGCTGAGGCCCTGTGGGGAAATAGGAAGATAGATAGATAGATAGATAGATAGATAGATAGATAGATAGATAGATAGATAGGAGGCTTTACATCAGTAGGAGTGCTGCATACAGATGTACTGTATATACCCAAGTCCCCGCTGTCCCCCACCCTGTACTCTGTCCCCCGCTGTCCCCCACCCTGTACTCTGTCCCCCGCTGTCCCTGCTGGTCACTGATATATTCGTAGAATTGCTGACCTGCATACAGCACCCTGTACTCTGTCCCCCGCTGCTCCCCGCTGTCCCTGCTGGTCACTGATATATTGGTAGAATTGCTGACCTGCATACAGCACCCTGTACTCTGTCCCCCGCTGTCCCTGCTGGTCACTGATATATTGGTATAATTGCTGGCCTGCACACAGCACCCTGTACTCTGTCCCCCGCTGCTCCCCACTGTCCCCGCTGGTCACTGATATATTGGTAGAATTGCTGACCTGCATACAGCACCCTGTACTCTGTCCCCCGCTGCTCCCCGCTGTCCCTGATATATTGGTAGAATTGCTGGCCTGCATACAGCACCCTGTACTCTGTCCCCCGCTGCTCCCCGCTGTCCCTGCTGATCACTGATATATTGGTAGAATTGCTGGTCTGCACACAGCACCCTGTACTCTGTCCCCCGCTGGTCACTGATATATTGGTAGAATTGCTGGTCTGCACACAGCACCCTGTACTCTGTCCCCCGCTGCTCCCCGCTGTCCCTGCTGGTCACTGATATATTGGTAGAATTGCTGGTCTGCATACAGCACCCTGTACTCTGTCCCCCGCTGTCCCTGCTGGTCACTGATATATTGGTAGAATTGCTGGCCTGCATACAGCACCCTGTACTCTGTCCCCCGCTGCTCACCGCTGTCCCTGCTGGTCACTGATATATTGGTAGAATTGCTGGTCTACATACAGCACCCTGTACTCTGTCCCCCGCTGTCCCTGCTGGTCACTGATATATTGGTAGAATTGTTGGCCTGCATACAGCACCCTGTACTCTGTCCCCCGCTGCTCCCCGCTGTCCCTGCTGGTCACTGATATATTGGTAGAATTGTTGGCCTGCATACAGCACCCTGTACTCTGTCCCCCGCTGCTCCCCACTGTCCCCGCTGGTCACTGATATCTGATATATTGGTAGAATTGCTGACCTGCACACAGCACCCTGTACTCTGTCCTCCGCTGCTCCCCACTGTCCCTGCTGGTCACTGATATATTGGTAGAATTGCTGACCTGCATACAGCACCCTGTACTCTGTCCCCCGCTGTCCCTGCTGGTCACTGATATATTGGTAGAATTGCTGGCCTGCATACAGCACCCTGTACTCTGTCCCCCGCTGTCCCTGCTGGTCACTGATATATTGGTAGAATTGCTGGCCTGCATACAGCACCCTGTACTCTGTCCCCCGCTGCTCCCCGCTGTCCCTGCTGGTCACTGATATATTGGTAGAATTGCTGGTCTGCATACAGCACCCTGTACTCTGTCCCCCGCTGTCCCTGCTGGTCACTGATATATTGGTATAATTGCTGGCCTGCACACAGCACCCTGTACTCTGTCCCCCGCTGCTCCCCGCTGTCCCTGCTGGTCACTGATATATCGGTAGAATTGCTGGTCTGCACACAGCACCCTGTACTCTGTCCCCCGCTGCTCCCCAATGTCCCCGCTGGTCACTGATATCTGATATATTGGTAGAATTGCTGACCTGCACACAGCACCCTGTACTCTGTCCTCCGCTGCTCCCCACTGTCCCTGCTGGTCACTGATATATTGGTAGAATTGCTGACCTGCATACAGCACCCTGTACTCTGTCCCACGCTGTCCCTGCTGGTCACTGATATATTGGTAGAATTGCTGGCCTGCATACAGCACCCTGTACTCTGTCCCCCGCTGCTCCCCGCTGTCCCTGCTGGTCACTGATATATTGGTAGAATTGCTGGTCTGCATACAGCACCCTGTACTCTGTCCCCCGCTGTCCCTGCTGGTCACTGATATATTGGTAGAATTGCTGGCCTGCACACAGCACCCTGTACTCTGTCCCCCGCTGCTCCCCGCTGTCCCTGCTGGTCACTGATATATTGGTATAATTGCTGGCCTGCACACAGCATCCTGTACTCTGTCCCCGCTGCTCCCCGCTGTCCCTGCTGGTCACTGATATATTGGTAGAATTGCTGGTCTGCATACAGCACCCTGTACTCTGTCCCCCGCTGTCCCTGCTGGTCACCGATATATTGGTATAATTGCTGGTCTGCATACAGCACCCTGTACTCTGTCCCCCGCTGCTCACCGCTGTCCCTGCTGGTCACTGATATATTGGTAGAATTGCTGGCCTGCATACAGCACCCTGTACTCTGTCCCCCGCTGGTCACTGATATATTGGTATAATTGCTGGCCTGCACACAGCACCCTGTACTCTGTCCCCCGCTGGTCACTGATATATTGGTATAATTGCTGGCCTGCATACAGCACCCTGTACTCTGTCCCCCGCTGCTCCCCGCTGGTCACTGATATTTTGGTAGAATTGCTGGTCTTCATACAGCACCCTGTACTCTGTCCCCCGCTGCTCCCCGCTGTCCCTGCTGGTCACTGATATATTGGTAGAATTGCTGGTCTGCACACAGCACCCTGTACTCTGTCCCCCGCTGCTCCCCGCTGTCCCTGCTGGTCACTGATATATTGGTATAATTGCTGGTCTGCATACAGCACCCTGTACTCTGTCCCCCGCTGCCCCTGATATATTGGTAGAATTGCTGGCCTGCATACAGCACCCTGTACTCTGTCCCCCGCTGCTCCCCGCTGTCCCTGCTGGTCACTGATATATTGGTAGAATTGCTGGCCTGCATACAGCACCCTGTACTCTGTCCCCCGCTGGTCACTGATATATTGGTATAATTGCTGGTCTGCACACAGCACCCTGTACTCTGTCCCCCGCTGTCCCTGCTGGTCACTGATATATTGGTATAATTGCTTGCCTGCATACAGCACCCTGTACTCTGTCCCCTGCTGCTCCCCGCTGTCCCTGCTGGTCACTGATATATTGGTATAATTGCTTGCCTGCACACAGCACCCTGTACTCTGTCCCCCGCTGCTCCCCGCTGTCCCTGCTGGTCACTGATATATTGGTATAATTGCTTGCCTGCACACAGCACCCTGTACTCTGTCCCCCACTGTCCCTGCTGGTCACTGATATATTGGTATAATTGCTTGCCTGCATACAGCACCCTGAACTCTGTCCCCCGCTGCTCCCCGCTGTCCCTGCTGGTCACTGATATATTGGTAGAATTGCTGGTCTGCATACAGCACCCTGTACTCTGTCCCCCGCTGCTCACCGCTGTCCCTGCTGGTCACTGATATATTGGTATAATTGCTGGTCTGCATACAGCACCCTGTACTCTGTCCCCCGCTGCTCCCCGCTGTCCCTGCTGGTCACTGATATATTGGTATAATTGCTGGTCTGCATACAGCACCCTGTACTCTGTCCCCTGCTGCTCCCCGCTGTCCCTGCTGGTCACTGATATATTGGTATAATTGCTTGCCTGCACACAGCACCCTGTACTCTGTCCCCCGCTGCTCCCCGCTGTCCCTGCTGGTCACTGATATATTGGTATAATTTCTTGCCTGCACACAGCACCCTGTACTCTGTCCCCCGCTGCTCCCCGCTGTCCCTGCTGGTCACTGATATATTGGTATAATTTCTTGCCTGCACACAGCACCCTGTACTCTGTCCCCCACTGTCCCTGCTGGTCACTGATATATTGGTATAATTGATTGCCTGCATACAGCACCCTGAACTCTGTCCCCCGCTGCTCCCCGCTGTCCCTGCTGGTCACTGATATATTGGTAGAATTGCTGGTCTGCATACAGCACCCTGTACTCTGTCCCCCGCTGCTCACCGCTGTCCCTGCTGGTCACTGATATATTGGTATAATTGCTGGTCTGCACACAGCACCCTGTACTCTGTCCCCCGCTGCTGCTCCCCGCTGTCCCTGCTGGTCACTGATATATTGGTAGAATTGCTGGTCTGCATACAGCACCCTGTACTCTGTCCCCCGCTGCTCCCCGCTGTCCCTGCTGGTCACTGATATATTGGTATAATTGCTGGTCTGCATACAGCACCCTGTACTCTGTCCCCCGCTGCTCCCCGCTGTCCCTGCTGGTCACTGATATATTGGTATAATTGCTGGCCTGCACACAGCACCCTGTACTCTGTCCCCCGCTGCTCCCCGCTGTCCCTGCTGGTCACTGATATATTGGTATAATTGCTGGCCTGCACACAGCACCCTGTACTCTGTCCCCCGCTGTCCCTGCTGGTCACTGATATATTGGTAGAATTGCTGGTCTGCATACAGCACCCTGTACTCTGTCCCCCGCTGTCCCTGGTGGTCACTGATATATTGGTAGAATTGCTGGTCTGCATACAGCACCCTGTACTCTGTCCCCCGCTGTCCCTGGTGTTCACTGATATATTGGTAGAATTGCTGGTCTGCATACAGCACCCTGTACTCTGTCCCCCGCTGCTCACCGCTGTCCCTGCTGGTCACTGATATATTGGTATAATTGCTGGTCTGCATACAGCACCCTGTACTCTGTCCCCCGTTGCTCCCCGCTGTCCCTGCTGGTCACTGATATATTGGTATAATTGCTGGTCTGCATACAGCACCCTGTACTCTGTCCCCTGCTGCTCCCCGCTGTCCCTGCTGGTCACTGATATATTGGTATAATTGCTTGCCTGCACACAGCACCCTGTACTCTGTCCCCCGCTGCTCCCCGCTGTCCCTGCTGGTCACTGATATATTGGTATAATTTCTTGCCTGCACACAGCACCCTGTACTCTGTCCCCCACTGTCCCTGCTGGTCACTGATATATTGGTATAATTGCTTGCCTGCATACAGCACCCTGAACTCTGTCCCCCGCTGCTCCCCGCTGTCCCTGCTGGTCACTGATATATTGGTAGAATTGCTGGTCTGCATACAGCACCCTGTACTCTGTCCCCCACTGCTCACCGCTGTCCCTGCTGGTCACTGATATATTGGTATAATTGCTGGTCTGCACACAGCACCCTGTACTCTGTCCCCCGCTGCTGCTCCCCGCTGTCCCTGCTGGTCACTGATATATTGGTAGAATTGCTGGTCTGCATACAGCACCCTGTACTCTGTCCCCCGCTGCTCCCCACTGTCCCTGCTGGTCACTGATATATTGGTATAATTGCTGGTCTGCATACAGCACCCTGTACTCTGTCCCCCGCTGCTCCCCGCTGTCCCTGCTGGTCACTGATATATTGGTATAATTGCTGGCCTGCACACAGCACCCTGTACTCTGTCCCCCGCTGCTCCCCGCTGTCCCTGCTGGTCACTGATATATTGGTATAATTGCTGGCCTGCACACAGCACCCTGTACTCTGTCCCCCGCTGCTCCCCGCTGTCCCTGCTGGTCACTGATATATTGGTATAATTGCTGGCCTGCACACAGCACCCTGTACTCTGTCCCCCGCTGTCCCTGCTGGTCACTGATATATTGGTAGAATTGCTGGTCTGCATACAGCACCCTGTACTCTGTCCCCCGCTGTCCCTGGTGGTCACTGATATATTGGTATAATTGCTGGTCTGCACACAGCGCCCTGTACTCTGTACCCGCTGCTCCCCGCTGTCCCTGCTGGTCACTGATATATTGGTATAATTGCTGGCCTGCACACAGCACCCTGTACTCTGTCCCCCGCTGTCCCTGCTGGTCACTGATATATTGGTATAATTGCTGGCCTGCACACAGCACCCTGTACTCTGTCCCCTGCTGCTCCCCGCTGTCCCTGCTGGTCACTGATATATTGGTATAATTGCTGGTCTGCACACAGCACCCTGTAAGCTGATCCCTGCGGAGGGGCATAGCCCACATCCCCGCCCTTCTCCCTGAAGCAGATACGGGTAAGGAAACTGCTCCCTGTGAGAGACGCTCATGTATCTCAGTCAGATGGAGCGCTGCCTGGGAGGGGCTACATCTGTACATTGAAATTCAGGATTAAAAAAAAAACCCAACATGAAAAACTCATGTCAACATTTTGTCGACCTAATGCTTGTGTTGAACTTCTGACCCTGTCGACCTATTTCATGTGTCAGGCCTGTTGACCATTTCCTAATGTATGTTTGCCCTATGACGCATACCCCAGGCTGCGTCATGTGCTGCACATACATATGCCAGGGGTACCATATCAGCCAGCTGTACATACATACATCAGATACAGCCCCCTGTAAGCTGGTCACGTCCCCTATGCCAGGGGCACCACATGTGCCAGCCAGCAGAGTACCCCACAAGCTGGCAGAAAAATGTGCTGTACATCATACAGCGGATAGCTGTAAGCTGGTCACAACCCCTATGCCACATGTGCCTACCCCCAGAGTACCCCACAGGCTGGCAGCCAGCCGGGAATGTGCTGTACATACAGCTGATAGCCCCCTGTTAGCTTGTCACAGCCCCTGTGCCACATGTGCCCATCCCCAGAGTAGCCCAGAGGTTGTCAGCCAGGCTGTTATGTGCTGTACATACATCGGATAGATCCCCATGTAAGCTGGTCACAGCCCCTGTGCCACATGTGCCCACCCCCAGAGTACACCACGGAATGTGCTGTACACCCAGCTGCTAGCCCTGGCTGCCTGTTAGGGGACTAATTGCACTGTGCCACATGTGCGCACCCCCAGAGTAGCCCACAGGCTGGCAGCCAGCCGGGAATGTGCTGTCCATCCAGCTGCTAGCCCTGGCTGCCTGTGAGGGGACTAATTGCACTGTGCCACATGTGCCCACCCCCAGAGTAGCCCACGGAATGTGCTGTCCATCCAGCTGCTAGCCCTGGCTGCCTGTGAGGGGACTAGTCGCACTGTGCAGCCCCGGGAAGATGAATGAGTGGCAGTGATGATCCCCAGTGTCAGATCTCAGCAGCTCACAGCATTAGCAGTAATGAGCCGGCCAGAGCTGTGCTGATATCTCCTTATTGGGTTATTATTACATCATTAGCGTCTTATTACCCTCATCTCCCCACTGGCCAGAGCTGCTGGCTGCGAGCTGGGCCATTATTGGTGCTAATTAGGCATTAATACAAGTGTTACCCATGAGGCAGGGGCTGCTCTCCACCTTCCCAGGGGTCTCTCCTCCGTCCATGGCTCCTGTCTCTCTCTCTGCGGCTCCCAGGAGACTTCTTTCCGCTTTTTGATACATTTTACTCTCTTTTTGCTACTTTGCACAAGTTCATCGGACGGGACCACTCTCCCCCTGGGGGGCGCTGTTCTCTCCTTCCCACCCCTGTGGGTATTAGGGACTTGTCACTAGTGGAAAGGGAATGTCATGGGTGTCTACCAGTGATGGCTCTTATGTCACATTATGATAGGACATAGATATATTAATATGGATTTGCTTTTATGCTGACCCCCCCTGATCTCACTGCAAATGGTTTGGCCCAGCTGGGACTCCTGATGAGCTGCTCAGTCAGGACAGCTGGGGAAGGGTCGTCATTAGGATCCGGCAAGGTGCAGCTGCAAGTCCCCTATTAACATGATATTATTACACTGGGCAGGTCTGATGGTTGGTGTCTGACATGTGGCCATCACACCGGACAATGTATTCTGCCTGGAGTATTGCATTGTACACAGATGCTTGTTCACATTGATTTTTATTATTATTTACTAGTTAAAAGCCCATCAAATTGACGGCTTCTGCAATGTACTTTGAGCTATGACTGTTTTCACTTTCACTTTGCGCTGTGACAGTTTTTCGCCCACAAACCCTCCCTCCACCCCAACCCTTATCCCTATCTGCTCCTACCTCCAATCTCTGTCTTCACAGCTCCCTCTTTCCATATCCAGCGAGATTGAAACAGATCAGTGTCCCTACAACAATTCCTTTCACTTTCTTTTAGCACACAAAGGAGTCATTTGGTCCTCATAGAGGGGAGGAATAGTTAGCCTTTTATATAGAGGGAGGTGATTAATAATAATAATAGTAGTAGTTTGTTATGACTTTGCACCATTTTTGTGCTTTTAGGTTTGTTAATTGCTGTGTTTTCCGAAATGTTTCAGGTTTGAGCCCAAAGTGTTTATATTGTGAGATTGTCCTCTAGAACACAGGTTCTCAACCTTGGCCCCCAGGACCCCCCAACAGTGCACTTTTTCCAGGACTCCACACACAATCAAAGGTGAAATAATTAGCTCCACCTGTGATCTTTTAAAATGTGTCAATGAGTAATGAGTGCACCTGTTCACCTGCTGGGTGACCTGGAAAACTTGAACTGAGGACTGAGTTAGAGAACCCCAGCTCTAGAATCACCTTCCAGGTGTCTGGGAATACAGGGAGATCTCTGTGACCTGCACATGTAGAAAAGGTTCCACCTATAGGTGTGTGTATGATTTAATGAGCAGGATTTAAAGAAACACATGCAGGGCCGGTGCAAGGCACCGGAGCGCCCCAGGCGAGTCGGGGTGGGGGCGCCCCGGTGCCGGTGGGAGGGGGGGTGGTACCTGTTGAAAAAACTTGCGCCCCGGCGTCCCTGCAGTGCTGCTGGGGCGGTCAGGGGTGTCCGTGCCGTAGTGGTACCTGCGGCGCCGTCATGTGTATAAAGCTGGCTGCGGCCGGCGGGGTCCCTGTAGTGAATAGCAAATAACTAGCGCTTCCGGCGCCGCCGCGCGCATAGCGCTAGTTATTTTCTATTCACTACAGGGACCCCGCCGGCCGCAGCCAGCTTTATACACATGACGGCGCCGCAGGTACCCCTACGGCACGGACACCCCTGACCGCTCCAGCAGCACTGCAGGGACGCCGGGGTGCAAGTTTTTTCCACAGTTCGCTGGGGGTGATGGGCGAACTGCCGCCCTCCAGGTGCCGGCGCCCTAGGCAAATGCCTAGAGCTGCCTAGTGGTGGCGCCGGCCCTGAACACATGACTAGGTTTAGTGCGCATGTAATAGTGTCAGCCACGTGCGGCACCTGAGTGTACAAATCATTACACAGAATATGGGCCTAATTCTACAATTTCCTGCACAACTTTCCTTGTGTGCCAGCTACCAGCCCATCAGAATGATGGAACCGCATAGTCCTAATGTCAGCACTGGCGGCCCATACGCAGCGATACTTGAATTGGTCCATCGGACACCAGCTAATGGCCGCCCACGAGCATATCACTTGAATTCCCCCTGTAGAGGTGAGGAGCAGCATTTTCTTTTTCTTATATAGGATTTTTAAAAACCCAGGCTGCCCCTACAGATTTAATTCATACTTTCCTCATTAGCCGGAGGTGTGCGTTCTGTGCGGTGGCTTGTTCTCTGGGACTTGCAGGCTACGCACATGTGCGCATTACCGATAAATGCCAGTTTGTGGTGCTCGTGGTGTGGAGGGGGATCTAGAATATGAAATTTGGGGAAATATGCGCAAATCTTCCAGGACTCAAAATAACTGACCACTTCATCAGCAGAATCTCCTCGGAGGCGGTTGGTGGCCTTAAGGAACGTTGTGGTTGTTCTTACGGTATATGGTCATTGGGTCGACACACCAAAGGTCTACATGGCTTAGGTTGACACCTGAAATAAGTCGACATGCTTAAGCTCTATATGGATGGACGCAATCATTAGGACGACAGTTAAAAGGTTGACATGGGTTTTTTATACTTTTCTGGAGGTATTTAATACCCGATCATCCACCAGGGCACGGAGGGAGAATGTGATAGTGTGCCGAGCCTAGGGAGGCATCGTACCCAAAGCATGGCGAGGGCAGCGGTGCACCGACACGGTGGCCATGTCAACTATGTCGTCGATCCAATGACCCGTAGCCGTTCTTACAAAGTGTCACTTTTTGGGGGCAAATTTGATGCAACTTGATATTCAAAATGATGAAAAGCGATGGTATTTCATTGACATAAATTCTATAATTATCTGGGTAGGGTTCCAAGGGTCGACACAGTCTACATCAACAATCAATAGGTCAACAAGTACAAAGCCGTCATTGACACAAGTAAAGGTTCAAAAAGGAAAAAAAGGTAGACACATGACAGGTCAACATGCGTTACCTACATTTTGTCAGTGTCAGTGTCGACATTTGTTGACATGGACCCCAGTTAACATAGGTCAGTGGTCAGGGAACTCGGTCCTCATTACCCCACACAGTGCATGTTTTGCTGGTAACCCAGCAGGTGCACAGGTGTACTAATTACTCAGACACATTTTATAAGGTCCGCAGGTGGAGTTAATTATTTCACTTGTGATTCTGTGAGGAGACCTGCAAAACATGCCCTGCGTGGGGTAACGAGGACCGAGTTCCCTGACCACTGGCATAGTGCGTACCATCACATGGCTCAATTCAACCGCTATGCCCTCCGGATACTATTTATACTTTGGGGGTGTAATCTCTTGAGAAAGTTCATTTGGAGTGTCAGCTCATGGGTCTTAGGGAATGGAGTTGCTGGGATTCTGAAGTTGTGCTATTGCTAGAGGTGTATGTCTCTGTAAGACACTGGCGGGGTTGGTTACAGGCACGTAGTGGTGAGCTGATGCTAGAGGTGTACGTCTCTGTAAGACACTGGCGGGGTTGGTTACAGGCACGTAGTGGTGAGCTGATGCTAGAGGTGTACGTCTCTGTAAGACACTGGCGGGGTTGGTTACAGGCACGTAGTGGTGAGCTGATGCTAGAGGTGTACGTCTCTGTAAGACACTGGCGGGGTTGGTTACAGGCACGTAGTGGTGAGCTGATGCTAGAGGTGTACGTCTCTGTAAGACACTGGCGGGGTTGGTTACAGGCACGTAGTGGTGAGCTGATGCTAGAGGTGTACGTCTCTGTAAGACACTGGCGGGGTTGGTTACAGGCACGTAGTGGTGAGCTGATGCTAGAGGTGTACGTCTCTGTAAGACACTGGCGGGGTTGGTTACAGGCACGTAGTGGTGAGCTGATGCTAGAGGTGTAGGTCTCTGTAAGACACTGGCGGGGTTGGTTACAGGCACGTAGTGGTGAGCTGATGCTAGAGGTGTAGGTCTCTGTAAGACACTGGCGGGGTTGGTTACAGGCACGTAGTGGTGAGCTGATGCTAGAGGTGTAGGTCTCTGTAAGACACTGGCGGGGTTGGTTACAGGCACGTAGTGGTGAGCTGATGCTAGAGGTGTAGGTCTCTGTAAGACACTGGCGGGGTTGGTTACAGACACGTAGTGGTGAGCTGATGCTAGAGGTGTAGGTCTCTGTAAGACACTGGCGGGGTTGGTTACAGACACGTAGTGGTGAGCTGATGCTGGAGGTGTACGTCTCTGTAAGACACTGGCGGGGTTGGTTACAGGCACGTAGTGGTGAGCTGATGCTAGAGGTGTACGTCTCTGTAAGACACTGGCGGGGTTGGTTACAGGCACGTAGTGGTGAGCTGATGCTAGAGGTGTACGTCTCTGTAAGACACTGGCGGGGTTGGTTACAGGCACGTAGTGGTGAGCTGATGCTAGAGGTGTACGTCTCTGTAAGACACTGGCGGGGTTGGTTACAGGCACGTAGTGGTGAGCTGATGCTAGAGGTGTACGTCTCTGTAAGACACTGGCGGGGTTGGTTACAGGCACGTAGTGGTGAGCTGATGCTAGAGGTGTACGTCTCTGTAAGACACTGGCGGGGTTGGTTACAGGCACGTAGTGGTGAGCTGATGCTAGAGGTGTAGGTCTCTGTAAGACACTGGCGGGGTTGGTTACAGGCACGTAGTGGTGAGCTGATGCTAGAGGTGTAGGTCTCTGTAAGACACTGGCGGGGTTGGTTACAGGCACGTAGTGGTGAGCTGATGCTAGAGGTGTAGGTCTCTGTAAGACACTGGCGGGGTTGGTTACAGGCACGTAGTGGTGAGCTGATGCTAGAGGTGTACGTCTCTGTAAGACACTGGCGGGGTTGGTTACAGGCACGTAGTGGTGAGCTGATGCTAGAGGTGTAGGTCTCTGTAAGACACTGGCGGGGTTGGTTACAGGCACGTAGTGGTGAGCTGATGCTAGAGGTGTAGGTCTCTGTAAGACACTGGCGGGGTTGGTTACAGACACGTAGTGGTGAGCTGATGCTAGAGGTGTAGGTCTCTGTAAGACACTGGCGGGGTTGGTTACAGACACGTAGTGGTGAGCTGATGCTAGAGGTGTAGGTCTCTGTAAGACACTGGCGGGGTTGGTTACAGGCACGTAGTGGTGAGCTGATGCTAGAGGTGTAGGTCTCTGTAAGACACTGGCGGGGTTGGTTACAGGCACGTAGTGGTGAGCTGATGCTAGAGGTGTAGGTCTCTGTAAGACACTGGCGGGGTTGGTTACAGGCACGTAGTGGTGAGCTGATGCTAGAGGTGTACGTCTCTGTAAGACACTGGCGGGGTTGGTTACAGGCACGTAGTGGTGAGCTGATGCTAGAGGTGTACGTCTCTGTAAGACACTGGCGGGGTTGGTTTCAGGCACGTAGTGGTGAGCTGATGCTAGAGGTGTAGGTCTCTGTAAGACACTGGCGGGGTTGGTTACAGGCACGTAGTGGTGAGCTGATGCTAGAGGTGTAGGTCTCTGTAAGACACTGGCGGGGTTGGTTACAGGCACGTAGTGGTGAGCTGATGCTAGAGGTGTAGGTCTCTGTAAGACACTGGCGGGGTTGGTTACAGGCACGTAGTGGTGAGCTGATGCTAGAGGTGTAGGTCTCTGTAAGACACTGGCGGGGTTGGTTACAGGCACGTAGTGGTGAGCTGAAGCTAGAGGTGTAGGTCTCTGTAAGACACTGGCGGGGTTGGTTACAGACACGTAGTGGTGAGCTGATGCTAGAGGTGTAGGTCTCTGTAAGACACTGGCGGGGTTGGTTACAGGCACGTAGTGGTGAGCTGATGCTAGAGGTGTAGGTCTCTGTAAGACACTGGCGGGGTTGGTTACAGGCACGTAGTGGTGAGCTGATGCTAGAGGTGTAGGTCTCTGTAAGACACTGGCGGGGTTGGTTACAGGCACGTAGTGGTGAGCTGATGCTAGAGGTGTAGGTCTCTGTAAGACACTGGCGGGGTTGGTTACAGGCACGTAGTGGTGAGCTGATGCTAGAGGTGTACGTCTCTGTAAGACACTGGCGGGGTTGGTTACAGGCACGTAGTGGTGAGCTGATGCTAGAGGTGTACGTCTCTGTAAGACACTGGCGGGGTTGGTTACAGGCACGTAGTGGTGAGCTGATGCTAGAGGTGTACGTCTCTGTAAGACACTGGCGGGGTTGGTTACAGGCACGTAGTGGTGAGCTGATGCTAGAGGTGTACGTCTCTGTAAGACACTGGCGGGGTTGGTTACAGGCACGTAGTGGTGAGCTGATGCTAGAGGTGTACGTCTCTGTAAGACACTGGCGGGGTTGGTTACAGGCACGTAGTGGTGAGCTGATGCTAGAGGTGTACGTCTCTGTAAGACACTGGCGGGGTTGGTTACAGGCACGTAGTGGTGAGCTGATGCTAGAGGTGTACGTCTCTGTAAGACACTGGCGGGGTTGGTTACAGGCACGTAGTGGTGAGCTGATGCTAGAGGTGTACGTCTCTGTAAGACACTGGCGGGGTTGGTTACAGGCACGTAGTGGTGAGCTGATGCTAGAGGTGTACGTCTCTGTAAGACACTGGCGGGGTTGGTTACAGGCACGTAGTGGTGAGCTGATGCTAGAGGTGTACGTCTCTGTAAGACACTGGCGGGGTTGGTTACAGGCACGTAGTGGTGAGCTGATGCTAGAGGTGTACGTCTCTGTAAGACACTGGCGGGGTTGGTTACAGGCACGTAGTGGTGAGCTGATGCTAGAGGTGTACGTCTCTGTAAGACACTGGCGGGGTTGGTTACAGGCACGTAGTGGTGAGCTGATGCTAGAGGTGTACGTCTCTGTAAGACACTGGCGGGGTTGGTTACAGGCACGTAGTGGTGAGCTGATGCTAGAGATGTACGTCTCTGTAAGACACTGGCGGGGTTGGTTACAGGCACGTAGTGGTGAGCTGATGCTAGAGGTGTACGTCTCTGTAAGACACTGGCGGGGTTGGTTACAGGCACGTAGTGGTGAGCTGATGCTAGAAGTGTACGTCTCTGTAAGACACTGGCGGGGTTGGTTACAGGCACGTAGTGGTGAGCTGATGCTAGAGGTGTACGTCTCTGTAAGACACTGGCGGGGTTGGTTACAGGCACGTAGTGGTGAGCTGATGCTAGAGGTGTACGTCTCTGTAAGACACTGGCGGGGTTGGTTACAGGCACGTAGTGGTGAGCTGATGCTAGAGGTGTACGTCTCTGTAAGACACTGGCGGGGTTGGTTACAGGCACGTAGTGGTGAGCTGATGCTAGAGGTGTACGTCTCTGTAAGACACTGGCGGGGTTGGTTACAGGCACGTAGTGGTGAGCTGATGCTAGAGGTGTACGTCTCTGTAAGACACTGGCGGGGTTGGTTACAGGCACGTAGTGGTGAGCTGATGCTAGAGGTGTACGTCTCTGTAAGACACTGGCGGGGTTGGTTACAGGCACGTAGTGGTGAGCTGATGCTAGAGGTGTACGTCTCTGTAAGACACTGGCGGGGTTGGTTACAGGCACGTAGTGGTGAGCTGATGCTAGAGGTGTACGTCTCTGTAAGACACTGGCGGGGTTGGTTACAGGCACGTAGTGGTGAGCTGATGCTAGAGGTGTACGTCTCTGTAAGACACTGGCGGGGTTGGTTACAGGCACGTAGTGGTGAGCTGATGCTAGAGGTGTACGTCTCTGTAAGACACTGGCGGGGTTGGTTACAGGCACGTAGTGGTGAGCTGATGCTAGAGGTGTACGTCTCTGTAAGACACTGGCGGGGTTGGTTACAGGCACGTAGTGGTGAGCTGATGCTAGAGGTGTACGTCTCTGTAAGACACTGGCGGGGTTGGTTACAGGCACGTAGTGGTGAGCTGATGCTAGAGGTGTACGTCTCTGTAAGACACTGGCGGGGTTGGTTACAGGCACGTAGTGGTGAGCTGATGCTAGAGGTGTACGTCTCTGTAAGACACTGGCGGGGTTGGTTACAGGCACGTAGTGGTGAGCTGATGCTAGAGGTGTACGTCTCTGTAAGACACTGGCGGGGTTGGTTACAGGCACGTAGTGGTGAGCTGATGCTAGAGGTGTACGTCTCTGTAAGACACTGGCGGGGTTGGTTACAGGCACGTAGTGGTGAGCTGATGCTAGAGGTGTACGTCTCTGTAAGACACTGGCGGGGTTGGTTACAGGCACGTAGTGGTGAGCTGATGCTAGAGGTGTAGGTCTCTGTAAGACACTGGCGGGGTTGGTTACAAGCACGTAGTGGTGAGCTGATGCTAGAGGTGTAGGTCTCTGTAAGACACTGGCGGGGTTGGTTACAGGCACGTAGTGGTGAGCTGATGCTAGAGGTGTACGTCTCTGTAAGACACTGGCGGGGTTGGTTAGAGGCACGTAGTGGTGAGCTGATGCTAGAGGTGTACGTCTCTGTAAGACACTGGCGGGGTTGGTTACAGGCACGTAGTGGTGAGCTGATGCTAGAGGTGTACGTCTCTGTAAGACACTGGCGGGGTTGGTTACAGGCACGTAGTGGTGAGCTGATGCTAGAGGTGTACGTCTCTGTAAGACACTGGCGGGGTTGGTTACAGGCACGTAGTGGTAAGCTGATGCTAGAGGTGTACGTCTCTGTAAGACACTGGCGGGGTTGGTTACAGGCACGTAGTGGTGAGCTGATGCTAGAGGTGTACGTCTCTGTAAGACACTGGCGGGGTTGGTTACAGGCACGTAGTGGTGAGCTGATGCTAGAGGTGTACGTCTCTGTAAGACACTGGCGGGGTTGGTTACAGGCACGTAGTGGTGAGCTGATGCTAGAGGTGTACGTCTCTGTAAGACACTGGCGGGGTTGGTTACAGGCACGTAGTGGTGAGCTGATGCTGGAGGTGTACGTCTCTGTAAGACACTGGCGGGGTTGGTTACAGGCACGTAGTGGTGAGCTGATGCTAGAGGTGTACGTCTCTGTAAGACACTGGCGGGGTTGGTTACAGGCACGTAGTGGTGAGCTGATGCTAGAGGTGTACGTCTCTGTAAGACACTGGCGGGGTTGGTTACAGGCACGTAGTGGTGAGCTGATGCTAGAGGTGTACGTCTCTGTAAGACACTGGCGGGGTTGGTTACAGGCACGTAGTGGTGAGCTGATGCTAGAGGTGTACGTCTCTGTAAGACACTGGCGGGGTTGGTTACAGGCACGTAGTGGTGAGCTGATGCTAGAGGTGTACGTCTCTGTAAGACACTGGCGGGGTTGGTTACAGGCACGTAGTGGTGAGCTGATGCTAGAGGTGTACGTCTCTGTAAGACACTGGCGGGGTTGGTTACAGGCACGTAGTGGTGAGCTGATGCTAGAGGTGTACGTCTCTGTAAGACACTGGCGGGGTTGGTTACAGGCACGTAGTGGTGAGCTGATGCTAGAGGTGTAGGTCTCTGTAAGACACTGGCGGGGTTGGTTACAGGCACGTAGTGGTAAGCTGATGCTAGAGGTGTACGTCTCTGTAAGACACTGGCGGGGTTGGTTACAGGCACGTAGTGGTGAGCTGATGCTAGAGGTGTACGTCTCTGTAAGACACTGGCGGGGTTGGTTAGAGGCACGTAGTGGTGAGCTGATGCTAGAGGTGTACGTCTCTGTAAGACACTGGCGGGGTTGGTTACAGGCACGTAGTGGTGAGCTGATGCTAGAGGTGTACGTCTCTGTAAGACACTGGCGGGGTTGGTTACAGGCACGTAGTGGTGAGCTGATGCTAGAGGTGTACGTCTCTGTAAGACACTGGCGGGGTTGGTTACAGGCACGTAGTGGTGAGCTGATGCTAGAGGTGTACGTCTCTGTAAGACACTGGCGGGGTTGGTTACAGGCACGTAGTGGTGAGCTGATGCTAGAGGTGTACGTCTCTGTAAGACACTGGCGGGGTTGGTTACAGACACGTAGTGGTGAGCTGATGCTAGAGGTGTACGTCTCTGTAAGACACTGGCGGGGTTGGTTACAGGCACGTAGTGGTAAGCTGATGCTAGAGGTGTACGTCTCTGTAAGACACTGGCGGGGTTGGTTACAGGCACGTAGTGGTAAGCTGATGCTAGAGGTGTACGTCTCTGTAAGACACTGGGGGGTTGGTTACAGGCACGTAGTGGTGAGCTGATGCTAGAGGTGTACGTCTCTGTAAGACACTGGCGGGGTTGGTTACAGGCACGTAGTGGTGAGCTGATGCTAGAGGTGTACGTCTCTGTAAGACACTGGCGGGGTTGGTTACAGGCACGTAGTGGTGAGCTGATGCTAGAGGTGTACGTCTCTGTAAGACACTGGCGGGGTTGGTTACAGGCACGTAGTGGTGAGCTGATGCTAGAGGTGTACGTCTCTGTAAGACACTGGCGGGGTTGGTTACAGGCACGTAGTGGTGAGCTGATGCTAGAGGTGTACGTCTCTGTAAGACACTGGCGGGGTTGGTTACAGGCACGTAGTGGTGAGCTGATGCTAGAGGTGTACGTCTCTGTGAGACACTGGGGGGGTTGGTTACAGGCACGTAGTGGTGAGCTGATGCTAGAGGTGTACGTCTCTGTGAGACACTGGCGGGGTTGGTTACAGGCACGTAGTGGTGAGCTGATGCTAGAGGTGTACGTCTCTGTAAGACACTGGCGGGGTTGGTTACAGGCACGTAGTGGTGAGCTGATGCTAGAGGTGTACGTCTCTGTAAGACACTGGCGGGGTTGGTTACAGGCACGTAGTGGTGATCTGATGCTAGAGGTGTACGTCTCTGTAAGACACTGGCGGGGTTGGTTACAGGCACGTAGTGGTGAGCTGATGCTAGAGGTGTACGTCTCTGTAAGACACTGGCGGGGTTGGTTACAGGCACGTAGTGGTGAGCTGATGCTAGAGGTGTACGTCTCTGTAAGACACTGGCGGGGTTGGTTACAGGCACGTAGTGGTGAGCTGATGCTAGCCTGGATAAAGCGACACAAGTCTATAATGAATGATCCACGCATTGTGCCGCGTTTCATCTTGCTTGGATCTTTATTTTTCCTTTGTGGTAAAAATATGAAACCCAGGTGCCGCAGCCACTGTACGTGATGTCACTATGACATCATAAGACGCGGTTCAGAAGATAGGAGAGGCCGCAGCAGAACGTCTGAGTCATGCCATGCGTCATGTACTACGCGGCACAGAGAGGGTGCATGTGGCCACATCTGTATGTCACTGGTTACCCGTTAGCTGCCCCCTGTCACTCTCACTCTTGTTTCCCTCTCTATAGGGGCAGATGTACCAAGTCTGAGAGAGATAAACTACCAATCAATCAGCGCCTGTTATTTTTCAAACACAGCCTGTTACATGACAGTTAGGAGCTGATTGGTTGGCATTTTATGTCAGTCCACTTTATCTCTCCCACTTTTATCTCTCTCCATGTTATAGATCTCTGAGGCTTAGTAGTACACAGACCCCAAATGACCAGCCAATAAAAGCTCCTGTCATTTCTCAGGACTATAAAGTGGCAGTTAGAGGCTGAATCATTGTTCCTTTATCTTTCTCCACTCCAGGGCTTGGTACATCTCATGCGTTTTGGAACCACCCACAATAATACATGACGTAACGGAGTCTCTGCCCTGTAAGTGCTGTAGAACTTCCCATTATTATATATACACCAGTAACGTGTACACAGCACAGGGATCCGTATGCGACCGATTTATGGTGTCACTTGCTCAGCGCCGTCCCATGGGCCTAATTCAGCTTTGATCACAATTTGACTGACAGGAAGCTGCCGTTTGGGAGGTGGTAACCGCCCATTTTGTGGGAGTGTCAGAAGAAATGCAGGCGTGATCGGGGAGGGTCTGTGACGTCCGCACCAGCCCCGATTAGTCCGTCTCTGTTGCAGAGTTGTGGAATCGAAGCAGAAATATTCTTATTCTCCACGTCACCTAAGTGCTACGTCACGGGAATACAAGATGTTCAATATTTGTGATAGATTCTCTCCCTCAGTATCCTCTGCATGGGGGCGATTGGCCATACCGCAACGGCAGCTCGGCCTTCGCTTCCCCCACCGCTGCACACTTCGGAGCCGGCATCAGTAAGCATGTATGCACCTGCCAATGCCAAAACCCAGGGGCGGAATGGCCCGCCGGGAAACCGGGCCATACTCCCTGTGGGCCGGTCCAGATTGCCACCTGGCCGGGCTGCCGACCCTGCTATCAGGGCCGGTGCTGGCGTCATCCTATGTGGCTATGCTGCGGCCGCATAGGATGACGTCACCTGACTCATGCATCAGCGAGGACCTGGAGCTGCCCGGGAGACCCTGTGTGGCAGGAGTCGGCATCGGTGAGTAGCGCCCACCGGCAGTATCGTTATCACGAGCACCCCCGAAACACCCCCCGGGCTGGTTACAGATTGTTCCCGGGCCAGATCTCTTTACCAATCCGCCCCTGCCCAAAAAAAACCACTGCCCTCAATATTGGCATCGTCGGGGGTCGCCTTGTGTGTAGGAACTAAGGATTGGAGAGAGATAAAGCTCCAACCAACCAGCCAGCAGCTATTTATCACACAGCGTCTAACGCGACCGCCGAATTGGCCGATACTTGATCTCCATATAATTATCTCTCACCAAGGCTTAGTGCCTACACTCATAAGTCTCTCATGTGAAAGGATCAATAGTCAGACACTGATTGTCGCAGGGTCCAACCGCCCCCTTGTAAGCTCCTAACTGTCCAGCATCGTGCCAGCCACATGTGTGACACCGGGAATGTAGTCTCATTTATCTAGAATGTTCTACAGCATCGTCTTTGTTTCTTACTTACTTTGTCTCGTTCAGTATCAGCGTCCAATTCTAGCTCAAAGATCTCACCCTAGGGTAGGCGTATCCAGTCTCGGAGAGAGATAAAGTGGAGCAGTTACCCCAAATCAGCTTCTGTCATTTATCAGAGTGGCCTATGGGCCTGATTCTCCACCACAGAAGTGAAGTTCGTGTCGGTAAAAATGTTCCGTATTCTGGGTGAGATATCTCAGAGCTTGGACAGACAAAGTGAACAGAGATAGAGTACCAGCCAATCAGCTCCTAGTGCTCATGTTGCAGGCTGTGTTTGAAAAATGACAGTTGGGAGCTGGTTGGTTTTTACTTGATCTCTCTCTCCGTAATTTGACCTCTTTGTATGTTATTATACCCCACCCTGGAACCAAACCTGCTTATAACCCCTTCACCGCTTCCCTCTTCTTCTAGATGCACTGACGCTTCCGGCGGAGAGGGAATATAGAACAACGTGTCAGTAAATTGTAAGTAACCGCCGGCGGGTTCTCCGTGAAGCACATGTTTTATGTGTGGATCCGGCCTCCGCAGTGAGTAAGGGGTCTAGAAAATTTGTTCTTTTATTAAAAATATAAATACATCTATCTGTGAGAGAGAAATCACCAGCGCTCAGGACACGTTTATGAATCAGATGCATTTACAGAGAGACATCGAGTCACTTAAATTACTTCCACCTTTCCTTAAATAGTCACCAGAGGCGAGAGAGCGGAGAAGCTGGTGGGTGTAAACCATAATAGATAACCAATCAGGGACAGGAGCAGGTAAGCACCAGGCAGCAGAGACTGAGCGGATCAGGCAGTACCCGCCCACGAGGAGCTTGCAGTTATTTGGGGTGGAGCTTAGCCCGGGCGCTCCGTAGCCTTTTCTCTTCCTGCAGGTTCCGGATGCAGGCGTTTCGGCTGATCTGCTGGACGTTAGACACCGGAAACCACCCCAGCTGCAGATCGGAGAGCCGTAAGCCGTGAAGCCATCCTGGAAGGAGATGTGAAAAATTAGCTTAGAAGATGTGCATTCATGTAACATTCAGGGCCAGATGTATTAAGCTTCAAAACAGCGATAAAGTGGAGAGAGATAAAGTACAAACTAACATTGCTGTTAGGATCAGATTGGTTGCTTTTTTATCTCTCTCCACTATCTATTTTAAAGCTTAGTACATTTCTTTGCATGTTAATATGTTATTACACAGTGATGCAATTTTTCTACTTTTACATGGGACTGATAATGAAGTGGGATGTACACGCCCACACATCTCTGACCACACCTACATGTCACTAGCCACACCTCCTCCACTTCTTACAAATCGACAGCGGTGGCTCCTACCTGTGGGTAGTAGGTGGGCTGCAACGCCACCGGTCCCTATTGGATTTCTGCTGGTTCCTGCTGTCAGGTTCCCAGGCACCAGGGCTGCCACCATGCCCGACACATTCACAGTACCAGCGGCGGTAATACGCATGTGCAACAGCCTGGCTTCTATGGGCTGCGTCAGCTGCAGACCATAGAAGCTGGCTACGGCTGCACGATAAGGCAGGGGGTGGCTTCTTACAGGAACCCAGCTCCCTGATGATCACAGCCTGGACTGGCAGCCCCCGAGGGTGGGAACACCTCCCAATGGGACTGCCTGTCATGCAGGTGACTGGCAGGTTGGACTTCCAATCGGAAGTCACTGGCTTCACTAACGCTGAGGAGGTGGCGGATTTTATCTGGGGGGTTTCAGTCCTCTAGATCATGGGTCCTCAAACTGCGGCCCTCCAGATGTTGTGAAACTACAATTCCCAGCATGCCTTGCCACAGTTTTAACACTCCCTTATAGGAAAACTGTGGCAAGGCATGCTGGGATTTGTAGTTTGAGGACCCATGCTCTAGATAAAGACTGTCACTGGGTTGTGGACTCCCACGAGGGAAAATATCCTGTGTAATTTAGGATTGCGACTGTTGGGCTAATGACCGCCAGAATCCCGACTGTCGGGGAGTCATCCGGCATCCCTGCCACTGGCCATTGATCATTTCCAGTAGCAGGCTCATATCTCTTAGAGCAGTGGTAGCCAACCCTAGCCTACGAGAGCTACCAACAGTTCACATTTTCCAGACAACCTAGCTGCTGCACAGCTGCACTCATTAATCACTGACACATTTTAAAAGATACACAGATGGAGCTAATTAGCTCACTTGTGGTTCTGTGAGGAGACCTGCAAAACATGCACTGTTGGTAGCTCTCGAGGACTATGGTTGGCTACCCCAGTCTTAGAGCATCAAGCTTCAAAAAGTGTTAAAATGGAAAGCGATAAACAGCCAGCCAATCGTCTCCTAACTGCCATTTTTTTCAAACCCAGCCTGTAGTATGCCAGGTAGAAGCTAATTGACTGGCTGTTTATCACTCTCCATTTTATCACTTTTTTGAAGCATGATACATCTGGCCCTTGATCTGGTCTTGTCCAGTGGGGGATTTACACCCCATTTACTCACACCAGGTTACAGTTTGGAATATAACCGTCCAGGTTATAAATCAGGGTTGCCGACTTTAATATTCTCCTCTCCGGGAGAAGCCCGGAGAGGAGAGTTTCAGCAGCTGCTCGGGGCGGGGCTTGAGCGGGACGTCACTACGCCCCGCCCCCCATGATGTTAAATAGGTGAATTTGCGTATCTCCATGGAGGGGGCGGGGCTTAAATGACGTGATTTTTCCATTTTAGCTCCGCCCCCTCCTCTGAGACCCGCGGATTGCGGCATTTAAATGCCACGATCGGGGGCGCAGTGGGGGTCCCCCCTGAATCTGGGAGGGTTGCCCACCCTTCCAGGGGGGCCGGGATGGGGACCCGATTTTCGGGAGACTCCCGGCCATTTCGGGAGGGTAGGCAACCCTGTTATAAAACAAAAATGGAGGTGCCGCTACACTATGACCCCCTGGTGCGATTTCAGCAAAGGATCCTGGGTACAGGACAACACCCATGTAGCCATAGTTTTAACATAAATTGATTGGTCACAATTACAATATTAAACGCAAATGGATTTTCCTGCCCGGCTCTTATTTAGGAAACATGGTTCATATGGAAACGGGAGAGATTCTGGCACAGGAACATTTTGGCAATTTCATTCTACACTGTGTCTGAGTGTCGAGAGCCCACTTCATTGTACATGCACAGGGCTCCCTCTACTGGTAGAAACTGGAACAGCAGCATGGCTCAATGCCTTGGGCTTGTTCTTCACAATATCTCTAATTTCCTAGGAGATTACTTCTCAATACTGTATGTAATCATATTCTGTATGATGCACACACATACACAGTACCACTTCCCTTATTCTATACATGGGCATGTGCACAGCACCACTTCTCTTATTCTGTATACAAACATTGCTGCACAGCACCACTGCTCTTATTGTGTATACAAACATGCCTGCACAGCACCGCTGCTTTTATTCTGTATGCAAACATGCCTGCACAGCACCACTTCCCTTATTGTGTATACAAACATGCCTGCACAGTACCACTGCTCTTATTGTGTATACAAACATGCCTGCACAGCACCACTTCCCTTATTGTGTATACAAACATGCCTGCACAGCACCACTGCTCTTATTGTGTATACAAACATGCCTGCACAGCACCACTTCCCTTATTGTGTATACAAACATGCGTGCACAGCACCACTTCCCTTATTGTGTATACAAACATGCCTGCACAGCACCACTTCCCTTATTGTGTATACAAACATGCGTGCACAGCAGCACTTCCCTTATTGTGTATACAAACATGCCTGCACAGCACCACTGCTCTTATTGTGTATACAAACATTCCTGCACAGCACCACTTCCCTTATTGTGTATACAAACATGCCTGCACAGCACCACTTCCCTTATTGTGTATACAAACATGCCTGCACAGCACCACTTCCCTTATTGTGTATACAAACATGCCTGCACAGCGGCACTGCTCTAATGGTGTATACAAACATGCCTGCACAGCGGAACTGCTCTTATTGTGTATACAAAACATGCCTGCACAGCACCACTGCTCTTATGGTGTATACAAACATGCCTGCACAGCACCACTGCTCTTATGGTGTATACAAACATGCCTGCACAGTACCACTGATCTTATTGTGTATACAAACATGCCTGCACAGTACAACTGATCTTATTGTGTGTGCTGTACATAAATGTCACTGCATAGTATAACTTCCCTTATTCTAGATGCTATCAATTGCATGTAAACTGCTTGTATATATAATATCATTTGGCATGACACCTCTGCGTCCCTACCTGCATTTACACAGCACATAACACTGGTGCAGATCCGCGCTCATAGTCCTTCCATTGGTTACCTGAATCCTACATGTTCTTTACAAAATCATTTGACTCCTTAAGCACATAAGGCTATTAACCAATCTACACATATGCCCACGTTCTCCTTACCCGCAAACAGGTCACGGGTGATTGCAATCATGAAATATTTCAATATAAACATGGCAGTGTAGGCACCACAAATACCTATAAATCACGGGTGCAGCCACAGCCCACGGACACCCGCGTCATGTTTGCCACATTTGGGCTGTACGATGTACAAGGACACACCTGTACATCTCATAGTATCTCCCATCATCCTGACCTCTCTGCTCTGATCTACGTCTCTCATCCACACTCATTACTCGCTCCCATTCCCGATTTCAGGACTTTCTTCGGGCTGCACCCACTCTGTGGAATCCACTCCCATGCACAATAAGACTCTCCTCTAGTCTCCAAACCTTCAAGCGTTCCCTGAAAACTCACCTCTTCAGGTAGCTGATCAAATTCCAGAACCAGCCACTTAACCTTAATAAACCTTTCCTGTCCAATCACATCCCCACCGTACAGGCCACACACATCCTCAGTTATTGCCTCTCTCACTGTCCCTTCCTTCTGACCCCCGGCAAACATTTCTGGATCAACGTATCATACATCCCACCAGGATCCTCTGCAATCTGGTGATCATTATGCAATAGATCACGCCTATCCTTGGGTATCATGCCTATTTCTCTACAGTGTGTAAGCGAGCAGGCTCCTCCTGCCTCTATGTGTGTCTGTTATTACCCAGTTTTGTTTTATTACTAATGTTTCCAACTGCAAAGCACAATGGGATGTGCTGGCACCATATAACAAACTGTTAATACTAATATTCTGCGTCGGTGCCCCTGATAAATGTCTACACAGACGATAACCATCTCTATGAAAGTGTTTTGCAAACACAAGGAGATGCGGGTAAGTAGCCATTACTTATAGTTTCCAAATGCTTTTATCGTGAGCAGGAGAACTTATACGGTCACAGAAACAGGTGCAAACAACACAGACGCGGCACCTACAACGTGCGGCCTGGATGCATGCTTACCGTCATCGCTGTTCTGCCTCACCATCAGGATGTCAGCCTTCTCCAGCGACAGTTCGTCATTTTCACGTGATTTATAGGACTTTAAGCATTGCACCTGTGGCAGTCCTGTGTAGGGAAACATGGCAATGAGCAAGGTCTCTTACAGTATCACAGTACGCAGGTGCGGTGCAAAGTGTTTATATACGGTGCAAAGATGGCTATCCCATTCCTAACCCAGGGATGCCTACTGCTGCTGCTGAGGAGAATGTCAGCAGCGTAGACGTCATCAAGCCCCGCCCCCAGTACTGCAAATCCCGCAATTTGCCGCTGCAATTTGCATCTTTAGCCTCACCTCTCCCCAAAAATCTGTGAATTGCGGTAATTTACCGCTGCGGCCAGAGAGATTCAGGAGGTTCCACCGGTATCCGGGAGGGTTGCCCACCTTTCCTCAGTATAGCTCAGTGTAGCTGCTCCTGGCAATAGAATCGCCAATCGCCGCCCCGCGCCAGTGCACAGTTACGTGCGGCCCATTCCTTCAGAGCCCTCCGCCACCGGTCCCCTGCACCTCCCTGCAGCCCCCACTCCTTGCCCATCTCCCTGAAGCGGAGACGGGCAGGGAAGCCACTCCTCGCTGCCTTGCGTGTGAGATGCTGGCACGTCCCCGTCAGGTGGGGCTCCTGTCCGCCAGCTCAGGACATCTGGCGATCCTGCAGGCTGGCTGACAGGCGGCTCCATCTCTATATCGGTTTGCAATCCCTTTTGAATTGTAATTTTTGTTGCAAATCATAATTATTGCAATGTACATATGTGATTATAAAGGAAAAAAACTTGTGTCGATCTTTTCATATGTCTACCTTTTTCAAGTCAACATTTGGACCCTGTCGACCTAGACAATGTGGGGGAAATTTACTAAGATGGGATTTATTTATTTAATACCTTCTAGAAGATAATAGATAGGATCGGATTGGTTTCCCATAGCAACATCCCATCTTAGTAAATTTCTCCCCTGTCAATTTAAAAATCCACACAGACCGAGTACGCAAGAGGCTGGAATCGATGCGCTTTATAAGGAACTGTTAATAAATAAATAATAAATAGCAGAGACCCGGGTGCAGTACCAGGTAGAGAAAACAGGGAGCAGCAGAGGGTTGTGTGGGGCTGTGAGTCCCTTCCTACACCTGCAGCCCTGTGTAAAGCTGCGTACACACGTACAGATGTATCTGTCCAATCTATCTGGTGGGAACAAAAACCTGGAAATGTATGGGAGCATATGACAATCAAAACATTGTTCCCAAACGCTTTAAAACAGACAGTGATCAGTCCGACAAATTGTTTAAATCATTCTGATATAACAAATTTATCAAAGCAGATATTTTTTCTGTTTTCCTGCATTTGGGAGGAGATTTTTGATTGTCATTTGCTCCCAGACATTTCCAGGTTTTTGTTCCCACCAGATAGATTGGACAGAAATATCTGCATGTGTGTACGCACCTTAAGACAGACAGAGCCTCCTGTACATAGACAAGCAGACAGCCAGCTGCAGATACATTAACTACAGCCGTAAAGTTATATTGTTAACATGTAAAGCAATGTCTCAATAAAAAAGTTTATTAAAAAAGAAAAAAAAACATTAACTACAGCCACCGCATACAGTGTCCCAATGAGGGGTTACCCTGCTACTACAGTTATACCCTTCAGACCGCACTCCGCGCAGGGGAGCGAATGCATCCAAATAAGGCCCTAGACTAGGTACAATAATACATTTATAAATAATGCAGGGTTGCCAACTTTTTAAATCTCCTCTCCGGGAGAAGCCCGGAGAGGAGACATTCAGCAGGAGTTTGTGGGGGCGGGGCTTGAACGTGACGCGATTATGACACTTTAGCCCCCGCCCCCTCATTGGAGATAAGCATATCGGGTTATTTAAATGGTGCGGCGGGGGAGTTTTAGCCGCAATCAGGGGGGGGGGGGGGGGGGGAGCGGGGGTCCCCCAGAAACTGGGAGCTTTGCCCACCTTTCCGGGGGACCGGAAGGGGGACCCGATTTTCAGGACCCTCCCAGCCATTCCAGGAGGGTAGGCAACCCTGAAATAATGCACCATTTTTATTTAACTAATTCATTACTTTGTTTTAGGAGTAGGGTTTTTAATATGAATTGTTGGGGACAATCAGCAGACCCTTTTACTCCTGCAACAAACAGGAACCGGGCTGCCATCAGAAATTGTGGGGCATGGAACTGAAGGAATAGGCAAGGCCCCTCCTGTGATGGCTCCTGATTGGTTGCTAGTCCACAAGCTCCAATTGGCTTGCTTCCAGCATCCAATTTCAAAATGCCACCGGCGCTTCCCATGGCCGCCGGTCTGTGCAATCAGCAGTGAACCAAAACCAATCTTGGGCGGACCCCCACTCAATATCTGGGACTGGGGTCCCTGCAATCCTGATGTACAACAGGAGGGGAATGCAACATCTGTTCCCCAGGCTGGAGATACAAAACAATCCTCAACTCACCCTGATCCTGCAGGACATCGATCTCCTCTTTAGGGGGCGATAGCGCAGAGATCCATCTCAGCTTCTGGCTCCTGGGGACAGAGAAGGTTCCTCCAGTTATGTCACTTATGGGCTGTTACACATACTAGTTTCTGCACGTATTATGTGATGGGCCCACTCATTACAATGGGACGCTATTCGGCAAACACTGACATTTTGCCTGAGTGGACCCTCCGCCATCTTCAGATGTCGGTTACTAGCTCCCTGCTCTTTCCTATGGGAGATGCGAAGCGGGATCTGTTCGGATCCCTCTTCTCAGCAGTAATTATGCATGCACGCTATCACTGCTCAGTCAGACCAGTAGATCACTAGGACAGTAATTGGTTGTGGAATCAAGGGAGGGGGGTAACGGCAACAAGCACGCCCAGTCCTAATTGGCGCCATCTTTTACAGTGGATCATCTAACTGCTGGCCACAATCTGCTACTGTATACCGTATATAATAATGATTCCACATGCACAAATGGCTGGTACAGCCTGTCCTCTACAACCACCTTCGCTACTATGAGGAGATCCAGAAAACATGCAGGGCTGGGACACACAGATAGGAAGAACAGTGGACTTGGGGGTCTATGTACTAAGCTTTGGGGAAAGATAAAGTAAGAGAACAAACACTCACTGGGTCTCTGTCCGGAACATGTATTCCGTCTCTCGTACGTCCTGGGCGGCCCTCAATGCGCTGTCATGTAGGAACACGCGGAAAATGTTCTTCTGGTTGGAGTGAAGCTTAATCTCACATCGTTCCACCCGGAATTCAGAGGCGTGATCAAACACCACGAAGCGTCCTCCCCTAGAGCACAGCGAGGACATGGGATTATGTGGTCATGTATGAACAGAGGAGTCTGTAACAATTCATTATGTACACTCTAGCCAACAGACAGACAGACAGCACTAGCACCGCTGGGTCCCATAATGACAACTATAAAGAGGGGGTATGCAGTTCCCGGCAGTGGGTGAGCGTCTCCTCCCACTGGGAGGGAGTGAGGGTGCATGAGAGCAGGAGGCTGTATAATAGTGGTATGTGGGAAGACATTGATAAAAGTTGTGGCGCTAGTGCAGAGGACCGTGGGGACACTTCTGGCAGTGGGGGAACCTGCAGTGCGGCAGCCAGGGCCGGATTTCCCACATAGGGGCGGCACCTGCTTGTGGCGGTACAGGATCCCCCATTGTCACCGGGGTATGTGAAATGCAGGAGCGGGGTCGCGGGGGTCTGCTGGGGGGGGTCGGGGGGGAATTGCCGGAAAGGGGTCAGGGAGGTCTGCAAATAGCGGGAGGTGGGGGGGTGCGGGGATCTGTGATTAGCGGGAGGGGGCAGGGGTCCGCAAATCCCGGGAGGGGCACGGGGGCCTTGAATCGCAGGATGGGGGTTGTGGGGGTCAGTGAATTGCGGGAGGGGGGGTTGTTGGGGTCCGTGAATTGCGGCAGCGGAGCGGGGGGTGGTGTGAATGAAGGGAGGGGGGGGGGGCGCAGGGGTCCACGAATCGCGGGAGGGGGGGTCATGAATAGCGGGAGGGGGGTTGTGGGGGGCCGCAAATCGTGGCAGGGGGGGTACCGTGAATTGTGGGAGGGGGGCGTGAATCGTAGGAGGGGGGGTCCGCGAATCGCAGGAGGGGGCGCGGGAGAGGGGGTGTGAATCGCGGGGGAGGGGGGGTCACGAATCGCGGGAGGGGGGGCACAGGAGGTGCAGTGGGGGTCCGTGAATCGCGGGAGGGGGTCCGCAAATTGCAGGAGGGGGCGCGGGGAGGCCGTGAATCGCGGGAGGGGGTCCGCAAATTCCAGGGGGGGGCACGAATCGCGCGGGGGAGGGGGGGCTAGAATCTCGGGAGGGGGTGGGAATCACGGGAGGGGGGTCTCGGGGGGGGGCGCAAATTGCAGGGGCGGGGGTTTGCAAATCGCGGGAGGGGGACGTAGCGAATCGCGGGAGGGGAGGTCGCAGGGGGTGCCGTGAATAGCGGGAGGGGGGGGGCACGAAACGCAGGAGGGGGCTTGGGTCCACAAATCGCGGGAGGGGGCACAGGGGGGCCGCGAATCGCTGGCGGGAGGGGGGGTTGCGGGGGGGCCCGTGAGTCGCGGGAGGGGGGGGTCGTGGGGGGTGCAACAAATCGCAGGGGGGGGGGAGGGGGGTGCAGGAGTAATGGTGGATGGTCGTTGAGGAGTAATGGTGGATGGTCGTTGAGGAGTAATGGTGGATGGTGGGCGTGTACTGTAGTGCTGGCTGGGCGGGGGGGAGGTGATGTCAAGGGGGTGGGGTGTGTAGAACGTTTTACACATAGAACACTTTTTCCTGGGGGTTTGTGTATCCAAGAAAAAAGGGGGGGGGGGTGTGTGTACTCGAGATGGGGTACTCAGAGTAGGAACAGGCGCCTCATGGGGTGTATTGTCAAGCTGCTCCGACTCGAGGGGTGTCAGCCCTCTGTAAGGGGGTAAAGTGCAAAAAGAAGGTGGAGCGCTATAAAACCGATCAATTGGATATTACAATAAATTTATTAAAAAAAGATAATGATAATAATAATAATAGGTTTTAAAAAAACAACAACAATGACAATTAATGTATGTATATATGGGGACAAGGAAGGTATACTTATGTCTCTGAAATGCTGCTGGGATTGTCCAATATGGAGAGTGTGCTCCTGGATCCAATGGCTATGGGCCTTTGGAAGATGGAGGAAATATGGTGCCGTCCTGGAATGCAAATGATGTCGCTGGAGGAAGATCTTATACCCAAATTGATGTGGGGTCCTCACAATGGCCCTTATTCTAATCGGCTCGGTACGGCCCGCGTGCGGCCGTACCGCCGATGTTTTCTCTCTGCACATGCGCAGAGGTCACTCTGCGCATGTGCAGGGGAATTCTCCGTGTTAAAAATTTAGACGCCGCAAAGGGGGCGTATAGGGGCGTGAGGGGCTTCATCCCCTCATTTCCCTATGTGTACGCCCCGCGTTTCATGGGCGTTCCCATGCAAACGCGGGGCGTACGCATGGTAATGAGGGCATGACGCCACTCATGGGGGCGGAAAGCTGACGTCGCCGGATGTCAGCTTTCAGCCCCCATACAAGCTACCACACGGACGATTGTCCGTGTGGTCTCAGCTTGCGGGAGCTGCCGCGGCGTGCGGTCCTGCCTTCGATGGTCGTCGACCATCGAATGCAGGGGGCAGCTCCCAGCATGGTGGAGGCGTACGCCTCCACCATTTTCGTGCGGTTCGCCAGCCGTCCGTGTACGGACGGCCGTGGCGAACCGTATGGTGGGCGGGGATTCGTCTGGTGCGGTCGGAGCCGCATATGCGGCTCGACCGCACCAACCAGAATAAGGGCCCATGTGCGATAGTTGTAATCCACAGTGGTTGGTCTCACGCTGGAGGATGATCGAATTCCTGGTTTCAGGAAATGTCCTCACGATTATGCGGAATTTGTAGGTCCACAGTGGAGTTGGTAAAAAGGTCCCAATGCTAGGGAAGGATGCAATCCGAAATTGGGGAGGCAAATAAGGGATCCGAAGACCAACGGGAGGTGGAAATGGCAGTATTCAGAGATCCTTCAGAGTCCAAGTTGGAATTAGCAAGTGCTGCCTAACATGTTTCGTCGTAGCCTTACGACTTTATCAAAGGTCTTCCTCCAGCGACATCATTTGCATTCCAGGACGGCACCATATTTCCTCTATCTTCCAAAGGCCTACATCCATTGGATCCAGGAGCACACTCTCCATATTGGACAATCTCAGCAGCATTTCAGATACATAAGTATACCTTCCTTGTCCCCATATATACATACATTAATTGTCATTGTTGTTGTTTTTTTTAAAACCTATTATTATTATCATTATCTTTTTTAATAAATTTATTGTAATATCCAATTGATCAGTTTTATAGCGCTCCACCTTCTTTTTGCGGTTTGTGTATCCAGCTCCGTTATATACACATGGGATGAGTGACAGATCTGGCTAAATATATAAGAGATTTCCCCTATATGTTCACTACTACAAGCTCTGAGGAACCACACAAGTAGCACTCCATAATGTACACAGTAACCGCTGAAGAGAACATAAAGCGGAACCCAGACTGACAGACCCGGATTTAGACTCACTCTCTCACACGAGACAGCAGCAGACAGTCATTGAAGAGATGCAGGTAGACAGGCCGACTTGTGACCTTCCACTTGAAGCTGAGAGAATTGAACTCTAGACATGTGACCTCTCCATGTTTCACGAGACGGCGAGACTGTGAGATCAGGGGGAAGATCTGAAAGAGACAAGAAAACCGACGCTCATCCTCTCTGTGAGACGTGTCATCACATTCCGCGGATAAACGCTTCGTGGACACACAGTGTCGCTTCTTCTGATAGGTGGTTTTGTCGGGGATAATGTCGCATATCACATATAAACCTTTGCGCTATACAAATCATGTTTCAGATCGTTCCAGGACTGGTAATCATAAGCGTGCCTCCAAATACAATGACACGGATAGCTGACATGCCAGCGACTTCCACACCCATGTTATAGAATGTTCTAATGTTAGAACAACCTGTGCCGAGATCTATCTAGAGCAGATGTGATCCAGCTCTGATCTCAGGTAGAGGTACCAAACCTAAAACTCAGTGTCTTTCATTCATCAAATCAATCCTCTAATAACACAATGTTCTCTTCTCATCTATCCCAGCTCCTACTCCTCCTCCGCTTCTACGCCTCCTCCGCTCCTACTCCTCCTCTGGCTCCTACTCCTCCTCTGGCTCCTACTCCTCCTCTGGCTCCTACTCCTCCTCTGGCTCCTACTTCTCCTCTGGCTCCTACTCCTCCTCTGGCTCCTACTCCTCCTCTGGCTCCTACTCCTCCTCTGGCTCCTACTCCTCCTCTGGCTCCTACTCCTCCTCCTCCGCGTCGCAGTAAAATGGACCTCGTGTCAGCTACTCGTCCACCACAGCACTCTGCACATCCACACACTGGCTCCCCTACTCTCACTGGTACACCCTCACACCTACACCACCCCCATCGGTACACACTCACACCCACCCAACTGCCACCAGTACACCCTCACACCTACCCCACCCTCATCGATACACACTCACACACACCCAACTGCCACCGGTACACCCTCACACCTACCCCACCCCCACCGGTACACCCTGACACCCACCCAATTCCCATCCTCACACCACCACAGCACTCTGCACATCCACACACTGGCTCCCCTACTCTCACTGGTACACCCTCACACCTACACCACCCCCATCGGTACACACTCACACCCACCCAACTGCCACCAGTACACCCTCACACCTACCCCACCCTCATCGATACACACTCACACACACCCAACTGCCACCGGTACACCCTCACACCTACCCCACCCCCACCGGTACACCCTGACACCCACCCAATTCCCATCCTCACACCTACCCTACTCTCACCGGCACACCCTCACACCTACCCTACTCCCACTGGTACACCCTCACATCTACCCTACTCCCACCGATACACCCTCACATCTACCCTACTCCCACTGGTACACCCTCACACCTACCCTACTCCCACCGATACACCCTCACATCTACCCTACTCCCACTGGTACACCCTCACACCTACCCTACACTCCCACTGGTACACCCTCACACGTAGCTACAAGCAGGTTCCTCCACATCATTTCTATTCATATTTGAACTGACCTCCTCAACCTTTTATGTCCCGGTTTTCCCCACCATGTGGCGCTGTGGAGCACTGTGGTGGCACCAAGGACCAGGAAACATCAGGCTAGGGACCACCTTGGGGACTCACCTTGCATTCAAACTGAATCTTCTGGTTTAGCAGGATCAGCTCCTCTGTGTCCTTCATCCGCTGGACGCTCTCGTTACAGTCTCTGATCAGCTAAGAGAGACAGACACAACATCAGATAAATAACATTGTATAGTGGGCAGGACAGACAGATGCCACCAAGAAACGGATTGGCTGCAAACTTTACACCATATACTGCATGGAGCAGATTTGTACCCTCAAAATAGATCTCCGTGTGCGGAGAAGGAGATGACCAGAATACAGCTGATCTGTGTCATTGTTATACAATATGTGAACTTTGTTGGAAGAATGAGACCATTGTAGTCTGCGGTTTATTATGCGTTCACTTTAATGACGACGTCCATCACTGACACATTACTAAGTGGCGCTGTATTTACATTCGTCAGCCAGATCCAACAACTCAAGTGTTTTACCAGCTCAAGAGGCCTCTTCCCGTCAGGTGACTGAGCCCCGAGCTGTCTGTATGCAGGTCTCCTGCGGGATAGGTCCGTCTCTAGCCGACACCGCACGCAGGTATACCTCTTCCCGTCAGGTTACTGAGCCCCAAGCTGTCTGTATGCAGGTCTCCTGCGGGATAGATCCGTCACTAGCCGAGACCTCACGCAGGTATACCTTTTCCCATCAGGTTACTGAGCCCCGAGCTATCTGTATGCAGGTCTCCTGCGGGATAGGTCCGTCACTAGCCGAGACCACACGCAGGTATACCTCTTCCCGTCAGGTTACTGATCCCCGAGCTGTCTGTATGCAGGCCTCCTGTGGGATAGATCCGTCTCTAGCCGACACCGCACGCAGGTATACCTCTTCCCGTCAGGTTACTGAGCCCCGAGCTGTCTGTATGCCGGTCTCCTGCGGGATAGGTCCGTCACTAGCCGAGACCGCACGCAGGTATACCTCTTCCCATCTGGTTACTGAGCCCCGAGCTGTCTGTATGCAGGTCTCCTGCGGGATAGGTCCGTCTCTAGCCGACACCGCACGCAGGTATACCTCTTCCCGTCAGGTTACTGAGCCCCGAGCTATCTGTATGCAGGTCTCCTGCGGGATAGGTCCGTCTCTAGCCGACACCGCACGCAGGTATACCTCTTCCCGTCAGGTTACAGAGCCCCGAGCTGTCTGTATGCCGGTCTCCTGCGGGATAGGTCCGTCACTAGGTGAGACCGCACGCAGGTATACCTCTTCCCGTCAGGTGACTGATCCCCGAGCTGTCTGTATGCAGGTCTCCTGCGGGATAGGCCCGTCACTAGCCGAGACCGCACGCAGGTATACCTCTTCCCGTCAGGTTACTGAGCCCCGAGCTGTCTGTATGCTGGTCTCCTGCGGGATAGGTCCGTCACTAGCTGAGACCGCACGCAGGTATACCTCTTCCCATCTGGTTACTGAGCCCCGAGCTGTCTGTATGCAGGTCTCCTGCGGGATAGGTCCGTCTCTAGCCGACACCGCACGCAGGTATACCTCTTCCCGTCAGGTTACTGAGCCCCGAGCTATCTGTATGCAGGTCTCCTGCGAGATAGGTCCGTCTCTAGCCGACACCGCACGCAGGTATACCTCTTCCCGTCAGGTTACAGAGCCCCGAGCTGTCTGTATGCCGGTCTCCTGCGGGATAGGTCCGTCACTAGGTGAGACCGCACGCAGGTATACCTCTTCCCGTCAGGTGACTGATCCCCGAGCTGTCTGTATGCAGGTCTCCTGCGGGATAGGCCCGTCACTAGCCGAGACCGCACGCAGGTATACCTCTTCCCGTAAGGTTACTGATCCCCGAGCTATCTGTATGCAGGTCTCCTGCGGGATAGGTCCGTCACTAGCCGAGACCGCACGCAGGTATACCTCTTCCCGTCAGGTGACTGATCCCCGAGCTGTCTGTATGCAGGTCTCCTGCGGGATAGATCCGTCACTAGCCGAGACCGCACGCAGGTATACCTCTTCCCGTCAGGTTACTGAGCCCCGAGCTGTCTGTATGCAGGTCTCCTGCGGGATAGGTCCGTCACTAGCCGAGACAGCACGCAGGTATACCTCTTCCCGTCAGGTTACAGAGCCCCGAGCTGTCTGTATGCTGGTCTCCTGCGGGATAGGTCCGTCACTAGCCGAGACCGCACGCAGGTATACCTCTTCCCGTCAGGTTACTGAGCCCCGAGCTGTCTGTATGCAGGTCTCCTGCGGGATAGGTCCGTCACTAGCCGAGACCGCACGCAGGTATACCTCTTCCCATCAGGTTACTGAGCCCCGAGCTATCTGTATGCAGGTCTCCTGCGGGATAGGTCCGTCACTAGCCGAGACCGCACGCAGGTATAACTCTTCCCGTCAGGTGACTGAGCCCCGAGCTGTCTGTATGCAGGTCTCCTGCGGGATAGGTCCGTCACTAGCCGAGACCGCACGCAGGTATACCTCTTCCCGTCAGGTTACTGAGCCCCGAGCTGTCTGTATGCTGGTCTCCTGCGGGATAGGTCCGTCACTAGCCGAGACCGCACGCAGGTATACCTCTTCCCGTCAGGTTACTGAGCCCCGAGCTGTCTGTATGCCGGTCTCCTGCGGGATAGGTCCGTCACTAGCCGAGACCGCAGGCAGGTATACCTCTTACCGTCAGGTGACTGATCCCCGAGCTGTCTGTATGCTGGTCTCCTGCGGAATAGATCAGTCACTAGCCGAGACCGCACGCAGGTATACCTCTTCCCGTCAGGTGACTGAGCCCCGAGCTGTCCGTATGCAGGTCTCCTGCGGGATAGGTATACCTCTTCCCGTCAGGTTACTGAGCCCCAAGCTGTCTGTATGCTGGTCTCCTGCGGGATAGGTCCGTCACTAGCCGAGACCGCACGCAGGTATACCTCTTCCCGTCAGGTTACTGAGCCCCGAGCTGTCTGTATGCCGGTCTCCTGCGGGATAGGTCCGTCACTAGCCGAGACCGCAGGCAGGTATACCTCTTACCGTCAGGTGACTGATCCCCGAGCTGTCTGTATGCAGGTCTCCTGCGGGATAGATCAGTCACTAGCCGAGACCGCACTCAGGTATACCTCTTCCCGTCAGGTTACTGGGCCCCGAGCTGTCTGTATGCAGGTCTCCTGCGGGATAGGTCCGTCAGTAGCCGAGACCGTACGCAGGTATACCTCTTCCCGTCAGGTTACTGAGCCCTGAGCTGTCTGTATGCAGGTCTCCTGCGGGATAGGTCCGTCAGTAGCCGAGACCGCACGCAGGTATACCTCTTCCCGTCAGGTTACTGAGCTCCGAGCTGCCTGTTTGCAGGTCTCCTGCGGGATAGGTCCGTCACTAGCCGAGACCGCACGCAGGTATACCTCTTCCCGTCAGGTTACTGATCCCCGAGCTGTCTGTATGCAGGTCTCCTGCGGGATAGGTCCGTCACTAGCCGAGACCGCACGCAGGTATACCTCTTCCCGTCAGGTGACTGAGCCCCGAGCTGTCTGTATGCAGGTCTCCTGCGGGATAGGTCCGTCACTAGCCGAGACCGCATGCAGGTATACCTCTTCCCGTCAGGTGACTGATCCCCGAGCTGTCTGTATGCAGGTCTCCTGCGGGATAGGTCCGTCACTAGCCGAGACCGCACGCAGGTATACCTCTTCCCATCTGGTTACTGAGCCCCAAGCTGTCTGTATGCAGGTCTCCTGCGGGATAGATCAGTCACTAGCCGAGACCGCACGCAGGTATACCTCTTCCCATCTGGTTACTGAGCCCCGAGCTGTCTGTATGCAGGTCTCCTGCGGGATAGGTCCGTCACTAGCCAAGACCCCACGCAGGTATACCTCTTCCCATCTGGTTACTGAGCCCCGAGCTGTCTGTATGCAGGTCTCCTGCGGGATAGGTCTGTCACTAGCCGAGACCGCACGCAGGTAAACAGCGCACCTTAGTCTGGTAACAGGGAATTGTAATCATATATTGTTGTTATTTATATGGTGCCACAAGGGTTCTGCTGCCAGTGCCATCGTGAGGGGGGGGGGGGCATATACTTTTTAAACGGGCCTGATTGAGAGTCCCGGGTCCCATGCCCCCCTCCCCGATTTCAGAGACTGGGCAGTGGGAATAGGGAGCACCGGCAGCAGCACAGTCTCTCTCCCCCACTCAGCACACGCTGCTCAGTGCCATGTGATGTGCGGGGGAGAGAGGCAGCTGCAGCAGCAGCCTCTGCGCTAGCACACAGCCCGCACCTTATATGGCTCACCTCCCATTGTCACCTTTGTAGTGCGCCCGCCATGGCTGCCTCACCTGGTGCACTTGTGGATGGGATGAGAAATACACGGACATGACTTTACCCCCTTTTCCACTAGCAGACTTTACGTGGGGATGAGCATCGACCCGGGTTTTCAGCTGTTGGAAATGCTCTCTTGTCAAATATCCCGGTTTGGATACCCTGGCAATCCAACCCAGGTAATTACCAGGGTAAAATCCAGTGGCGTAGCCGCCGTGAGGCAGACCCCGCGGCTGCTTGGAGGAGCAAGCGCCAGCGCGGTCTGTGGTAGGCCGCAATCAGGTGGGGGGGTGTTACTGCTGATACCATTGTGCCGGCTGTCATGTCCCGGGGGAGGAGGAGGCAGGAAGCTCGCTAGTAACACACAGCTCCCTGAGGCTCCTCACACTGTGCACACAGCAGCATCAGGGAGCTGTGTGTTACTAGCGATTATTCCCTGCCCCAACAGATATTGGGCCAGATTCTCTAAGCTTCAAAAGTGATACAATGGAGAGTGATAAACAGCCAGCCAATCAGCTCCTACCTGACATGTCACAGACTGTGTTTGAAAAATGTCAGGCAGGAGCTGATTGGCTGGCTGTTTATCACTCTCCATTGTATCACTTTTGAAGCTTAGAGAATCTGTCCCTGTGAGAGACACCGCTGGGGAGAGACAGCAGCAGATTGCAGAGGAGGAGAGAGCTCAGCTTCCTCTCCATAAGGCAGTGCTGCTGCTGTGTGTGTGTGTGTGTGTGTGTGTGTGTGAGACCCGCCTCCTGCAAAGCACTACTGGGAGCAGGGAGGAGCTGTCAGCGTGTGTGCCTGCAGGCTCCTTCATGATCTCTGCTGCAGGAGGAACCCGGCCCCATGGCAACAAGAGACATAAGTAAGTTGGCTGAAGTGGCTGTTGAAGAACTAGCACTTCAATGCCATACCTTCTTACAGCCTTACTTTACTCCAGCGTTCTTCCCTGCCCTGTGCCCTTCTAGCCCTGCCTTCCATACCATGTGCCCCCCAGTCATGCCTTCTGTTCTCTGTGCCCCCCTAGCCCTGCATTCCTTGCCCTGTGGCCCATAGCCCTGCCTTCCATTCACTGTGCCCTCCTAGCCCTGACTTCCTTGCCCTGTGCCCCCTATCCCTGCCTTCCATGCCCTGTGCCCCCTAGCCCTGCCTTCCATACCATGTGCCCCCTATCCCTGTCTTCTCTCTGTGCCCCCTAACCCTGCCTTCCTTGCCCTGTGCCCCCTAGTCATGCCTTCTGTTCTCTGTGCCCCCCTAGCCCTGCATTCCTTGCCCTGTGGCCCATAGCCCTGCCTTCCATTCGCTGTGCCCTCCTAGCCCTGACTTGGCTTGCTCTGTGCCCCCTATCCCTGCCTTCCATGCCCTGTGCCCCCTAGCCCTGCCTTCTCTTCGCTGTGCCCCCCTAACCCTGCCTTCCCTGCCCTGTGCCCCCTAGCCCTGCCCTGTGCCCCCTAGCCCCCTAGGCATTACCCCTTGAAGCAAGGCCGCACAAACCTTTTGAAATGTGCGCATTCTTTGTTTTAAAAATATCTGTATGTGGGGCACATTTTTACTGTTAACACTGGGAGCCGTATTGTCTAGAAACAGCCCTGGTTGTTTCACCAGAATGCAATGGGTTGTGTTTTTGGGAAAAAGGAAACTTTTTTGGCTTGGGGGAGCAAATTTTATAGTTACGCCACTGGTAAAACCCGGGATGCTACCGGGTTGAGGGGTAGTGGAAATGCTCCCAACCCGGTATATTTGAATTGCAGAGCTGATTGGAGCTTCTGTGGCATTGTTATGTGCATTTTGTACATGTTTATGTGCACATTCTACATGTCTAGGGGCACCTATGGCGTTTCAGATTGAATATTTGGGACTAAAAAGCACACATTTTTTTTTTATAAATATTTGTGGTCTCTTCTTTAATCAGGAAAGGTTTTATGTTTTCTTTAATAGTGGCCCCTTTTGGGTCATGGTGGCCCTGTTTTGTGACCTCCCCCTTAGTAAAGCCCTTTAAAAAGGCGTTTTCTTATGTCATTTATAGGAAAAAACAGGCTTTACCCAGGTTAAGTGTAAACGGGGCTGATCCGGCAATTTACCGGGTAGCACTGGAAATGTGTCTTAAACCCAGGTCCAACCCAGCATTGAACCGGGACTAATTACCGGGTCTGATCCAGGTTGCTATTGGAAATGGGGTATTATTGGGATCACAGAAATCACTTAATTTTGGGTAATTTCCTCTAGGGGTAACCTATTCCACCCAGGGTAATCCATGCAGTACGCCCAAGATGGCTGCCTCACCTGGTACCTTGCTATGTTGGAATACACAACCCATGGTCAAAAATACCTGCCCCACTCCTGCATTATGCTAAGTGCACTCACTCAAGGGTTTCTTTTTAGGTCTGTGTGACTTGTCTATTGCTGTACTCCCCAAATCCTCTGTATTATGTGCATTATTATTGATGTATGTCATATGTCAAGCGCCATGAGTCATGATGGAGAAAGGGCTCTATATAATATAAATTGTTGCATTAGTCGATAGGAAAGTATAGCACTAGTTATAACGTCTAGTTTTTAGTCATCATAGTGACCTGTATTGTCACCTTATATACAGTAGGAAATATAATCTTTTTTGACACATTTTTTTTTTAAATTTATATAATAAATGTGAGCAACGCTGGAATTTTAAGCAGATATTTTGAACATCTCTCACAGAGATATTGACACGATTAGGGTTAATAGTAATTGGCTAAAACATTTTATTTATTTATTAAAAAAAATAATAATAATTATATATATATATCTTATTAATAAAATTGGCCTGGGGAGACTTAGTACAGTAGCAAAACAGCACTTTGCTTATGTTATGAATTCTTTTAAATTTCCGCTGTAACCTTCAGATCAGACAGGTGAGTCACGTTCAGCTTGTTTTCCTGGACTGTATATCTATCTATATATAGTCAGGGTGGCTCCAAGTTAGGTGTGTGAGTGTGTGTGTGTGTGTGTGTTGGGGGGGGGGGGGGGGGGGGCAGGGGTGACAAGTAGCTTAACCTATAATTAAGAGGCTAGAATAGAAGTCCATGGTAAATGTGAGATGTTTTCCAGCCCTTACAGCATATATGCCTAAACATTTCCACAACATACAGCATCTTATGGTGAATTAGGAGGGTGAAATAGGATCTATTGAAATTCTACAAATTGTTGCCAAGATTCCATACATACTAGGCATAGCCCCGGGGCCCGAGGATTTGTTTCCGGAAGATTTGCTCTCAGAATGTTAACATTTTCACTTTGCACCACACCCTTTCTGGAAATCTTTGTGGCTGGTTTGGCCCCTATGTTTTCTGGAGACAGACCAACACCACAGAACAAGCTCTTGCGTTCTTCATATACAATGCTATCCTCAACAAGTCATTTAACATGCATTTTACTAGCCATATTATCAGGGCCTAAACAACCAATAGGCTAAAGCGCTGGGTCCTGGGGGGGTGCAGAGCATACATGGTCTCTCACTGCGTGCCACCACCCACCCCACTGGCCCTCTGTATTGCGTGCTCAGCTTCTTGGCTGCTAAGTGGCTCACACCATTTGAAAAATGGTGCTGGCCCGCCAGCCTATCAGAGCTTGCAGAACGCCAGCTGCAGTTAGCGATTGGCTGCTGGACTGCGAGCTCCGATTGTCTCACAAGCCAGCGGCAAATGTCCATCGGGGCTGGTGTGAGCCGCTCAGCAGCAACGGAGCTGAGCGCACACCACACAGAGCCCTGGCGGGGATTGCTCTGCAATCCTCTGACGAACAAATATGGGAATTCTGTAAGGGGCACTAATGTGGGCAATGTGTTCATAATGTGTAATGCGCATTACAATGTGCAGCATCATGAGTAATGGGCATTACAGAGTGTGGCATAATATGTAAAAGGAATTATGCGTGTGGCATAATAGGTAATGGGCAATACAGTGTGCAGTATAATGTGTAATGGGCATTACAATGTGCAGCGTAACTTGTAATGGGCACTACGTGTTCATAAATATATTTATTTTTATTTATTACCAGTTATCGATATAGTTCATAGACATATTCTGCAGCGCTTTTACAGAGAATATTTGAACATTCACATCAGTCCCTGCCCCAGTGGAGCTTACAATCTATATTCCCTACCACATGTACACACAGACATTCTAGGGTTTATTTTGTTTGGAGCCAATTAACCTACCTGTATATTTTTGGATTGTAAGAGGAAACCGGAGTACCCGGAGGAAACCCACGCAAACACGGGGAGAATATACAAACTCCTCACAATTAGGGCCATAGTGGGGATCGAACCCATGACCTCATTTACCTGCTGTGAAGCAGTAATTACACCATCCATACTGCCCTGGCACAGTGCATCTAATACCACTTTCAGATTGCTATCCTGGGTTGGACCCGGATTTTGATCTCGGGTTCGACCATTTCACACGAAACCCGTGTTGCCAGTTATATACATTTATAGGGCGACTTGTGTTTAACTCTTTTTATAACCCGGGTTGGTCGACCTGGGTTATTCAGTTTGGTGCTTTCATATCATACCTCGACCCAGCAATAACGCAGGTTATAAATGTGATCTGAAAGGGGTATGAAGGGCTCTACCTGGTGCAATGTGACAATTGACACTACTATGTGGTGTAATGTGAATAACAGGCACTACTTTGACACGATTATGTGGCACACTGTTCCTATTTTGAGTATGTGGAGGGCGGGCACATCTATATAAAGCTAGGGTGGCTGGAATCCTAAATTTGCCCCTGCATGATATAGTAAAGCTTTAGTTAGCATGTATTTCTAGGCCGTCGCAGTTGGCGGGATGTGTGCGACTGCAGTGCAAGAAACCGCTTGTAAGGTTTGATTGATAATAACAACAACATGAAAGGAAAAATTAAATGAACTCAGAATGAAACCAATGCTGAATTTAGAGCCCCGGGGCCCACCCAGGTGATCGATGACTACACAACGCATGTTCTCCAATGAAGCTCAAACACTTATCTCCTAAGTCAGTGGTTCCCAACCCTGGTCCTCAAGTACCCCCAACAGTGCATGTTTTCCAGATCACCCAGCAGGTGCACTCATTATTCAGGCACATTTTAAAAGATCCACAGTTGGAGATAATTATGTCACTTGTGATTCTGTGAGGAGACCTGGAAAATGTGCACTGTTGGGGGTACTTGAGGACCAGAGTTGGGAACCACTGGCCTAAGTATTGGACAAGGGAGGAGCGGCAGAGAAAGGGCTGATATACTAGTATAATACAGGAAGTGCAGAGAAGGCCAATGCTAAATCCAGTACAAGGCAACATCCTAAGTAGCAGAATACACCGTATTGTTTTACCTTCTCCAGTGCATTGTGCGCTTCGGTTGCTTGTAGCTCCTCATTAGACCCAGGCGCTGATCTCTTCAATATGTTCTATAGTGGGGAAGAAAACCGGGGGAAGTCAATTGGGGAGTTACCTAAACGTTGAAACGGCCCTGTGGACAGCCATTTATCTGGACAAGAGAACTTTCCTCAACTGCATGAGCTACACCTGCTAGGATATCCAGGCAGCTTATGACACCAGCAACATCAACCATGCAGATCTGGTTGGCCAAATTGGTGAAACGCATCACCAGATATTACATACGACAGTAAAGGTGGAGAAATGTTACCTGTAGAAGCAGACGAAGACGAGTGATCCTCTGGAAGGGAAGTATGAGGAAAGATTTCAGACTCAACCTCTGGCACACGGGGTCACTTTCCAGTTTGGCCAGAACTTGCTGAAACTTCGGGTTGAGATTCCTACCACACAAAGACAAGCTCATTTCCAGGCCAGCGTCAGCAAAATTACTACATAGCCCAATGCCTTCAAGCATACTCTCACCTCAACCTACACTTAAAGAAAAAAAAAAAAAAGATACCTTTGATCCAAGCACCCTCTCCAACTACTGACCCATCTCCTCCCTTTGGACTCCAAACTACTTGAACGTATGGTCTTTAACCGCCTTGCTGCCTTTCTCTTCTCCCACTTCCTACTTAACCCATTCCAGTCTGGCATCCACTCCACTCCACTCCTCCCCACTGAAACTGTCCTCACAAAAGTCTGCAACAATTTATATGCTGCAAAATCTAAGGGCCACTACTTTCTGCTTCTTGACCTCTCTGCTGCTTTTGACACTTTGCACCACCCTCACCTTCTGCTAATCCTTCACTCCCTTGGTCTGCATGATATTGCTCTCTTCTGGCTATTTACCATTACTTTTCTATCTTCTCTCATGGCTCCATCTCCTCCCCACTTCAACTTCCTCTCCTTTTCTCTCTCTATATGTCCTCTTTAGATGAACTCATTATCTCTATGCTGATGATTCTCAAAATCTACTTTTCATCCTTGGACCTTTCACTTGCTGTTAGGAGTGATGTGGTGACCCGGCTACTGATGCCCAGCAGTCCTTTCTGCCTCCTGCAAACTAAGGCTTTGCCTATAACAGCCATAATTGAAGGGGTAAATTAGGTCCGCCCCAACTCCGGTATCACCAGGTCTTAATGAGGTACAAGGCTGCTGCAGGAGGCTAGGCACCACAAAAGGAGGGTCTGGAGGAACGGACCACACACCACCCCCGATACGTGGGTCACTATGGATCCACGGATGCAACAATGCACAAGTTCTAACATAAGATACACAAATCCATAATATACAGGAGGTGCAACAATGCACAGGATCTTAACTAGAATACACAAAATCCTTTAGTGTCCTCAGAACATGGTCTATACTGAGGAAACCTAGCCCCTGATATACAGGCACTGGACAGATGATATGACAGGCCTCCTTACATCAGCCTCTGGAAGGTTCGGTCCTGGTAGCTCTGGTTGGTGACGTACGGCAGGTAAACCCTGCGGAAATATTGCTCGTGATTTATTACCACGTCGCACACCTGGAAGTTGTACATGTTGTTCTCAAATTCTTCTTCCAAGTCAAAGAGGAAACTGATGAGAGAGATAAATATAATCAACATGCGTCTTATTTATCATCAGGATACACTGCAATGCTATGCTCTCGCTGAATAAAAATTAGGCCACTCCCAGCAATGCTAAATAATACGCAGCCATACGGCACTGACTGGAGAATAAGAAACTGCGCAGAGGTGCGATCTAGGCAGACAGCCGGGACGAGGGGAGCCCCAGACCCCCCAAAATAGATACATGAGCACACAGTTACTGGCGCAGTTGACCTTCAATGCTGTATAGGATTTAAAAAGATGAAGTAGTGTAATAGCAATTTAAGTAATTCAAAAATATTTCTAAAATACCAAACACAATGCAATTTCCTCCCAGACTAAATGGTTTGGGGCCACCTCTGCTCCCAATACTCGGATATACTTTCTAAAAATAAAGACATCCTCCTCTTCAGTCAGTGCCTGTAGGAATGTAGGTACTGGGTAACAGTGCAGGGATCTGGAACAGCATTTATATCGCAGGTAAGCTCAGGTGCCACCATCGTCCACGGTGTGACGCTCATGCACAGTCCCAAGATGGTACCTTTAGTAGCCTTGGTGGCCATCTTGGTACAGGGAATGAAGCTTCCCTGGAGGAGCAGAAATATGGAGTCAGCAGTTGTGCACTCCACTTTCACCAGGCAGGACTTGGAAGGTCAAGGTAGTGATAAGAAGGCAGTATAGATCAGTAGTCAATGGAGTAAAAGCTTGCAAAGAGGTCTAGAAGGGTTACCATGGAGAATATAGGAAGGGATGAGCCTGATCGATTTCAGATCGGATTACACTGTGGTGGTGAAGACCTAGTAGGACCTAAAAGATTAGTAAATTAGAGACTTGACAAAGGTTTGTTTAGTAAGGGAGTTGGTGGGTTGTAGTAGGAGAGAAGGAGTATAACGCACACCCCTACAGGTGTTCTGTGGAGGCGGAGGGGGTGCTAGTGGGTATATTGGAATGGTTTAGGATTCAGAAGACAGGGACAGGGGAAGGCAGGCCGGTGGGCAGCAGAGGGCACGAGTTGATGGTGGACAGGGAAAAAAGATATTTAGCACGGACCACAAAAGGAGTATAATGAGTGGGAGGATTCACAGAGACTGTCCCAGAAGGTGCAGCTGGAAGTCGGTCGGGTGTCCATGACATCACCTGGGTGGTTACCAGGTCTGGTGGAGTCAACAACGAATTAGCCTCTGTAGAATATAGCAATGGAATAAGTGCCAACTTCGATGGCAAGGAGGTTAAGGGAGTAAGAGATAAATAGGTCACGGAGGAATGCCAGCTTATTGCAGACAGATCGGGCATTCCTAGGATGGCATCACCTCCAATTATAGGGAGCAGGTCCCAGATTGCACGTGAATTATATATAGGTTACATTATACTGTACAAGACTATGGTGTATCTTCCACAGTGCATTGCTGTACATTATAACGTGTGCACGAGCGGTATTTACCCCTATAATGCATACCTCCTAACTGTCCTGTAGCACTGAAAATGGGGCGTGGCCTTGTGAGAGTGATGTGATAATAGGTCATGCCCTCAGTATGAGATGCCACACCCCCAAATGTCAGGGCTAGCTAGAGGGGAGTTATTTTCTGTGGCAGGTGGCCACACCCCCTCTGGAGACTGTTCACACCCCTAAAGTGGGCACTATAACTTCATTCCCCAGTGTGGGCCCTTCAGGACTCAGATAAACACTGGCTGTGGGTAGCTGAAGAAGTGAAGAAAGTGGAGGAGTGTAGACTAGTGATATGTGTGGGCAGTGGGTGAATACTATATTAGTGCAGGTCATAACGCAAACACAAGGAAACATCGGCCAAGCAGCGCCACCTAGAGGCTGAATTTATGTGAAACAGTTCTTGAAACCTAAAACTAGTTTCCAGTGGCTGCAATCACTCACTCGGAGCTGGCGTCACGGACTTCTGAGAGGCGGGAGAACAGCCACTGGCGATCCTGGGCACTCACCACCTCCTGGAGCTCGGGGCTGCGCTGAAAGTGGTCGACTGCAATGTTCAGACTGCGCAGGTACAGGGCCTCCGACATGATCAGCTCAAACTTAGCCTGAGAGAGCGGAGAGAGATCAGTCACAGCTGAGAAATCACCCCAGCAAAGAATATGAGAGAGAGAGAGAGAGAGAGAGAGAGAGAGAGAGAGAGAGAGAGAGAGAGAGAGAGAGAGAGAGAGAGAGAGAGAGAGAAAAAGACAGTGAGAGACAGAGCGGAGAGACATCAGACACAGCTGAGAATTCACCCCCTCGGGGATAATACCATCAATGGTGTAATGAATAAAGACTTAGTACTAGGAGAGAGATGAAGTGGATGGAACGGATGTGTCAACCACCCAGCTCCTAACTGCCATTTTTCAATCAGCCTTACATGGCAACTAGGAGCTAATTGGCTGGTACTTTATCTCTCTCCAAGGCTTAGTACATTGATCCCAAAGGCTGCTAATGTGCCATACAGAAAACAGGTTGAGCTCTTCGTTGACCATGGGTAGGAAGCCACTGATGACTGCTGACCATGAATGGTCAGATGTATGGAGCCACTGACCTCCTGCAGCTTCTGCTCATCTCGGGTCATGGACAGGAAGATGGAGCTCTCTCGGATCTTGGGGATGTCCTGCCACAGGGAGTCAGCGGAGGAGATGGACAGACGCTGCAGGTAGGATTCGTTGGATGAGAGGATCCGCCTGCGAAGCCTCGGGGAGCTGGGATCCTTCTCCTCGGCAGGGGAATGACCCGGCTTCTGTCTCTGGATCTCCTGGTTCAGGGCGACGTCGCTGTATTCCTGGTATAGGAGGTTGGCTGAGGTGGGAGAGAGACAGTGTTAGAGGCAGCTAAACAGGGAGAATGGCGAGCTAAAAATAGGGACTGCATTCCAATAAAGACGGGTGCACACTAGATGACATTTAAATCAATATTGTAGATTATGAGCATTTGTAAACAACACATCATCCAGTGTGTGCACACTATATCGCCAGCGCTATATCGTTAGCTAGCGACATCCTCTGTCGTCTGTACATGTCACTAAATCTGAGGACATCGTCAGCGACAGCTATACTCCAGGACGTGGCTATGTGTACACTAAGAAGCAATTTAAAGCAACTACCCCGGGCAGCATACCATCCACTCCCCCGACAGCAGAGACCGAGGAGTCAGCGGGACCTGTCAGAAGCCGCCAGCGGGAGCGAAGCAGAGGACGCACCAATCGTGGATAATCGGTAAGTAGGAAGCGGGGCTTGGCGACGAGAGGCAGGAGGGATCCCAGGCAGCACGGTGGACGCGGCGCACAAGTCAGCTACCTGACTACGGCGACGTGCTTCCACCTCCTGTTACAACACCCGGAGGAGTTCCAGACGGACTACCGCTGCGGCACACTGTGTGAATCACACGTGTGCAGCACCGCACCTCACTGGACACTCCAACGTTACTGGCACCCCTAAGCTGCACCTCCCAATCCCCCTCCCGAAAGCCCGAGACACTCACTATTGACGTCTGCAAAGGGGTACCCGAATAAACTGCATCCTACCACTAACAATCTGATCCGCGGGACGCCGCAATCAGACAAGGACTAACTAATTGGACAAATCTCATCCCCCTCACATAAGGATGATAAGCAGACCTACAGCAATGTAGATTAACCAGGAGACCGTTCTCCCAAGTTTGACAGGACGGGCTGCAAGCCTGACGCTCAAATTCAGAGAATTGGCACTGATTATGGACATACACTATGGAATGCCCTTCTACGCACATTAAGACTCTCCACCAGTCTCCAAACTTTCAAGCGTTCCCTGAAAACTCACCTCTTCAGGCAAGCCTATCATATTTAAGTTCTACATGCATAACCCTCCGAGGCACTTATGTATTATATAGCTTCCCTTCTGGACCTGTAACTTGGTGTGACTGCTATGCTATTACTGGTGCCTGTCCTTGTGTTTCCCCCCTATATCCCTATAGATTGTAAGCTTGCAGCAGGGCCCTCTAACCTCCAAGTCTGTCTGTTGTTACCCAGTTTGTCTTATCACTGTCTACTATTGTAAAGCGCAACGGAATCTGCTGCGCTATATAAGACACTAACGGAATCTGCTGCGCTATATAAGACACTGTAACGGAATCTGCTGCGCTATATAACACACTGTAATGGAATCTGCTGCCTATATAAGAACCTGTAACGGAATCTGCTGCGCTATATAAGACACTGTAACGGAATCTGCTGTGCTATATAAGACAATGAACCGGAATCTGCTGCGCTATATAAGACAATGTAACAGAATCTGCTGCGCTATATAAGACACTGTAACGGAATGTGCTGCGCTATATAAGACACTGTAACGGAATCTGCTGCGCTATATAAGACGCTGTAACGGAATCTGCTGCGCTATATAAGACACTGTAACGGAAACTGCTGCGCTATATAAGACACTGTAACGGAATCTGCTGCGCTATATAAGACACTGTTACGGAATCTGCTGCGCTATATAAGACACTAACGGAATCTGCTGCGCTATATAAGACGCTGTAACGGAATCTGCTGCGCTATATAAGACGCTGTAACGCAGAGGCGCACCTAGATATTAGTGGGCCCCATAGCAAAGGTTTGTAATTGACCCCTATTTAGCAACTGATGGTGATAAATGTATGTAAAACATATTAGTTAGACAGCAAAGATGGGCCCCCTTCAGCTCTGGGCCCCATAGCAGCTGCACCTCTTGCACCTATGGTAGTTACACCCTTGCTGTAACGGAATCTGCTGCGCTATATAAGACACTGTAACGGAATCTGCTGCTCTATATAAGACACTGTAACGGAATCTGCTGCGCTATATAAGACGCTGTAACAGAATGTGCTGCGCTATATAAGACACTGTAACTGAATCTGCTGCGCTATGTAAGACACTGTAACGGAATCTGCTGCTCTATATAAGAACCTGTAACGGAATCTGCTGCGCTATATAAGACACTGTAACGGAATCTGCTGCGCTATATAAGACACTGTAACGGAATCTGCTGCGCTATGTAAGACGCTGTAACGGAATCTGCTGCGCTATGTAAGACACTGTAACGGAATCTGCTGCTCTATATAAGAACCTGTAACGGAATCTGCTGCGCTATATAAGACACTGTAACGGAATCTGCTGCGCTATATAAGACACTGTAACGGAATCTGCTGCGCTATATAAGACACTGTAACGGAATCTGCTGCGCTATGTAAGACGCTGTAACGGAATCTGCTGCGCTATATAAGACACTGTAACGGAATCTGCTGCGCTATATAAGACACTGTAACGGAATCTGCTGCGCTATATAAGACGCTGTAACGGAATCTGCTGCGCTATATAAGAAACTGTAAATAAATAAATAAATAAATAAATAAATACACTAGCACTCGCTACTGTACCACTCTAGATTGTTTTTTACTTTGTATTTTTTTCATATCATTATTGTAAATTTGTTTGGCATTAAGATGTCATACCCTGCACTGTAATATATGATCCTACCAAGTAAAGTTACCCCCATATTTACCCATTGTATCCTATTTAAATTCCACATAGGGACGAAGCTCAACACAAAAAAACAATTCTTTTCTATGTACTCTTTAACAGGAAGGTTCAGTCAGACCTTTCTAGTGTTTTGCAGCTAGTTCATAACAGAAACACTTAGTGCGCAGGTATACCAATGAAGTCGGAGATTGTGAGCTTAAAAAGTGCAGGACTGATTCTGTTATGTGTGTGTATTTATTTATTATGATATGTTTAACCTTTTCCGGACCACTTATCTTATTTATGTTTGAAACAGCCTATACTATATATAGACATCTGTACTGTGAAATATTAATACTGTATTCCATACAGTATCCAGTGTATAAGAAGACCAAATTTCAGGGTTGTTACCACTCCCCCAGACTCCTGTACTTACTCCAATATGCTGCGGAGTGGGAGATTTTGGATCGCATTTGGAAACCACCCCCCTCTAAAAATCCTGCGTTTTCCCCTGATACTGGGTACACACTAGTAGATATATCTGCAGATCAATTGATACCTCTCTCCGGAAACCCTCTCAGAAAGAACAGAAACCAGCTAAAATCTAGAACACTGTATGTAGTAAAGAAGTCACTAAATGGGTCCCGTGTTTATCCCTATTTGGGGTCTCCTGGATGAGAAGTACGACTTACAGGAGTTCATCAGCGTGGAGTAGCGTCGGCGAATACCGCCTGATAAATCCGGAGACGGGGGACGAACCTGGGAGCGCTTCGGTCTTTAAAAAGAAAAAACAAAGTTAACAGATTGGTCATTAAAGTAGAATTTTTTTTGCCCCTCTGCCTCCGGGAATAGATGCTGTGGAGGTATGCATGTCGACCACCTGTCCCTGTCGACCAATGGACACTGTAGAACCATCAATCCACAACCCGCACATACATATGAGAATGTAGAACACCCGCCATTCGGCAGGACTCACCTTAGAACCACGGCTTCTGGGCCTCGGGAAGTCCGGTCCTGCTCAGCGGATTCATCTTCCTCTGCAGCAACAGAAAACATCCCTCTATAGACAGTCACACATCTTATATATAATATTATCACCATATAATGTACAGAGCGCTACGTAATCTGCTGTGCACTGCGCAATGCCCCGGGCTGCTGGACCTAGGATTACTCTTCTGGCTGGACGCGGAGCTCAGTGACCAGAGTACCTATACCAGGCATGTCCAAACTATGGCCCTTCAGCTGTTGTGAAACTACAATTCCCATCATGCCTTGACACAGTTTTGCCATTAGGGAATGCTAAAACTATTGCAAGGCATGCTGGGATGTGTAGTTCCACAACAGCTGGAGGGCCACAGTTTGGACTTGCCTACTATAGTCAGTTACATCGAGTCTGCCTATCACAGACGGTGGCTGTGGAACGTTGAAGACGCCACTTTCACTTGAGGGTCTGGAAAGTGAGTATCGGTGGCAGTGTTGGGGGTGGCGTTGTAGGTTGACTTTTGGCTAGGATCCAAAGAAGCCTCACACCAACCCAGACTATAATAATCTGGGGTAAGTTAATGTGGCAGCCATTTCCTCGTAGCCCCTTGGAATAGTAATAGAGGGCCTAATTCAGCTTGGATCACTAATTTGAGATTTCGCAGTGAACTGCGAGAAGGAATCCGCTGCCCAGTCTGAAAAATGACCCATGCAAAATTGGATCAGTAACCGCTATCCAACCACAATGCCAATTCCCCGAACATTGAAGAGTCTTCGTTGTCTGTGCAAATGTGATTCAGTCTGAGGCTGCCAGCAATCCACGACTGACACGGGCTGGAAGTGCTCAGCGCTGATGTCACAGGCCCTCTCGTCTGCGTTTTTCTAACCACACCCAGAAAATGGCATGTTTCACCACAAACGATGGCTTCCTGTCAGTCAAACTACGGCTGGACTGCGAAGCGCTTGCATTTTCAGTCGCTTTTCATGGACGCGCATGCGCAGTTTCAATAAAAAGCATTTTCTCTCATTTGCAATCCATGCTGAACACAGATTCTGGAAAATATCAGTATGTTTATGTGTATTAACACGTAATAAATGTAGAACATGATATATCTGGAATACTGTGTCCAGTTCTGGAGGCCATATCTTCAGAAGGATATAAATACATTGGAGAGTGTACAAAGAAGGGCAACTAAAATGGTTCATGTCCTACATCACAAAACTTACCTGGATAGACTAAAATATCTTAACATGTATAGTTTGGAGCAGAGAAGGGAAAGGGGGGACATGATAGAAATCTTCAAATATATCAAGGGTTTTAACATAGTACAGGAGGGAAATTTTCTTCAAAGGAAAACAAGTAATAAAACACGAGGACATGCACTGAAACTATAGGGAGGTAGGTTCAGGGGAAATGTTAGAAAGAATTACTTCACAGAAAGGGTAGTGGATAAGTGGAATAGCCTCCCATCAGAGGTGGTAGAGGCTAAGACAGTAGAACAATTTAAACATGCTTGGGATAGGCATATGAATATCCTTACAAAGAAATAAGGATTAAAAAGGGTTGAGTTTACCTGAAGGGTAAAAAAAAAGAGGTAGACTAGATGGGCCAAATGGTTCTTATCTGCCGTCACATTCTATGTTTCTATATATATTATATATGAAATATCCAATGTAACTCCTGACATACATTAGGAGTAATGGGATTATGGTCTTTCCTGTCCCCCCCCCAACTGGTTCCCACACATCGTTCGGCACTCAGGTGACAGATTTGAATATTGGATATGCAAATATGTCACCGTCTCTGTACGTAACGAAAGCTCAGACTATTAACTTGTCCGTCTCCAACAAAGCAATCGCCAGTGGAAACCATATGGAACAATGCTGCTGGTCTGCACTATACCTTCTGTCCACAAGTCTGGCAGCTTGGCCCCAGGTCACTGCTGCACAATGGGATACGGTCGTATTGTCGACCCGACTTAGGTCGGCAGTCATTAGGTCGACACCGTTGGGTCGACAGGCAACTAGGTTGACAGGGTTCTAGGTCAACATGGATAAAGGTCGACAGGGTTCTAGGTCGACAGGTGTCTAGGTCAACATAGGACAAGGACGACATGGTTTTAGGTCGACAGGTCACAAGGTCGACATGGGTTTTTTCAGTGTTTTTTGAGCCAACATGTGCCGATAGGCGGTATTACATGCCCTACCATCCACTAGGGCGTGGTGGGAGAATAAAATAGTGTGCCCGAAGCATAGCGAGCGATGTGAGGGGCTGCGGTTGACTTCCAACTGTGTCCATGTCGACTGTGTCAACATTCGGGTAAAAAAACAGTGACATCCGGCCAATCAGCTTCTAACTGCTATGTTACAGGTCGTGTGTGGAAAATGACAGGAGCTGATTGATCAGTACTTTATCTCTCCCCAAACATTGATACATCACCCCCTGTATAAGAAGCGATTATTCTTGCTAGCTAGATCGGTCTGACAGACCATTGCCCATTTTCCACCAACAGTGGTTTCTATACTACAATACAGTCCACTCATAAGTGACATTTCTAGAAGAGCATACATACAGTACTTCACCCGCACTTACCAGCCAATCTGTCCATGGAAGTGATGTTTCTGGGCTGGGCAGCTTCTTCTTCAGCTATATTCTGCTGGCGAGGCAGTTGCCTATTTTGCATTCCAATTTGGGCATTAGTGCCCGCCAGTTGTGGTTTCTTTGGCAGATGCCTTCTGAGCTCTTCCGGGAGCCCTTGCTGTGGAATTTTAGGCAAGTTGGTCATAGACACTCGCTTATCGGCTGCCTGAGAATTCCTCTTGTGTCGAATGGTAGGCCTTCTCACCAAATGAATTTGTGGGGTTCTGATGGTTTTAGAATCTTTTGCCCCAAAAGATTCTCCTACCTGACGTGAGCGACGGGGTGGAAGCCAGACCGGGGCAACTGGCAGATTGAAGTTAGAAGATTCCTCTACAGGTATGGGGGAACCTTCATAATTCTCAGTTATGTTGTCAAGTTCACTTCTTCTCCGGGGGATGTGGTTTTCCCGAGGTGATGGGAGTAAGAAGCTAGGAGAAGGCTCTTCTGCTTTGGTTTGTATAAGAGTGTCATCCTGGTAGAAACCAGATACTTCAGGGCTAGTACTTAGCAGCAGGACGGGGTTAAATATCTGAATTGGGGCAAAAGTGTTTTCCTTTTTTGATGCTAAATCCTCACCAATGTTTGTGCTACTTATGTTTTCATCCAGCATTGGATAGAAAGAGGAATCTCTTTTAAGATCCATAGCTTCATCTTCAATAAATATTTGAGGTGAGGTAGCGATGAAGGAAGAAGGAAGGGAGTCACTCTGCAATCTATCACCAGTAGACCCCACATAGTAGGGATCACTCGGTAGCACGCTGGTAATTCCCCATTGATCGGGATACTGAAAATGATCAGTTTTATTAATGTTTGACCTTTCCTCAGACCCGATTGGGTCCTGGTCACAAGCCATCATTGGGTGTGCTGGTGAACTGCTATCTCTTGAAAACGTTACTGCCGGCAGCTCTGGTAGTAATCTTTCTGAGGATTCTTCTCCTATACTGGTGCTTGTGTTCTCCATGGAAGAACTCTGTGCGGTGAGTGAGAAGAGCTTTGCTATACTTCCATACTCAACTTTGAGGTCTTTGAAGGTCATAGAAGGATATAAGTCTTTGCCATAGCAGTCAGGTTCATCCAGTTCTTGAGGATTTTTGAACAGATATGAAGAACTTGGTCTGTTTTGAAAGACCACAATATCCTCTGCCCCGAGGTCTTCCTTGTGTGGCTCTATGTGTTTTTGGAAGCTGGAGGTGTCTTGGTTGGGTGCGCTTTCTTCTGTACGTGTTGATTCCATATCCTGAAGGTCAGGTTCATTGAGGTCCTGGCTATAAGCTAATGTTCTGTTGACCTCATGCTCCACGTGTACATGTAGATCTGATGATTCACCTGGAGGATCCTTAGGTCTCCCAGACTCGGACAGCATAGTACAGTTTTCGGTGGTTGCAATAGCATCGAAACGCATCACTTTGTCCCCATGTCCTTCATCATTAATCAATACCTCTAAGAGAAGTTGTCCACTAGTAGCCTCCTGAGATCCCTTGTTGGTTTCGTAGGCTTTATATGAGATCCCATCATCAAGTGTAGGGCCAAGATTGGTCATCGTGAGACAGACCCCAGAAAGACCCTCACTGGTCTCTAGCTTGTCCTTCTCACATGCGTCAGCATCTCCCCAATTCTCCAGTTGTCTCTCACTTTCTATACATGTATTATCTATAGTCCCAGTTGGCCCTTTTTCATCCGATGTCTCTTTCATTAATTCAATGTTATCAGCAGTCTCACTAGAGAGGTCGCTGGAATTTTCTGATACTCTCTCCTCATTGGATGTCTCTTTTGGGTTCTTATTCACTAGGACCAGTTCTTCTTTGGTTGGCTCAGTTATGACACTTTCTATGAAGATAATGTCCTCGTCCTGGAGCTCTCCCTTCCCTTCATAGGTCTCCTTATCTCCAGGCTTGTCTATCTCTTGTACAGTCTCTCTATGGTCAGCCAGCGTCCCCTCAGCCACTGTCTCTCTATGGTCATCCTGTATGTCTCCAGTCTCTAAGCCCTCAGTTTGTGTATCATCAGATACAGTCTCTCTACCTTCAGCTACACTCTCTCTATGGTCAGCCAGCATCCCCTCAGCGACTGTCTCGCTTTGGTCAGCCAGCGTCCCCTCAGCAACTGTCTCGCTATGGACAGCCAGTGTTCCCTCAGCAACTGTCTCACTAGGGTCAGCCAGCGTCCCCTCAGTGACTGTCTCACTAGGGTCAGCCAGCATCCCCTCAGCGACTGTCTCGTTTTGGTCAGTCAGCGACCCCTCAGCGACTGTCTCGTTTTGGTCAGTCAGCGACCCCTCAGCGACTGTCTCGTTTTGGTCAGTCAGCGACCCCTCAGCGACTGTCTCGTTTTGGTCAGCCAGCGTCCCCTCAGCGATTGTCTCGTTTTGGTCAGCCAGCGTCCCCTCAGCGACTGTCTCGTTTTGGTCAGCCAGCGTCCCCTCAGCGACTGTCTCGTTTTGGTTAGCCAGCGTCCCCTCAGCGACTGTCTCGTTTTGGTTAGCCAGCGTCCCCTCAGCGACTGTCTCGTTTTGGTTAGCCAGCGTCCCCTCAGCGACTGTCTCGTTTTGGTCAGTCAGCGACCCCTCAGCGACTGTCTCACTATGGACAGCCAGCGACCCCTCAGCGACTGTCTCACTATGGACAGCCAGCGACCCCTCAGCGACTGTCTCACTTTGGTCAGCCAGTGTCCCCTCAGCGACTGTCTCACTTTGGTCAGCCAGTGTCCCCTCAGCGACTGTCTCACTTTGGTCAGGCTGGGTCCCCTCAGCGACTGTCTTACTATGTCCAGCCAGTGTCCCCTCAGCAACTGTCTCCCTATGGTCAGGCTGGGCCTCCTCAGCGACTGTCTCATTATGGTCAGGATGGGCCTCCTCAGCGACTGTCTCACTATGGTCATGCTGGGCCTCCTCAGCGACTGTCTCACTATTACCATGAAGACCACTACCGTCATTGGCAGTCTCAATACCATGAGGCCCAGCCTCCTTAGCAGCAGTCTCCTTTCCATGAGGTTCAGTCCCTGCAGTCTTGTTGCTATGAGGCCCAGCCTCCGTTCTGGCAGTCTCCTTACTATGAGGCCCAGCCTCCTCATGTGCTGTGTCCTTACCATGAGGCCCAGCCTCCTCACCAACGGTATCCTTACCATGAGGTCCACTCACTTTATTTATGGCCTCATTACCATGAGTCTCCTCGCCGGAAGCCATATTGCCAGAAGGCATAATCTGCTCACTGAACGTCTCTTTACCCTCAATATTTTTTCTAGAAATGTCTTTGAGCGAGGGTCCATCTGCCTGCTGCTTGTGGTCACACTGTTGCTTTCCATCAGTATTTTCATTTTTTATATCATCATTATTAACATTTTCCTCAAATGCAGTGCTGTCCTCACTGGCGGTCTCCCATTCGTCACTGGATGTTTCCAAGCATCCCGGCTCCTTCAGGTCTCTCAATTTTGCCTCCTTACTCAAATGTCTCTTATTGATGTCCACATGTCTGTCCTGTGTGACTGTCTCTGTTAATACACTGACCGCGTCCGGTGGCCTGTCTGTGGTAGCATAATACGGAGAGGGGTCAGGTGATCCTAGGCTTATCTGTTGCGAGTTATCCGGTAAGTCCACCTTCGTTTCCACTGGCGGCTCATAAGGGTCCAACTGGTTTGTGCCTTTACAGGTAGATATTAAAGTTCTCTGAAGGTTCATACTGTCCCCCTCAGGTTCTGTCTTTATAACACTTTCCATGGTTGCCACATCTATAAAGAGAAAAGGAAAACAGGTTCAAGGAAACAGTCAAATACAGGAATAAGCAACATTTGAGTGGGGTTTGTATCACATCTTGGAGAGAGATAAATGTCAAAAGACTCATTGCTCAGAAGGCGCTGGGAATGCCCCGATAATTATGTCAGGAGGGGTGATTCATGATAGCCGCAATTCCTGCAATGACACAACCCCTTAAACTGAGGCCGTGCCCCTTTTCAGGAGTGCGTGGGAGTCCCAGCGGACTAATTTAATGTTGGGGGGAATGCGCCTATGTATCACAGTCATTTAAATGAAATGTATAGGAACGGACTTGTTGCTAAAATCTACCCCCTATAGAATGAGATTAGCAAGTTGCATAAATCCAGAGACATTGGAAGCACTGGCCCCAGGCTCCAGCTGTCAAAGGGGCACCAAGAAAGAAACACAGAGGGGGCTGCTGAACTAGGACAGATCTCTCTCCACACATTTCATAGAGATTTGCTACAGTCACTGCTGATTCACAAACACACTGTGTAGCCCCCTTAAGCTGAAGAGTCTCGGAATGTGAGAGAACAGATCTAGGTGTTTATACTGTATATCAAGCTACAGAAAGGAGAGCAGAAATTGTCTTCAGGAAATATACTATTATAATAAAACTTCAGGGTGATAATCATAGCTTGGAGAGGAACAACATTATGAGAGATAAAGTACCAACCAACCAGCTTCTAACTGCCATGCAATAGGCTGTGTTTAAAAAGTGAGTTAGGAGCTGGTTGACCGATACTTTATCTCTCTCTCTCTACTTTAGTTCTCTCCCAGGTGTAGTACATAGACCCCTGTATACATGCAGTAGAATATAACAGGCTTTTGTAACTGACTTTATTGCGGCCTCTTGGTATAATATAACAATATAATGTCTTTCTTTCTAACCTATCACCTTGTGCGCTGGGCATTTTATCCGATTCGTGGGGAAAGTTGTGTCTAGCGTCTCGCCCCCACCTCACAGGGCGTGACTGCCAGGGATACTGCAAAGCTGGCAATGCCAATGGTGTAATACAGAACTCGGGTACAAGTGCGACCGGCACGCTGCACAGATGGCGGCAACTACAGAGATTTACGTGGGCTGTCAGCAGAGATGGGCAAATTCAGGATTGTTGTGGGTTTCAGGTAAAAGGCCCCATTCATTAGTCCAACTTGACTGAAGGTCGACACCTGAATTAAGTCGACATGGGTAAGTTCGACAGGTTCATAAGGTTGACAAAAACATTGGGTTGACAATGGGAAGGTGGATAGTCAAAAGAGGAGTTTTTCACGTTTTTTGGGGTCCCAGGTGTCGACACAGTCGACATGGGCACCGTCTAAGTGTACCGCTGTGCTCACCATGCTCCGGGCATGGTGCCACGCCGTGCTCGGCACACTAGTTTATTCTCCCACCATGCTGTAGTGCACAAGTCTTCAACCTGTGGCCCTCCAGATGTTGTGGAACTACATATCCCAGCATGCCCTGACCGTTTTGGCATGCTCTTATAGGAAAAAATGTGACAATGCATGCTGGGACATGTAGTTTCACAACATCTGGAGGGCACAGGTTGAAGACCCATGCTGTAGTGGATGGAAGGGCATGAAATACTGGATTGTCGACATAATGCTTGTGTCCACCTTCCGAACCTACTCATGTCAACCTATTTCAGGTGTCTGTTGGCCTTCAGTAGTCGACGCAATGCATGTCGACATTAATAAGGTCTTCCTAATGACCAGATCCCGATTTACCTTGAGCTCCCCAGGTGGGCGCAATTAATCGCATGTAAAAAGGACTCTGGGGAAGCTCCAGGGAAGTCGGACACCTTAAATCGTGGGTGCGACGCGCCGCCGATGGCTGCACATACGATTTTATATGCAGCTTGTGCCGCCTCCAACTCCAACCCGATGCACACAGGACCGCGCACCAGAATGAAGTGGATGTCAAACACGTGCGATTTGGCCTGATGTCATCTGATTTCTCGGCCCGATCCCTCAGAAATCGGTTGAAATTGGGTAAAAATCGCATAGTGTATGGGCGCCTTAACAATAAGTTTAAAAAAAATGCAGACTAGTTGGGCCAAAAACCACCCAAATTCTATGTTCTATGGTGGCGGTATGTGTAATGCACCCAGCGGTTCCGGATTGGAGGCTTCATCGGGTGTATACTGACCATCGATGAACAGGTCCTTGCGATATAAACAGTCTTTTGGGCATATGTGCCAGGGCTGCCAATCCCAGGAGAAGAAGAGGTGGGATCCCAAGATTTGTTTAGGATTTGAATCCCGGGATTGGAGCTTCCAAACCTGGGATTCCGGGATTAGCCTGCGCAAATCTAATGAGCGCCTGATCAGACGATGCCCAGCTTGTGCAGTGTGAGGGGCTGCGCGACCCACTGCAACACCCCTTACAGCTTCTCCTGGAGGGGGGGAGGGATGGGCAATAGAGTCGGCAAGTGTTTGACATGAGAGGAACCGACATAACCTCATATCATAAGCATGCTGCTCTCCCCGGTCATGGCTGTCAGTAAATTTACTGAGTATTGACAACTTTGAAGAGTATCTGAGCAGTAGATCCGCACGTCAGCTACACCGGGCCGGCAGGAGTTTTCAGTTAACCTCTGAAGGGACAGAGTAGCCCAATTTAGCCATGCCCTGTCATCAGCGAGTGTCACTAAGCTGCAATTAGGCATACTCCACCTGCGTTCATGTAGGTTACATGCACAGGCATCTGCAGCTAGGGTGGTACTCTCCAGTGACAGAGTAACCCCGGCTGTATTGGTCTAACTCATATATATAAGGAACGTGACAGACTAGCCATTGCAAACCCGACAATCCAAAATGCAGTCTACAAACCCAATGATTAGCAAAATAATAATCAGAATAAGAACACAGGTCTAGTGCAGATGCTCAGCATAAAACCAGTTCAGTGGCATTTATTCCTGTCCTAGTCAGTGGCTGCTGGGCCTGGAAGTACAGCCTAGGGTGCATTAGAGATCAGTGCCGAGCACACCTGCCCATCTGACCTCTTTCCACAGAATTCAGCTTCTGCTTTTCCCACTTCTTTATAAGCTGCCGTGGCCAACCTGCATCTCACCGGCGGCTGTAAGACTACAAGTCTCAGCACACCCTCCTACAGACCAGTTAGTAAAGGCATGCTTGGATTTGTAGTCTCACAACAGCCGCAGATGGGACAGGCCTGCATTGGTTAGCTGAAATTCTGCTAAATTAATCGAGCCTGTTAGTTGTCGGTGGAAAACAAGTGGGAAAAGCAGCGTCGGTGTGTCGCCGCACCGTCGGCAGGTACGCAACTAATCTGCAGTTGCTGGGGACCATAAACCAGACACGTCTGGGGCTATGAATCATAACAACTGTGACCAAGTGCAAAGTGCCAGCACTGGCAAAATCACCGTCAACATCACCTCCCCCCACCCACCAAACATCTCAGGTGCGTTGAAGCGCTCACAGGTGATCACCGGAGCCACGGTCAAGGTGCCAAAGCTTTTGCCCCCCCCCGGGTAACTCCCTGCTGCAGTCTGCAGGGTCTGGATCTCTCGCACTGACTGCTGCCTGGTCACCATGAAGGTGTGAATCAGCGAGCAGCACACTCAGCTCCAACAGGTGTCAACAAGCAAAATCATTTCAGCTGCAACAAGTCTGGCAGAACCTGGAGACCCCTCCCCGGCACCAGATCCCCAGCTCACCGCACAGTTAAACATTACACCAAAGTTATAGATCACCGAATAGTTGCCTGGCTCCTATCTGGACTTTATAAGGCGTTCCTCACCCCCCAGGTTGGTGCAGGGCCCACAAGTAGGTCTTAGGAAATATCAAAGCCTGCCTTGCTAAATCATTGCAGGCCCCTGAAGTGGTAGCACAGGGCGGACAGTTGTCACTGCTCAGGCCATTTAAAGAGTTTAAAGGTTACTCTGACTGCTCTGTACAGGGACAAAGGCTGCGAGCGAGGGAAGGGGGGGGGGGGGGGAGAGAGGTGAATTATACAATGAGGTAGGAAATATATATATATATGTTACCTGCTACCTGTAGAGGATTAGGAGGGGGATGAAAGCACCTCACATTCTTCTTTCTCTGATGGAGGCGCGAGGTGCGGAGGTGGGATGTGACAGCTGCACTCTCGTCCCACCACAATGAAGGTATTTCCTGTACTGGAGCAGGCCAGGTGAGACACCCACCTACGTCAGGGACAGCAGCAGAGAGGCGTGTGGGGGGAGGGAACGCAGGTGAGACACACCTACAAGGATGAGACGTCACCCAGTAGACAGGCAAGGACAGGCACAGATGCAGCAGTGTGTCAGGAGAGAGCGTTCAGTGGGAAGGGGGCCTGGATGAGACGTGCAGGCGGGAGCGGGGCCCTTAGTGTTGTTAAAGGTGGGTGTGGTTTATTAAGTCGACGCCAAATGGTCAACATGCACAATGTCAACACAAGTAAAAAGTCGACACAGAAAAGGTTGACACGTAAAAAAGTCATAGTGAGGTAGGAAGAAACCCAGAAAACACGTGTTGACCTTTTTATGTGTTGGCCATAGGTGCGTTGACATTTTTGCTTGGGTCGACCTTTTGACGGTATGATGTCGACGGTGCATACACAGCACATGATAGGGCTGCGGCGATTCATCGCAGGGACAGAGCTTTATCGCAAACACTGTTTTCCCTGTCCCACAGATATCGCTCGGTGCCATAACTATTGTTGTTTCCCCGCTACAGGGGACTAGAATTGGCCAATTCAGTGGTTCCCTCGCTGATATTCTAGGGTGCCCTGGTCGGGGATGACCGGGATGCCCGAGAATATCAGCATTTATTAAAGCACCCTAGTCAAAAAGTGTCTTATGGATAAATAAAGTAAATTGTGCTGAACTGTCCCCCTCGGGTTCAGGTCTGTGGGGGGGAGCAGCGGTGGTTCTAAGTGTCCATACATTGTATGATTGACAGCCGATCACTTTGAGCAAAAATAATTTGTTTGGGTTGTAAACCCCCAACCTGAGGCACCCTTGCAAATATCCGAGGCACCCCAGGGTGCCTAGCCATACAGTTTGGGAACCACTGGACTAATATGGTTAGCATTACTGCCTCACAGCACTGAGATCATGGGTTGCATTCCCACCATGGCCCTAATTTGTATATTCTCCCAGTGCTTGCGTGGGTTTACTCCGGGTGCTCCAGTTTCCTCCCACATTCCTAAAATATACTGGTAGGTTAATTAGCGCCTAACAAAAATTGGTACTTGTGCAGTTTCACAGCAGCAGGCTACGATACGATTTCAGCGCAGTGTCCCCGTCAGGCAGTGTAGTCACCGTACTGTCCCCGGCGTCCCTGGCAAGCTCACACAGCGATGGTAACCTCCAGATCCCCAGCGCTGGCGGACACCGTGGAGAAGCGATCAGGCGGGTGCTGGCGGAGAGGCGCTCCATCTGTCTGAGATGGACGAGCATCTCAGAATCTTATGCATCTCAGTAATTCCAGGGTACGGCAAGCCTGCCCGTGTCCGCTTCAGGGAGAGGGTTAGGGGTTTGGTAGCACGTGCGTCTCCTGCACAATAAAGACGCATTTGCCAGTGCTCCATGTTACATACTGGCAAATGCCTCTATTTCAAACCCCCACTATCCATGCCAGCCCGAAGCGTGGCGAACGGACACGGTACGCATCCTCCCGACCTGTTCATACCCCCACTATCCACATCAGTGTGGAGATGATTTTATGAAGTGTGGCGAGCGCACGCAGATTACTTGACGTGTATTCTGCACCCCCTCGCGGGGCTCACTGCGCTCGCCACACTTCGCGCTCGCCACTCTTTATAAAATCAACTCCATGCCGACGTGGATAGTGGGGGTATGAACAGGTCGGGAGGTCGGGTACCGTGTCCCCTCGTGGGGCTCGCTGTGCTCGCCATGCTTCGGGTCGACGTGGATAGTGGGGGTGTTTCAGGAACACATTCACACCTGTCATGTCAGGCAGGTTAAAATGATCGGTTCCCACACAATGTAACAAGCGCTGACTGACTACACTAACTGTGTAATCTCCGGCTAGCCATGAACGGGCGGGAACACGACGCTGATACTGACAGGGACGCTGACTACGCTGGCCGCGGGAACACTAAGCTGATTCTGACAGGGACGCTGACTACACTGGCCGCGGGAACACTACTCTGATACTGACAGGGACGCTGCCTACGCTGGCCGCGGGAACACTACGCTGATTCTGACAAGGACGCTGACTACGCTGGCCGCGGGAACACTACGCTGATACTGACAGGGACGCTGCCTACGCTGGCCGCGGGAACACTGCGCTGATTCTGACAAGGACTCTGACTACGCTGGCCTCGGGAACACTACGCTGATTCTGACAGGGACGCTGACTACGCTGGCCGCGGGAACACTACGCTGATTCTGACAAGGACGCTGACTACGCTGGCCGCGGGAACACTACGCTGATTCTGACAAGGACGCTGACTACGCTGGCCGCGGGAACACTACGCTGATTATGACAAGGACGCTGACTACGCTGGCCGCGGGAACACTACGCTGATACTGACAGGGACGCTGCCTACGCTGGCCGCGGGAACACTGCGCTGATTCTGACAAGGACTCTGACTATGCTGGCCTTGGGAACACTACGCTGATTCTGACAAGGACGCTGACTACGCTGGCCGCGGGAACACTACGCTGATTCTGACAAGGACGCTGACTACGCTGGCCGCGGGAACACTACGCTGATTCTGACAGGGACGCTGACTACGCTGGCCATGGGAACACTACGCTGATTCTGACAAGGACGCTGACTACGCTGGCCGCGGGAACACTACGCTGATTCTGACAGGGACGCTGACTACGCTGGCCGCGGGAACACTGCGCTGATTCTGACAGGGACACTGACTACGCTGGCCACGGGAACACTGCGCTGATTCTGACAAGGACGCTGACTACGCTGGCCTCGGGAACACTACGCTGATTCTGACAGGGACGCTGACTACGCTGGCCGCGGGAACACTGCGCTGATTCTGACAGGGACACTGACTACGCTGGCCACGGGAACACTGCGCTGATTCTGACAAGGACGCTGACTACGCTGGCCTCGGGAACACTACGCTGATTCTGACAAGGACGCTGACTACGCTGACCGCGGGAACACTGCGCTGATTCTGACAAGGACTCTGACTACGCTGGCCTCGGGAACACTACGCTGATTCTGACAGGGACGCTGACTACGCTGGCCGCGGGAACACTAAGCTGACCACGGACGCCGGTGACAGCCCCGGGCTTCAGCCATGGATGGGTGAAGCCTAGGGGGGGGACCCCTTTACTGGGGGGGTCCCCACTCCCCCAGGTACCCCATCCAAGGCTGACCAGCCACGGTGCTCATGTTTTATCTAAAAAGTGTCCCCCGGCTGTGGCATGACACCGAGGGCTGTTGGAGCCCGGTGCTGCTTTCAAAATACGGTGGAACCCCAGATTTTTTGTCCCCCGTATTTTTGGAACCAGGACGGGTCCAAGAGTCCGGGGCTGGTTTCAGAAATACGGGGGACCCCTACGCTTTTTGTCCCCTGTATTTTTGGAACCAGGACCGGCTCAATGAGCCCGGGGCTGGTTATGTACAGGAGGGGGGACCTCACGCCATTTTTTTATTTTTTATTTTTATCACAAAATCGCACATTTTACCAAAATCACACCTTTTCATGACAAAAAAAATTGCACTTTTTCATGGCTAAAATCGCCCTATATCGCACTTTATCGCACTTTTCATGCCGGAATATGCACCTCATTAAATATGCGAATTCGCAGCAAAAATTCGATTTTAAAAAACAGCGATATAGGGTGATTTGAGAAAAAAATAAACCCACTAAATCTCGCCCTCTGTATCTTACATACACCAAGCACATTATTGCAATCACATCTCTCTAACAAAGGATCCCAACATCTGCCTATCACACTCTAAAGTCTTATTTTGAACAATAGTAGAACATGTTTGCATGTGGCGTACGCTCAGATATACGGAAGGTGTCGGTGGAAAAAACGGACGAGATCCGTCCGTGCACTGTGGCGTACGCTCAGATGTACGCCAGGTATCGGTGGCTAAGAGGGAGATCCGTCCATGCACGGTGGTGTACGCTCAAGTGTACGCCACTCCCCATTGACGGTGTTTGTGACCGTCCGTGTGCAGCTGTTCTGTGGGCGGACGGAAAACGCACAGTGTGACGGACCGTACGTACGTTTCACCGTACCAAACAGAATAACCCCCTGTGTGTGTGAGGAGCGGTGTGTGTTTGTGAGGAGCGGTGTGTGTGTGAGGGGCAGAGTGTGTGAGGGGCAGAGTGTGTGAGGAGCAGAGTGTGTGAGGAGCAGAGAGGGAGGAGCAATGTGTGTGACGGGCAGTGTGTGTGTGAGGAGCGGTGTGTGTGTGAGGAGCGATGGGTGTGTGTGAGGGGCAGTGTGTGTGGGAGGAGCAGTGTGTGAGGGAGGAGCAGTGTGTGAGGAGCAGTGTGTGTGTGAGGAGCGGTGTGTGTGTGAGGAGCGGTGGGTGTGTGTGAGGGGCAGTGTGTGTGGGAGGAGCAGTGTGTGAGGAGCAGTGTGTGTGAGGGAGGAGCAGTGTGTGAGGAATAGTGTGTGTGAGGAGCGGTGTGTGTGTGAGGAGCGGTGGGTGTGTGTGAGGAGCAGTGTGTGTGGGAGGAGCAGTGTGTGTGGGAGGAGAAGTGTGTGTGGGAGGAGCATTGTGTGTGTGAGGAGCAGTGTGTGTGTGAGGAGCAGTGTGTGAGGAGTAGTGTGTGTGTGAGGAGCGGTGTGTGTGTGAGGAGCGGTGGGTGTGTGTGAGGAGCGGTGGGTGGGTGTGAGGAGCAGTGGGCGTGTGTGAGGAGCAGTGTGTGTGGGAGGAGCAGTGTGTGTGTGAGGAGCAGTGTGTGAGGAGCAGTGTGTGTGTGAGGGGCAGTGTGTGAGGAGCAGTGTGTGTGTAAGGAGCGGTGTGTGTGTGAGGAGCGGTGGGTGTGTGTGAGGGGCAGGGTGTGTGTGAGGAGCAGTGTGTGTGGGAGGAGCAGTGTGTGTGCGAGGAGCGTTGGCTGTGTGTGAGGGAGGAGCAGTGTGTGAGGGGCAGTGTGTGAGGAGCAGTGTGTGAGGAGCAGTGTGTGTGAGGACACATCTGTAACTGTAAGCCTGGACTCGGTGTGGCTCAGTCCACAGATGGTGACTTTCACAGTGTGACAGTGACAACTCTCCGACACCTGCGTGACACAGTATTTATGACACTTACGGTATAAAACAGAAAGTGGACTGTGCTTTACAGCAGGACTTTGCCCTGTACATCCATATAACAGTGTGATCTGCTCAGCACATACATACAGGTGAGGACTTATTCAGTGTCTCTCCCCCCAGGTTACCCAGTGGCAGACGCTCGCTCTCATGCGCAGCATATTACCACCTGGAATCCCAGCTATAAATGGATTCTATTATCACCTGGTGCATGATGCAGTACTCAGGTGATAGATGGCGTTTCCCTTTACCCCAGGTACTGTAGACTTTGTGAACAAGAAAGAAAGTGAGTTGTGGTGCGCAATTGTCAAAATTCGCAGCTTTTCGCATCATCTAAGCGCCACCTGCTGCCTGCATGAATGCCCGCCGAATATCCCTGCAAGCATGCAAATCGATGTTTTGTGTAAACATCTATTTGCAGGCGCCACTGACCTGTTCGCTAGGCCACAAACATACCCAGCCTAGTGCACAGGTCTGAATCAGGTCACAGGTCCCAGGCCAAAGCTGATGACATCTGTGCTCTGCACATTCCACCAGCACCCCCGCACCAAACTCCCCAGACATCACATCACGATGTAATGATGACATCAGACATGAACTTCACTATTGGCTGCTCTGACACCGTGAATCACGATTGTGGTGGCCAGGTAATCAATACCATGAGCAATCTCCAAATATCCCACTGCATTCTTCTCATATAGTGGACAGTTACGCCAGACTGCTTCTCGGATAGTCGGACAGTAACGCCAGACTGCTTCTCGGATAGTCGGACAGTAACGCCCCTCTGCTTCTCGGATAGTCGGACAGTAACGCCAGACTGCTTCTCGGATAGTCGGACAGTAACGCCAGACTGCTTCTCGGATAGTCGGACAGTAACGCCAGACTGCTTCTCGGATAGTCGGACAGTAACGCCCCTCTGCTTCTCGGATAGTCGGACAGTAACGCCAGACTGCTTCTCGGATAGTCGGACAGTAACGCCAGACTGCTTCTCGGATAGTCGGACAGTAACGCCAGACTGCTTCTCGGATAGTCGGACAGTAACGCCAGACTGCTTCTCGGATAGTCGGACAGTAACGCCAGACTGCTTCTCGGATAGTCGGACAGTAACGCCCCTCTGCTTCTCGGATAGTCGGACAGTAACGCCAGACTGCTTCTCGGATAGTCGGACAGTAACGCCAGACTGCTTCTCGGATAGTCGGACAGTAACGCCAGACTGCTTCTCGGATAGTCGGACAGTAACACCAGACTGCTTCTCGGATAGTCGGATAGTAACACCAGACTGCTTCTCGGATAGTCGGATAGTAACGCCAGACTGCTTCTCGGATAGTCGGACAGTAAGTAATAACTTTGTGATGATCTGCAGATCGTTCAGCAGGATGGCTCAGACTTAAAAGACTTTGCTGACCTGTTTATATGTAATAGCATTGGGAAACTCCCAGTCTCCTATCATATGCATTTAATTGAGGCTGTCTCTGCCGCAGTACGTGCAGCCAGGCCTGTGCCTCTCGCCACAGAGAACAAAGTGGTGGCGGAGTTTAATTGCATGACAGCATTGGGTGTCACTCTCCAGTGGGAAAAGCCACTCCGTGGGTGAAAGCTGTGGTTATTGCTGTATAAGAGTGGTTCGGGACACATCTGCATGGACCGTGTGCATCTGAAAAAAGCTCTGATATGACCTCATCACCCACTCAGGACTGTGGAGTCTGTGCATCTGAACAAGGTTCTGATGTGACCACATCACCCACTCAGGACTGTGGAGCCTGTGCATCTGAACAAGGCTCTGATATGACCTCATTACCCACTCAGGACTGTGGAGACTGTGCATCTGAACAAGGTTCTGATATGACCTCATTACCCACTCAGGACTGTGGAGACTGTGCATCTGTACAAAGCTCTGATATGCCCTCATAACCCACTCAGGACTGTGGAGCCTGTGCATCTGAACAAGGCTCTGATGTGACCACATCACCCACTCAGGACTGTGGAGCCTGTGCATCTGAACAAGGCTCTGATGTGACCACATCACCCACTCAGGACTGTGGACCCTGTGAATCTAAACAAGGCTCTGATATGACCTCATTTCCCACTCAGGACTGTGTATCCTGCGCATCTGAACAAGGCTCTAATGTTACCTCATAACCCACTCAGGACTGTATAGCTGCTACCAGCTGAACAAAGCTCTGATATGACCTTATCACCCACTCAGGACTTTAGAGCTTGTGCATCTGAACAAAGCTCTGATATGACCTCAGCACTCACTCAGGACAGTGGAGTCTGTGCATCTGTACAAAGCTTTGATATGCCCTCATAACCCACACAGGACTGTGGACCCTGTGAATCTAAACAAGGCTCTGATATGACCTAATATCCCAATGAGGACTGTAGAGCCTGTGTATCTGAACAAAGCTCTGATATGACCTCATCACCCACTCAGGACTGTGGAGCCTGTGTATCTGAACAAAGCTTTGATATGACATCATCACTCACTCAGGACTGTGTACTCTGCATCTGAAGAAGGTTCTAATGTGACCTCATCACCCACTGAGGACTGTGGAGCCTGGGCATCTGAACAAGGCTCTGATGTGATCTCATCTCCCACTCAGGACTGTGGAGCAGGTACCAGCTGAACAAGCTCTGATATGACCTCATCGCCCACTTTGGTTTGTGGAGCAGGTACCAGCTGAACAAAGCTCTGATATGACCTCATCACCCACTCAGGACTGTGGAGCCTGTGCTTCTGAACAAGGCTCTAATATGACCTCATCACCTACTCAGGACTGTGGAGCTTGTGCAACTGAAGAAAGTATACAAGACTGGGTGTGAGTCCGCACTTAATCAGAGAAATTGATCTCAGATCATTTCATATAAACCAACATAACATTCATTAGGGACATATATGGTGTCAATCGCAGGGTTGGTGGTGCTCCCAGAATAAGTTCAGGAAAACTCTATTTTGGGGGGGATTCCTGCACCTGGGTGCAGGGAAGAAAAAAAGACTGACTATGTCTTTTCTGGGGCACTCTTTATTGTTTAATTGTTACAATTAAACAATAAAGAGTGCCCCAGAAAAGACATAGTCAGTCTTTTTTTCTTCCCTGCACCCAGGTGCAGGAATCCCCCCCAAAATAGAGCATCTGAAGAAAGCTCTGATGTGACCTCATAGCCTACTCAGAACTGTGGAGCAGGTACCAGCTGAACAAACCTCTGATATGACCTCATCACCCACTCAGGACTGTGGAGCTTGTGCATCTGAAGAAAGCTCTGATGTGACCTCATAGCCTACTCAGGACTGTGAAGCAGGTACCAGCTGAACAAAGCTCTGATGTGACCTCATCACCCACTCAGGACTGTGGAGCTTGTGCATCTGAAGAAAGCTCTAATGTGACCTCATAGCCTACTCAGGACTGTGGAGCAGGTACCAGCTGAACAAAGCTCTGATGTGACCTCATCACCAACTCAGGACAGTGGAGCAGGTACCAGCAGAGCAAAGCTCTGATATGACCTCATCACCCACTCAGGACTGTGGAGCTTGTGCATCTGAAGAAAGCTCTAATGTGACCTCATAGCCTACTCAGGACTGTGGAGCAGGTACCAGCTGAACAAAGCTCTGATGTGACCTCATCACCAACTCAGGACTGTGTATCCTGTGCAAGCACTTTGTTGGGTACGATTCGCTAAACCAGGCTTGCCTACCCTCCCGGAATTCCCAAGAGGCTCATGAAAATTGGAACCCCCTCCTGGCCCCCCGGGAAGGTGGGCAATCCTCCCACATTGGCCCCACAGCCCCCGCACCCCCCAATTTGGATCCAGTGACTGTCACGGGGGTGGGGTTTGGTGACATCCGCCTCACCCCGCCCACCTGACACACTATTATTGGGTCTCCTCTCCGGGTTTCTCCCAGAGAGGAGTAAAGAAAAATCAGCAAGTATGTGCTAGACTACAACCTGGTCTGTATCGGGCCCATTGAGCGGGTACCTGCGCCTTATATGCCCATCATGCCAACGAACCACTCGTTTTCCATGAAAAGATTCAGTTTCATTTAATGAGCGGCACTGAGCAGCGGGCACAGTAATGTGCGCAGGTTACACATGTTTTATATGAAAATGTCCTTGTAAATGATGCTTACACTTACCCTGGCATTACCGCAGGTATCCGGGGCTCTCCAGTGTTTGGATGCTGCTCTGGTTCCCCCCTGTGGGTACCAGCCTCCTGTGGTGCCAGGGGGTCCTCATCCATGGTGGTCCAGTGCGCGCATCAGCCTGGATAGGTCAGGGGGACCGGTGCTGGATTACCCCCGCTGGCACATGGAGAGATAAGGGTATTTATAGCACAGCAGTGCCCCATGGAAAGTGGGGATCATCCGGACTCCTGCAGAACATGTGCGCTGTGTGTAAGTCTAGCACCGTCCTTACAGCACATTCACTGGAGCTAATGAACATCCTTCCTGCATCTGCCTGGTATCCTGTGACCACCAGATAAGAGCGACACACATCCGCTCCCTGGCTGTCCTGAGCTGGGCCCAGCGTCTCCGAGATCAGCCCCTGCTAAAGCCTTCCTGATCCACAGGGAGCTGTCTGGGAATTATACGTCATCAGCACCAGGAGGTTACTACTACACACACCAAGAATAGCGTGGTCCCAGGGCCGTGGCACCGTTTATATATATATATATATATATATATATATATATATATATATACATACATACAGACAATTGTAGGATATGCAGCACTCAGTGCCCCTGAATATACCACTTGGGGGGACACATATATATATATATATATATATTTATATAAAACACTAAATTACTCCTCACCTCTATGAGGTGAAGTACCTCCAGTGACCACTAGAGGCCACTAGATTGACCAAATGACTCTTTTGTGTGCTAAAAGATGTCATGACAGAAAGTGAAAGCAATTTTCGCAAATGTTTCAAATGTTTCAAACTTGCTGAATATAGAGAGGGAGCTGTGAAGACAGAGATTGGAGGTAGGGGCAGATGGGGACTGGGTAGGGTTGGAGAGTTTGTGGGCTTAAAACTCACAGCTCAAAGTGAACTTAAACCTGTCACAACTCAAAGTGAAAGTACTGTAGATTGCAGATGCTGTCATTTTGACAGGCTTTTACCTAATATAAATAAATAGTGCATAAATTGATAAAAGTTTTATTTAGAAACAATCATAAAAACAGATTAAGTATCACATACCAATGGTGAATTGTATCATCATAAATTGGCATGTGAATATTAATTATCTGCATGACTAGCCAAATCCTCCAGATTGCAGGTTACACCAAGTCTTCACTAGGCCACAACCTACACGTTTGTCACTACGGAGTTCAGGACTGTCCTAGCGACCTCATTTCCTCTATATCAGCGGTTTTCAAACTGTGGGTCCCGGCCTCCTCATCGTGGGGTCACGATTCCATGTTGCTGACCATCAGGCTGATGACTGTTCTAATCTCAGTCAGTGATTCAAGGAGTCTGAAAATCATTGTCTATTATTTTAGACTCCTACCATCATTTGGTGCCTCCACAATGCTGCCATGTATGTGCTGTCTGCTGACTACACGTGTGATGTGATGGGTTATGGTATATCAGACTCCTCCCATCACTCTGTGCCTCCACAATGCTGCCATGTATGTGCTGTCTGCTGACTACACGTGTGATGTGATGGGTTATGGTATATCAGACTCCTCCCATCACTCTGTGCCTCCACAATGCTGCCATGTATGTTCCGTCTGCTGTCTACACATGTGATGGGTTATGGTATATCAGACTCCTCCCATCACTCTGTGCCTCCACAATGCTGCCATGTATGTGCTGTCTGCTGACTACACCTGTGATGTGATGGGTTATGGTATATTAGACTCCTCCCATCACTCTGTGCCTCCAAAATGCTGCCATGTATGTGCTGTCTGCTGCCTACACGTGTGACGTGTGATGTGACGACCTTCTGCAGTAACTTGCTTGGGTCCTGTAATTATTTTTATTGTCTGATGGGGACCCCTGCTCCTAGATCATACCTGTTACAAGCCACCTCTGGTGGGTCTGTGTAACTGCAGCCTGTCTTCTTTATGTGTTGTGTGCAGTCTCACCTGTCACATAATTAGACCATTAGCACTCTGCCTTGTGTGTCAGGCTGTTCAGCTGCAGTGACTCTCCTCATTAACCCCTTCCTGACAGAGCCAGTTTTTGCGTTCCTGACAGAGCCCTTTTTTTCAAATCTGACATGTCTCACTTAAGTGGGGATAACTTTTTTTTGCTTTTACTTATCCCAGTGGTTTTGAGATTGTTTTTTCGTGACACATTGTACTTCAAATTAGTGGTAAATTTGGGTCGATACAGTCTGTGTTTTTTTGTGAAAAATACCAAAATATCGTGAAAAAATGGAAAATTTAGCGATTTGCAAAATGTTAAATTTTCTGCTTGTGAGACAAATAATCTTACCACTCAAAATAGTGAATAACTAACATAGACCATATGTCTACTTTATGTTGACATCATTATTTCAACTTCCTTTTCATTTTTTGGGACACTAGGAGGCTTACAATATGAATAGCAAATTCTCAAATTTTCAAGAAAATTTCAAACACTGATTTTTTTAGGGACCAGTTCAGTTCTGATGTGACTTTGAGGGACTTGTATGTGAGACACCCCCATAAATGATGCCATTTCAAAAACTGCACCCCTCACAGTATTCAAAACAGCATTTTGGAAGTTTGTTAACCCTTTAGGTGTTTCACAGGAATTAAAACAAAGTGTAGGTGAAATTTCAAAATTTCTTTTTTTTTGCAGATTTGCAATTTTAATACATTTTTATAAGGAACACAGTACATTTTACTAGAGAAATGTGACTAAAAATTGATTCCCCCAATTCTTTTGTTTTCATAAATATCCTATATGTGGCCCTAGTGTGCACGGTGACCAAACCACAGGCTTCATAATAGAAGGAGCACCTACTTGATTTTGGAGCCTCCTTTTTATGAGATTATTTTTTAGGCACCATGTAGGTTTCAAGGCACCATAAGATGCTAAAAGTTAGGAACCCCCCCACAAGTGACCCCATTTTGCAAACTACACCCCTCAGGGAATTCATCTAGGGGTATAGTGTACATTTCAAACCCCCAGGGGTTTCACCAATTGTGGTACAACTGGGCAGTGAAAATGAAAAATTATTTTTTTTACACAAAAATGCAGTTCTGGCTCCAAATTTGTCATTTTCAGAAGGTATGAAGGAGACAAAGCACCCCAAAATCTGTGCCCCAATTTCTCCCGAGTACGGCAATGCCTCACATGTGACCAAAAAATACCAGTTGGGTGCATGGCAGGACTCAGAAGGGAAGGAGTGATTTTTGGATTTTGCAGCTCAGATTCTGGTGGAATTTTGGTGGGTGCTATGTCGCATTAGCAAGACCCCCCAAGCACCAATACAGTGGAACCCCCCCACAAGTCACCCCATTTTGCAAACTACACCCCTCAGGGAATTCATCTAGGGGTATAGTGTACATTTCAAACCCCCAGGGGTTTCACCAATTTTGATACAAGTGGGCAGTGAAAATGAAAAATTACATTTTTTTACACAAAAATGCAGTTCTGGCTCAAAATTTTTCATTTTCAGAAGGTATGAAGGAGAAAAAGCACCCCAAAATCTGTGCCCCAATTTCTCCCGAGTACGGCAATGCCTCACATGTGACCAAAAAATACCAGTTGGGTGCATGGCAGGACTCAGAAGGGAAGGAGTGATTTTTGGATTTTGCAGCACAGATTCTGGTGGAATGAATGGTGGGTGCTATGTTGCACCAATACAGTGGAACCCCCCCACAAGTCACCCCATTTTGCAAAGTACACCCCTCAGGGAATTCATCTAGGGGTATAGTGTACATTTCAAACCCCCAGGGGTTTCACCAATTTTGATACAAGTGGGCAGTGAAAATGAAAAATTACATTTTTTTACACAAAAATGCAGTTCTGGCTCAAAATTTTTCATTTTCAGAAGGTATGAAGGAGAAAAAGCACCCCAAAATATGTGCCCCAATTTCTCCCGAGTACGGAAATGCCTCACATGTGACCAAAAAATACCAGTTGGGTGCATGGCAGGACTCAGAACGGAAGGAGTGATTTTTGGATTTTGCGGCTCAGATTCTGGTGGAATTTTGGTGGGTGCTATGTCGCATTAGCAAGACCCCCCAAGCACCAATACAGTGGAACCCCCCCACAAGTCACCCCATTTTGAAAACTACACCCCTCAGGGAATTCATCTAGGGGTATAGTGTACATTTCAAACCCCCAGGGGTTTCACCAATTTTGATACAAGTGGGCAGTGAAAATGAAAAATTACATTTTTTACACAAAAATGCAGTTCTGGCTCGAAATTTTTCATTTTCAGAAGGTATGAAGGAGAAAAAGCACCCCAAAATCTGTGCCCCAATTTCTCCCGAGTACGGCAATGCCTCACATGTGACCAAAAAATACCAGTTGGGTGCATGGCAGGACTCAGAACGGAAGGAGTGATTTTTGGATTTTGCAGCTCAGATTCTGGTGGAATTTTGGTGGGTGCTATGTCGCATTAGCAAGACCCCCCAAGCACCAATACAGTGGAACCCCCCCACAAGTCACCCCATTTTGAAAACTACACCCCTCAGGGAATTCATCTAGGGGTATAGTGTACATTTCAAACCCCCAGGGGTTTCACCAATTTTGATACAAGTGGGCAGTGAAAATGAAAAATTACATTTTTTTACACAAAAATGCAGTTCTGGCTCAAAATTTTTCATTTTCAGAAGGTATGAAGGAGAAAAAGCACCCCAAAATCTGTGCCCCAATTTCTCCCGAGTATGGCAATGCCTCACATGTGACCAAAAAATACCAGTTGGGTGCATGGCAGGACTCAGAACGGAAGGAGTGATTTTTGGATTTTGCAGCACAGATTTTGGTGGAATGAATGGTGGGTGCTATGTTGCACCAATACAGTGGAACCCCCCCACAAGTCACCCCATTTTGCAAAGTACACCCCTCAGGGAATTCATCTAGGGGTATAGTGTACATTTCAAACCCCCAGGGGTTTCACCAATTTTGATACAAGTGGGCAGTGAAAATGAAAAATTACATTTTTTTACACAAAAATGCAGTTCTGGCTCAAAATTTTTCATTTTCAGAAGGTATGAAGGAGACAAAGCACCCCAAAATCTGTGCCCCAATTTCTCCCGAGTACGGCAATGCCTCACATGTGACCAAAAAATACCAGTTGGGTGCATGGCAGGACTCAGAAGGGAAGGAGTGATTTTTGTATTTTGCAGCTCAGATTCTGGTGGAATTTTGGTGGGTGCTATGTTGCATTAGCAAGACCCCCCAAGCACCAATACAGTGGAACCCCCCCACAAGTGACCCCATTTTGCAAACTACACCCCTCAGGGAATTCATCTAGGGGTATAGTGTACATTTCAAACCCCCAGGGGTTTCACCAATTTTGATACAAGTGGGCAGTGAACATGAAAAATTACATTTTTTACACAAAAATGCAGTTCTGGCTCAAAATTTTTCATTTTCAGAAGGTATGAAGGAGAAAAAGCACCCCAAAATCTGTGCCCCAATTTCTCCCGAGTACGGCAATGCCTCACATGTGACCAAAAAATACCAGTTGGGTGCATGGCAGGACTCAAAAGGGAAGGAGTGATTTTTGGATTTTGCAGCTCAGATTCTGGTGGAATTTTGGTGGGTGCTATGTCGCATTAGCAAGACCCCCCAAGCACCAATACAGTGGAACCCCCCCACAAGTGACCCCATTTTGCAAACTACACCCCTCAGGGAATTCATCTAGGGGTATAGTGTACATTTCAAACCCCCAGGGGTTTCACCAATTTTGATACAAGTGGGCAGTGAAAAAGAAAAATTACATTTTTTACACAAAAATGCAGTTCTGGCTCAAAATTTTTCATTTTCAGAAGGTATGAAGGAGAAAAAGCACCCCAAAATCTGTGCCCCAATTTCTCCCGAGTACGGCAATGCCTCATGTGTGACCAAAAAGTGGCAGGACTCAGAAGGGAAGGAGTGATATTTGGATTTTGCAGCACAAATTCTGGTGGAATGATGGTGGGTGCTATGTCGCATTAGCAAGACCCCCAAAGCACCAATACAGTGGAACCCCCCCACAAGTGACCCCATTTTGCAAACTACACCCCTCAGGGAATTCATCTAGGGGTATAGTGTACATTTCAAACCCCCAGGGGTTTCACCAATTTTGATACAAGTGGGCAGTGAACATGAAAAATTACATTTTTTTACACAAAAATGCAGTTCTGGCTCAAAATTTTTCATTTTCACAAGGAATGAAGGAGACAAAGCACCCCAAAATCTGTGCCCCAATTTCTCCCGAGTACGGCAATGCCTCACATGTGACCAAAAAATACCAGTTGGGTGCATGGCAGGACTCAGAAGGGAAGGAGTGATTTTTGGATTTTGCGGCTCAGATTCTGGTGGAATGAATGGTGGGTGCTATGTGGCATTAGCAAGACCCCCGAAGCACGGTGAAATTATGAACCTAATATTCCATAGATGTGTGGTATATTTTAAAACACTCCTTTATACATAGGCCGGGTTTGTCGGGGCAAGTGTCACACTGGAAAATAGTTTGCTTTCTTATTCCCTTTTTATAGCAAACTTTGCACCTTTTTTGTGTCCTGCCCTTTTTTCCAGTGGAGGGGATTTCATCAGGAAAATGCTGCCCTGGTACAATACGGGGGCCAGTACTAGAAGTACTGGGGCCCTCTGCCTGCTGGTTCCCAAATATTAGGCCCTTTATGACTTCCTCTTGAAAGTGCATAAATGTCCCCCTCTGGCCGGTAGAACGGAATAGCACGTAAGCGTTATACAGTGCCATCTGGATGATATACACGGCCACCTTCTTGTACCAGATTTTTGTTTTCCGCAGGGCACTGTATGGCTTCAGTACCTGATCTGAAAGATCCACTCCGCCCATGTACCTATTGTAATCCAGGATACAATTAGGTTTTGAGGTGTGGGTACTGGTACCTCGTACAGGGATGGAGGTGGTACTGTCTCCGTGAATTGTTGTCAGTATAAGGACATCCCTCTTGTCCTTATATTTGACCAACAACATATTTTCGGTGCATATTCCCCTGCTTTCACCCCTTCTCATTACTTGGGCAATGTGCGTTTTTGGGAGGCCTCTTTGGTTCTTGCGCACAGTACCGCAAGCTGCTGTACCTCTTGAACCAAGGGCCTTAAACAGGGGGATGCTGGTGTAAAAGTTATCCACATAGAGGTGATAACCTTTATCCAGGAAGGGGTGCACTAAATCCCAGACAATTTTCCCACTAACACCTACGAGGGAGGGGGGGCATTCTGGCGGTTCAATTCTTGAATCCTTCCCTTCATAAACCCTAAACCTGTGGGTGTACCCTGAGGTGCTTTCACACAGTTTATACATTTTTATGCCATACCTTGCCCTCTTACTGGGAAGGTACTGGCGGAATTTAACCCTTCCTTTAAAATGTATAAGGGACTCGTCGATACAAATAAATTTTTCAGGGATGTACACCTCTTCAAATTTGGCACTGAAATGATCAATGACCGGCCTGACTTTGAATAGCCGGTCAAAGGTGGGATCATCTCTGGGTGGGCACTGTGCATTATCGGTGTAATGTATAAATTTAAGAATTGTCTCAAATCGAGTCCGGGTCATGGCCATACGGTAAAATGGAGTACTGTACAGAACATCTGTACTCCAATATTGCCTAATTTCTGGCTTTTTTACTATGCCCATATGAAACACCAGACCCCAAAACGTCATCATCTCTACTGCATCTACAGGGGTCCACCTAGCAAATGATGACGTGGGGTTTTGAGCAATAAACTGCTGGGCATATAAATTAGTTTGGTCCACCATTAAATTTATAAAATCATCAGAGAAAAATAATTTGAAAAAGTCAATTTCTCTGAGACCTGTGGAATCAAATTGGATTCCTGGCATGGCCAAAAACTCAGGAACCTGGGGCTCAAAATTGTCTGGTGGTGGGGTCCATACGAGATCAATTATTGGGGGGGGGGTCTCAGCTGCTCTACGGGGGCGTCTTTGAGGGGGTCCCTCATCACCAGAGGAGGAAGAGGAGCTTAAGGCGAATCCTTCAAATTCCCCGCTTGCATCACTGGCTGTGTCAGAGTCAGAAGCAAGCATGGCATATGCCTCCTCCACTGAATACATTCTCCTGGATGACTGGGAGGACATTTGGGAGGACATTTGGGAGGACATTTGGGATGCCATTTTTATTTTTGTGTTACTGGTAGTGAAATGTTTCAACACGTGTATAGTGTAGGGGGGGGGTACAAACTTTATTTCAATCCGGGGGGTATGTAGTGTGTAGTGTGTATGTGGTGCAGAAAAAAAAAATACTTTATACCAATAAAAAAAAAAAAAAATGAAGGGGTTAAAAATAAAAAATTTAAGGGGTTAAAAAAAAAAAAAAAGGTCCTGCGCCAAAAATTGAGCACAGATGTTGGTCAGTAACGTCTGTCACTGAACAGCGCTCAAAGGCAACAGGAATTTGATAAAAAAAAAAAAAATATAGATCAACCCTGTGCCGAAAAAGATGATCAGTGATGTACGTCACTGATCAGCGCACAGCGGCCACAGGACACCCACAAAATCACAGTGTGTGTAAAAAAAAAATTAAAAAAAGACCCCACAGCACACACACAAAAAAAAAAAGGTGATCAGTGATGCGACACTGATTACCAGTGAGGTGCAGCAGGTGCACAACCTTTGGTGCAACTGACAGGTATATATAAAAAAAAAAAAACCTCTGTACCCCCAAAAAAGTTGCTGATCACCTCAGATATAGTGATCAGCACAAAAGGCGGGGGCAGCAGACACAAAATTTAGCACTCTCTATCACTCTCTGTCACTATCTCTCTCTATCTCTCTATCTCTCACTATCTATCACTCTATGACACTGCAGCAGCAGCACTGACAGGTATATCTATATATAAAAAAAAACCTGCGCCCCCAAAAAGTTGCTGATCAGTTAATTTATACTGATCAGCACAAAAGGAGGGGGCAGCAGTCAGTTATATCAAAAATATATAGCACAATCTGTCACTATCTCTCTCTATCTCTCTCTCTCTATCTCTCTCTATCTCTCTATAACTATCACACTGCAGCAGCACAAAATATAGCACTCTGTCACTAGGCCTCTCTATCTATCTCTCTCTCTCTATCTCTCTCTATCTATAACTATATCACACTGCAGCAGCACAAAATATAGCACTCTCTGACACTATCTCTCTCTCTATCTCTCTCTCTCTATCTCTCTCTATCTCTCTATAACTATCACACTGCAGCAGCACAAAATATAGCACTCTGTCACTAGGCCTCTCTATCTATCTCTCTCTCTCTATCTCTCTATCTCTATCTATAACTATATCACACTGCAGCAGCACAAAATATAGCACTCTCTGACACTATCTCTCTCTCTATCTCTCTCTATCTCTCTCTATCTCTCTCTATCTATCTCTCTCTATCTCTCTCTATCTCTCTCTATCTCTCTATCTATCTCTCTCTCTATCTAGCTAGTACACTGCAGCAGCACAATTTCACAGGAAGGCACAAGTAGCAACAGGATCCAGGAAGCAGTGATGAAGCAGCGATCAGGTAAGTATGGAGCAAGTATGGAGCAAGGTTCTGGTCAGTATGGCGGCAGGGGGGTACGGTGACCGCACTGCACGCTATTCCAGACCGGAATGGCGTCTGCAGTGCAGTCACCGTTAGTTTAAATCCCCCTCCTTGGCTGTGATTGGTCCGTCGGTCCGACGAACCAATCACGGCCTTTGGGGGCGGGCGGGGTGAGGTGGGGTGACACCAGTGTCACCCTTACACCCCGCGGTGATTGGTGCTGTACTTTACAGCACCAATCACCTCTGATCCCGTGTCACCGGCGAACGTTATTCGCCGGTGACACAGGAAAACGCTGTAATTGGCTGTTCACACTGAACAGCCAATCACAGCGATCGCCGACGGGGGGGCGGCATCGCAGCCCCCCCTGGGCATGCACGGACATGTCTGCTGTCAGGGACAGCAGACATGTTGAAACTGTCACCGCGTCTATAGACGCGGTGACAGTTAAATGCCATGACGTACATTTACGCCATGTGTCGGGAAGTGCTTCCCGACCATGACGTAAATGTACGTCAAATGTCGGGAAGGGGTTAAAGGGGCTTGTTTATTCTAGCTATTTTGGTTTTATATTGTGCCCTGTATTATGCTGCTTTCCCACTGCAGACCCGTTTTAAGTTACAGGTAATCGTAAACGGTATTTAGCATTCCCACTGCAGCAGATTACAGTTTTAAATGCCATTTAAGTACCATTCCCATTGCAGGTAAAACGTTTTAGCTCTTCAAAACGTTTTTACAGCACAAATGAGTGCCTGTGACTTTAATGGGCTTTTCAGGGTTAAAAAGGTGCACACCCACAGTTGTTTTCACATAGTAAAAGGTGGGGGAGGGGCCAGTGGTGCGTACAAATCCCGCAGCCGTTAACATTTGTGCTATGTGTCGGCTCAATTTAACCCATGGTGGACAGTAATATATACATTGCTGGCCAGTGCCAGCTATGTATATATTACTGCCTAATAACTAAATCATTGGTGCCCAGTGGTGCCTGTAATAAATAGATTGCTGGCATGTGCCAGCAATCTATATATTACTGGCTTACAAAATAAAACATTGGTGGCCAGTGCTGCTCCGTGTGGAGCAGGACGGAGGGAGGCGGGGCATGTGGCCGGACCCGGGAGGACAAGAAAAAGAGGACCTGCGGGGCGGACCGGACCAGCGTCGCTAACGGCATCCAGCCGCAGCAGCAGCCAGCCGGACACAGCGGGGCAGCGTGGACAAGTGAGTATAACAGGAGGGGGGGGGGGGTGGCAGCGGGGCGTACCGCCGGGCTGAAAGTGGTTAATCTTTCAGCCCGGCAGCGTACACACACGGAGATGATGGCTGAAAAAATCAGCCATCATCTCTACCGTTTAAGATGCATTCCCATTGCCTCTTAAACGGTAGATTACCGTGTAAAACTCTGCTTTGGAAACGGGTTGAAATACCGTTTAACTTTAAACGGTATTTCAACTCTGGCGCTTTCCCACTGCAGCCTTAAACGGTATTTTGCCCTAAAAAATCGGCAATATACCGTTTTAAGGCTGCAGTGGGAAAGGGGCATAACCCAGCCTGCCCTAAGCTCTGTGCTGGTTATACTGCTAGTTCTAGTCATGCCTGATTACTCCTGGATTCTTTGAACTGTCTGTTTATTTGCATGTACCTGTTATGGTGCATATCCTGCGCACTCCTGCCAGTATGTCCCTTCTCTGATAGAGCTTCTGTTTGTGTCTCTTTGAATGAACCCATGTCCTGTATTTTACCCAGGGGAACACTTTTGACCGGGAACACTTTTATTCTTTATGTGTTGCATGTGTTGTGTCTTGTGGTGTCTGACCACTGTCATTGGTACATGATTCATAAACTGTTTTGATGATTGTTCTTAAGTAAAACTTTTACAGATTTATCCACTATGGTGCACACCCTGGGCGATATGTAATACAGTGCAATTTTTTTTTTTTTAGGTGTAAAAAAAATAGCACATTTCTGGCGATTTTTAGTAATGAAAATGTGCGTTTTATTTTTTTAGTGCAGTTTTTAGGGGATACGGTCATATTGTCGACAGTCATTAGGTCGAAACCGTTGGGTCGACAGGTGACAAGGTCAACATGGTTCTAGGTCGACATGGGTGAAGGTCGACAGGTGTCTAGGTCGACATGGGACAAGGTCGACATGGGTTTATGGCGACATGTGTTAGGTCAATATGGGTTAGGTCGACATGGTTTTTTTCACAGTTTTTTGACCCGACAAAAGCCGACAGGCGGTATTTTGTTCCCTACTATCCACTAGGGCGTGGTGTGAGAATAAAATAGTGTGCCGACCACAGCGAGGCACCGTGCCCGAAGCATTGCGAGGGGCTGCGGTTTAATTCCAACTGTGTCCATGTCGACTGTGTCGGCATTCTGGTAAAAAAAAACAGTGAAAAAACCCATGTCAACCTAACGCATGTGTCGACCGTGTCCCATGTCGACCTAGACACATGTCGACCTTCACCCATGTCGACCAAGAGCCCTGTCGACCCAACGGTGCTGACCTAATTACTGTCGACCTAAGTGTGGTCGATAAAAAGATCCACACCCGTTTTTTAGTAATGGGAGTGTGCAGATTTGTGTAAAATGTTTTAAAAAAACATTGTGGGGTCCCCCTTCCTGAGCAAAACCAGCCCCGGTACTCATTGAGCTGGTCATGGTTCCAAAATACAGGGGAAAAAATGTGTAGGTATCCCCCGTACTCAAGAAACAAGCACCAGGCTCCCTTGTTCCAAAAATACAGGTGACAAAAAACGGGATGCGGTCATTTGGTCTACTGCATTATGGTCGACAGTCATTAGGTCGAATCCATTAGGTCGACATGCTAAAAGGTCGACATGACTCTAGGTCGACATGGGAAAAGGTCGACATGATTCTAGTTCGAAAGGTCATTAGTTCGACAGGTCATTAGTTCGACAAGGTCATTAGTTCGACATTGTCTATGTCGACATTCACAAGGTCGACATGGAGTTTTTCACTGTTTTTTGAGCCAACATGTGCCGACAGGCGGTATTTCATGCCCTACCATCCACTAGGGCGTGGTGGGAGAATAAAATAGTGTGCCGAGCGTAGCGAGGCACCGTGCCCGACGCATAGCGAGCGATGCGAGGGGATGCAGTGCACTTTAAACTGTGTCCATGTCGACTGTGTTGACATTCAGGTAAAAAAACAGTGAAAAACCCCGTGTCGACCTTGTGAATGTCGACATAGACAATGTCGAACTAATGACCTTGTCGAACTAATGACCTGTCGAACTAATGACCTTTCGACCTAGAATCATGTCGACCTTTTCCCATGTCGACCTAGAATCATGTCGACCTTTTAGCATGTTGACCTAATGGATTCGACCGAATGACTTTCTACCATAATGCAATAGACCAAATGATCCCAACCCCAAAAAACATAGGGGTCCCCCGTATTTTCTAACCAGCATCGAGCTCCATCAGCCATTAATGTCACCCGTCCAGGGCTGAAGCCAGATGCTGTTCCCGGCGGTGGACAACAGGCTGATGGATGTGAAGATTAGATTAAAACACATTGCTTTTTACAGGAGAACTACAAGACCCAGCATGCAGGGCACCAATGAGCCCGGGGCTTGTTTTGCTCAGGAGGGGGGATGCCATGCTGTTTTTTTCTTTTATTATTTTACCTTTTACACATTTTTGGGAGAGGACCTTGTCTCACTGATCTGTACACGGATCTCACTGATCTGGACCTGGTCTATTTGTGTCCCGATTTTTGGTAATTTCAGGGTGCGAATTTCCCTATTACATTTTAGATTTTGATGTTTTCTAAGAAAAAAACTTCTGGATGCGATGTTTAATGTGCAATTTTTAAACAGTTCAAAACGTTTTACATCAATCCGCACATTTTTACCGCCGCCGCCGCCATGACCTGACCCACAAACAGACCGGACACGCCTCTGTTGTCTGGACTGTAGGCCTGAATTAGACCTGATGGCACCGCTGCAAGTTTGCATGACGACTGATTATCGATTGACTGCGCATGGTTAGGGTTCGCAGCGGACATCCTGCGATGAACACATGCAAATTTGTCTGGTCGCTGGCCGTTCCTAAGCTGATTGACAGGGAGCGGTCGCGTGGGGGTGGGTAGCGACCGTTTTTTGGGAGCGGTAAGAAAGATTCAGGGCGTGTCAGGGAAAACGGAGACGTGCCTAAGGTATTTGGACATTTCCGCTCTAATGTGCAGCTGTACACATGTATTCGCACAGCCTGTATATACAACTGCAAAGTGGGATTTAACTGGAGTGGGCCGGAGGCTAAACTGACGGCCGGCCGTACAAGTCTGCTGCTGTACGATCAGTCCTGAATCAGGCCCTGTGTGTCCCACCGTCATGTCGATACCCTCCCAATGCCGTGTCGCCACCCCCACCGGCCCTTAGATTGTGGCCTCATTTTCCAAACCACATGTGCCGATTAGCGAACATTACTTAATAGTGATTTGTGGCAATCAGCGGGCCTTGCTGAATAAGCCCTTATATATGGCTGACCCTTTTACCTCAGTCTCTTGTCCTGTTCCTTTATTCCAGGGGTGGCCAACCGGTCAGAGGTAAAGAGCCGAAAAATATCGGTAGTCAAGCTAAAGAGCCGACATCATGCTCGCGCTGAAGGCGCATGCGCCAAAAAAAGGGGCGTAGTTTATTTTGACCCCCCTTGGGTGGGTGTGATACAAATATGCCTCCAATAGTGCAGTGCCATATATACATATGCCCCCAATAGTGCCAGATACACATATGCCCCCCACGGTGCCAGGTATGCACCACACGGTGCCGGGTATGCCAGTATGGTGCCAGAAAGCTGGTATGCCCCCACAGTGCCAAAAAGCTGGTATGCCCCCACAGTGCCACAAACTGCTATGCCCCCACAGTGCCACAAACTGCTATGCCCCCACAGTGCCACAAACTGCTATGCCCCCACAGTGCCACAAACTGCTATGCCCCACAGTGCAAATTTCCCAGCAGCAGCACTTACCGTTGTTGCTGCTGCTGCCGGGCGGGGAGAGGACAGTCTGGCGTCCCCCTGCAGTCCTCCTGTCATGTCACTGATGGGTGGAGAGCACAGCACACCGCGCGTCTCCTTCCCCCTCACTTCCCTGTGACTGGGCTGTCCACCAATCAAAGCTCGCTGGCCGGCTCCTGATTGGCTGCTGGCCCGCAAGCTCTGATTGGCGGACGGCCTAGTCACAAGGATGCACAGTAAGGGGTAGGAGAGATGCGCGATGCGCGCTCTCCTCCCCTCAGAAGGAGAAGGGATTCAGGGAACCGGCAGCAGGGGGGACTGGGACAGACGGTGGGCGGCAGGCAGCAGTGGGAGCAGGAGCCGCACTTTACAAGGGGGAGAGCCGCATGAGGCTCAAGACCCACAGGTTGGCCACCACTGCTTTATTCATTCATCAGCACAGTAACGGTGGTTACTCACCAATACCCAGGTGTGGAGTAATAGTATCTCACACATTGATGTTGGGTGGTTCTACAAGCGCTGGTTATAGAGGCGATATAATGGATAATGTCCGACCTCACCCTCCTGTAACCCGCTTTATTACTGCTTTAACACACACTTAACATTAGTCTAATAGTAAAATATGGAATATTAAAAATATATATATGTGAGAAGACATTTGTAGTTTATAAAGTATATGTATCACGGCAGACTCTATAAACATTCATATCGATAATGTGTCACAGTCTTCCTAGCACTGAGTTGTTTGAGGCTCCTCAGTGCACAAATGGCTCCACCGTGTGGTAGGGACCAGTATTGCAACAAAGTTAAAAATACAGTTTTAAATAAGTTAATTGTGTTGATATATCCTCTTGAGGACAAGATTTGCTTCAGTTTTTCCACATATTTTATGATTTGCAGCCACACACACACTGGTTTTGCCTATGACAATGACCATAATTCATTTGAGTTGGTCCTGAACCACCAACCCGATTCACCCATGCAAAGGGTCTCAAGGCACCCCAGGGTGACAAGTCACACAGTTTGGGAAGCACTGCCCTAAAGTCATGCACTAGCAGCAGCTGCACGCTATGGATGAAAGCACACCAGCACAGATAAGAAGACCCTGTGTGATCATGTTCTGCTGTTTCTCTCCCCCTGTCAGAGGTTCTCACAAGGGCAATACTGAGATGTCATCAGCAGGGACTCCTGTGCAGCTTCAGCAAATCACTGTCCTTGAAAAGAAACTGCTTAGTTGCACCCCTGGCAGAATCTGCAGAATCCGGGAGATTAGAAGTACAATGCAGGGCAGCAGGAGATTTATGACTGAAACTGGAGCCTCCTGCAGGATGCAGAAATGGTAGGTAACTATGACATTGGCTTATTTTTTTTTTAAACATATTGCACATTAGGAAGTGTCTATATGAATCCATCGCAATCCTGAAGATATGCGGCAGAAATAAAAGTCCGCTTAGAATGATTTTAATTACCCAAAGGGGTGTGCGAGGGGATGTGTTCTTGTGCTACCCTAGAGAGCAGGTCTGATTTAGGCCTATATTATCTATTGCAGCTACCAGCCCTGAATTCATGTGTAATAATTAGTCTCTCGGTAATTAATTCGTAGAGCTCTGATTTCTCTGACTTCTGCAGCTGCGGCTGAGCGGTGGCAGCGGCTGAGGACGGCCCGGAACATGTCTGCACTCAGCTTTCCACGTTGCATTATTAAATACTCCAGGTATTCATAGCAGTTTTATAGGGAAAGGGGACGAGCACTGAGGGCTGGGTGACGTCAGCCGGTGTTACAGGTGACAGACGGCCCCTAAGGCGCAGCGTTTCGAGCGTCATGTAACAGCCTCACTGACTTCATGTCTCATGTCTGAACACTGCGTTACTATTTCTATTGTTTTACCTTCCCCTGCTCACTGCCGGAGGCATTCTGTGGAAGCGAGAGAAGGCAGACAGATTGAGCAGATCATCTAGTAGTTTAAAAACAAAACAGATTGGCGTATATACCTGTCTGATTATCTGCAATAATACTGCACCTAGCTGCACTCACCATACTCATTGCTATACTGTCATTGTTATTATATTACAGTAGTTTGACCACTGAAGGTCGACATGGCTTAGATTGACACGTGAAAAAGGTCAACATGGCTAATGTCAACAGGGTTGGAAGGTCGACACAAGCATTAGGTCGACAATAGGGGCAGACTAGATGGGCCAAATGGTTCTTATCTGCCGTCAAATTCTATGTTAATGGCTAGGTCGACAGTGAAATGGTCAGCCAGAGTTTTTCATGTTTTCTTTGAGCCGACGTGTGCCGACGCATGGTATTTCATGCCCTATAATCCACTATGCACAGAGAGGTGCCGTGTCCGAAGCATGGCGAGCACAGCGAGCCATGAGAGGGGACGCGGCACACTTTGATGGTGTCCATGTCAACTATGTGTTTGACATAGAAACATAGAATGTGACGGCAGATAAGAACCACTTGGCCCATCTAGTCTGCCCCTTTTTAAACATGTTACCTCAAACCATATTTGATCCTTATTTCTTTGTAAGGATATCAGTATGCCTATCCCAAGCATGTTTACATTGTACTCCTGTATTTGCCTCTACCACCTCTGATGGGAGGCTATTCCACTTATCCACTACCCTTTCTGTGAGGTCATTCTTCCTCACATTTCCCCTGAATCTTGACTGTGGACGTCGATCTATTTTATGTGTCTACCTAAGCAATATTTGATTGACCCAATGACCGGTGTAGATTTAGGGTCTGATAACTATCTGCCCCTGTACCCCGTCTATCTGTCCTGCGGTAACTATCTGCCCCTGTACCCCGTCTATCTGTCCTGCGGTAACTATCTGCCCCTGTACCCCGTCTATCTGTCCTGCGGTAACTCTCTGCCCCTGTACCCCGTCTATCTGTCCTGCGGTAACTATCTGCCCCTGTACCCCGTCTATCTGTCCTGCGGTAACTCTCTGCCCCTGTACCCCGTCTATCTGTCCTGCGGTAACTCTCTGCCCCTGTACCCCGTCTATCTGTCCTGCGGTAACTATCTGCCCCTGTACCCCGTCTATCTGTCCTGCGGTAACAATCTGCCCCTGTACCCCGTCTATCTGTCCTGCGGTAACTATCTGCCCCTGTACCCCGTCTATCTGTCCTGCGGTAACTATCTGCCCCTGTACCCCGTCTATCTGTCCTGCGGTAACTATCTGCCCCTGTACCCTGTCTATCTGTCCTGCGGTAACTATCTGCCCCTGTACCCTGTCTATCTGTCCTGCGGTAACTATCTGCCCCTGTACCCCGTCTATCTGTCCTGCGGTAACTATCTGCCCCTGTACCCCGTCTATCTGTCCTGCGGTAACTATCTGCCCCTGTACCCCGTCTATCTGTCCTGCGGTAACACTCTGCCCCTGTACCCCGTCTATCTGTCCTGCGGTAACTATCTGCCCCTGTACCCTGTCTATCTGTCCTGCGGTAACTATCTGCCCCTGTACCCCGTCTATCTGTCCTGCGGTAACTATCTGCCCCTGTACCCCGTCTATCTGTCCTGCGGTAACTATCTGCCCCTGTACCCCGTCTATCTGTCCTGCGGTAACTATCTGCCCCTGTACCCCGTCTATCTGTCCTGCGGTAACTATCTGCCCATGTACCCCGTCTATCTGTCCTGCGGTAACTATCTGCCCCTGTACCCCGTCTTTTCTGTTCTGTGGTAACTATCTGCCCCTGTACCCCATCTATCTGTCCTATCTGCCCCTGTACCCCAACTATCTGTCCCTGTACCCCATCTATCTGTCCTGCGGTAACTATCTGCCCCGGTACCCCCGTCTATCTGTCCTGCGGTAACTATCTGCCCATGTACCCCGTCTATCTGTCCTGCGGTAACTATCTGCCCCTGTACCCCGTCTATCTGTCCTGCGGTAACTATCTGCCCCTGTACCCCTTCTATCTGTCCTGCGGTAACTCTCTGCCCCTGTACCCCATCTATCTGTCCTGCGGTAACTATCTGCCCCTGTACCCCGTCTATCTGTCCTGCGGTAACTCTCTGCCCCTGTACCCCGTCTATCTGTCCTGCGGTAACTATCTGCCCCTGTACCCCTTCTATCTGTCCTGCGGTAACTCTCTGCCCCTGTACCCCATCTATCTGTCCTGCGGTAACTATCTGCCCCTGTACCCCATCTATCTGTCCTGCGGTAACTATCTGCCCCTGTACCCCGTCTATCTGTCCTGGGGTTACTATCTGTCCTGCGGTAACTCTCTGCCCCTGTACCCGTCTATCTGTCCTGCGGTAACTATCTGCCCCTGTACCCTGTCTATCTGTCCTGCGGTAACTATCTGCCCCTGTACCCTGTCTATCTGTCCTGCGGTAACTATCTGCCCCTGTACCCCGTCTATCTGTCCTGCGGTAACTATCTGCCCCTGTACCCCGTCTATCTGTCCTGCGGTAACACTCTGCCCCTGTACCCCGTCTATCTGTCCTGCGGTAACTATCTGCCCCTGTACCCTGTCTATCTGTCCTGCGGTAACTATCTGCCCCTGTACCCCGTCTATCTGTCCTGTGGTAACTATCTGCCCCTGTACCCCATCTATCTGTCCTGCGGTAACTATCTGCCCCTGGACCCCGTCTATCTGTCCTGCGGTAACTATCTGCCCCTGTACCCCGTCTATCTGTCCTGCGGTAACTATCTGCCCATGTACCCCGTCTATCTGTCCTGCGGTAACTATCTGCCCCTGTACCCCGTCTTTTCTGTTCTGCGGTAACTATCTGCCCCTGTACCCCATCTATCTGTCCTATCTGCCCCTGTACCCCAACTATCTGTCCCTGTACCCCATCTATCTGTCCTGCGGTAACTATCTGCCCCTGTACCCCCGTCTATCTGTCCTGCGGTAACTATCTGCCCATGTACCCCGTCTATCTGTCCTGCGGTAACTATCTGCCCCTGTACCCCGTCTATCTGTCCTGCGGTAACTATCTGCCCCTGTACCCCGTCTATCTGTCCTGCGGTAACTATCTGCCCCTGTACCCCGTCTATCTGTCCTGCGGTAACTATCTGCCCCTGTACCCCTTCTATCTGTCCTGCGGTAACTATCTGCCCCTGTACCCCATCTATCTGTCCTGCAGTAACTATCTGCCCCTGTACCCCATCTATCTGTCCTGCGGTAACTATCTGCCCCTGTACCCCGTCTATCTGTCCTGCGGTAACTATCTTCCCCTGTACCCCGTCTAGCTGTCCTGCGGTAACTATCTTCCCCTGTACCCCGTCTATCTGTCCTGCGGTAACTATCTGCCCCTGTACCCTGTCTATCTGTCCTGCGGTAACTATCTGCCCCTGTACCCCATCTTTTCAGTTCTGTGGTAACTATCTGCCCCTGTACCCCATCTATCTGTCCTGCGGTAACTATCTGCCCCTGTACCCCATCTTTTCTGTTCTGCGGTAACTATCTGCGAGCACTTGCACCAGCTCTGTCTTGGTGCCCGGGATCTGCCTGCAACCAGCTGGTTGTCTGTGTGTACGGTCCAAGTCTCAATATAGCGCACAATTCCATCTACACGTCTATGACAATCCTGTGACGCAGGTATCTGCAAGTTCCTCATTATTTTCACTTTCTATATATACTGTATCTTCAGCTTCCTATCACTAATATTAACACTATAGTATTTTTACTGGTGTGCTGCCCTGACACCCCCCACAGCTCTAACACCCCACAGCCCTGACACCCCCACAGCCCTAACACCCCACAGCCCTGACACCCCCACAGCTCTAACACCCTACAGCCCTGAAACCTCCACAGCCCTGACACCCCCACAGCCCTGACACCCCCACAGCTCTAACACTCCACAGCCCTGACACCCCCACAGCCCTGACACCCCCACAGCTCTAACACCCCACAGCCCTGACACCCCCACAGCTCTAACACCCCACAGCCCTGACACCCCCACAGCCCTAACACTCCACAGCCCTGACACTCCACAGCCCTGACACTCCACAGCCCTGACACCCCACAGCCCTGACACCCCCACAGCCCTGACACCCCACAGCTCTGACACCCCACAGCTCTGACACCCCCACAGCCCTGACACCCCCACAGCCCTGACACCCCCACAGCCCTGACACTCCACAGCCCTGACACTCCACAGCTCTAACACCCAACAGCCCTGACACCCCCACAGCCCTGACACCCCCACAGCCCTGACACCCCACAGCTCTAACACCCCACAGCCCTGACACTCCACAGCCCTGACACTCCCACAGCTCTAACACCCCCACAGCTCTGACACCCCCACAGCTGTAACACCCCACAGCCTTAAGACCCCCAGAGCTCTTACAACTCACAGTACTAAGACCCGCAAAGCCATGAGACCCCAGAGCCATGCCACCCCAACAGCCTTTACACCCACAGCCGTAAGATCCCACAGCACTGACATCCACAGCCATGAGAACCTTTAGAGCTTTTACATACACAGTACTAAGACCCTCACAGCCATGAGACTCCCAGAGCTCTGCCACCCCCACAGCTTTGACCCCCCACAGCCCTGAGACCCCCACACCCCTCTTAGTATAGGAACAAGATGGCTTATTGGTAAAACAGGTTTTATTTGGCCTCACTATCCCAGAGAATAACACGCCCTGTGTAATATATCCGGCATATGATTTATCGGACACATTGCCGCACAGTGTGAGCTCTGTAAATGGCCACCATCAGAATAAAACAAAATTGCGCAGTCCTGGCGTGTCATGGAAAGATGAGCACAGACCGCCGGCAGCGCACAGTTTTACCACCATATTCCCGCTGGGATCAGGGGGGTGGAGAGCAGTGACCCGCCTGCCTGGTACCCACTTTGGGCACTTGTAGACAGTTACTGAAACACTGACCCCTACCTACACATGTCGGTATTGCACTGTGAGTCTGTGTAAGGACAATTTTTGTGAATATATTGGAAATCCAGCAACGGGCAACACATCACCTGAGGACACGGACCCCCAATTAGTGTGTACCTGAGACGCCATACTGGTTATCTGATAACACCAATCACCTCTCACCTTTCATTGAATGGTCTATGTAGGATGTTGTATACTACATCCTGATTGGTTACAATATGTTACAGTATTGCACATCTATGCTGCTGGTGTTACATGAATCACTTGGGTTGGGATCATTTGGTCTACAGCATGATGGTCGACATGGGTCTAGGTCGACATTTGAAAAGATCAACATGTTTCTAGGTCGAAAGGTCATTAGTTCGACAGGTCGTTAGTTCGACAATGTCTAGGTCGACAGTCAAAAGGTCGACATGGGGTTTTTCACTGTTTTTTGACCTGGATGTCAACACAGTCGACATGGACACAGTTGCGCTCGGCACACTATTTTATTCTCCCACCACGCCCTAGTAGATGGTAGGGCATGAAATACCGCCTGTCGGCACATGTTGGTGCAAAAAACAGTGAAAAACCCATATCGACCTTTTGACTGTCGAACTAATGACCTGTCGAACTAATGACCTTTCGACCAAGAACCATGTCGACCTTTTCCTATGTCGACCTAGACCCATGTCGACCTAATGACCGTCGACCATCATGTAGCTGTAGACCAAATGACCGTATCCCACTGATGGAGCCCTTGTTAGCAGAGTAATGACACACAGGTATAAAACAAAGAGCAATATTATATACTAGTCATATATAATGCAACATATAACATCCCCAACAGGTTACGTCTCCATAATGCCACTTTGGTACATTGACATTGACACCAGTAGATATTGACTGTCCCATGGACTAGCCTCAGTTGTACAACGCCAATGCTTGTATAATAAAAACAATGAACAGTTATTGAATTCCAGTCATTTGACAACTAAATCCCATCGCTGAAGCTCTCCCAAGATGCTACGCCGGTTGTGTACAGCCATGGGCAGGTAAGTTTGAATGTTTGCCATTGGTCCCGGCTGGCAGGTGGAAGCTATATTCATTAATTACAACAGTGGCGTTCTTAAGCATCTCGTAGAACATGGATAACGTTTTCTGGTAAAGGTCTCTGTTTAAGACAAATGAACGGAAAAGGTTGAGAGGTTCCGCTAAGCGGAAATGTTCAGGAAGTTTCACAGACTCAGGCAGTTTTGGGTTCCCCACCATAAAGTGGTGGAGCTTCTTTTCTAGAAGACATTTTTCTAGGCTCTTGAACATGTCTCTTAACCTGTCTTCTAGCATGGCGTTCCCCCAGTCTGTAGAAGGGCAACCCAGAAGAAGATGAAGCAGCACCGTCTTTAGGTGGTAAGTGGTGAGGCCACTTGGACCAGTTAGGTGGCACTGCTTGGCATAGAGGAAGGTCATTATCTGTAGACAACCCAGGTGACATGAATTGTCTGGAAGGTTCTTAGCAAAGTCTTTGAGGAACCTTCTCTCGTAGACTGCAAAGGATAATGTCCAATGAATACTGGTGGAGGGGATCTCGTGGGGGAAGTGTGAAATTAAATATAGATCAGAGTCCTCATACTGGACCACCGGGGTTATGTTGAAGCTGATGACTTTTCCAGACTTGAATCTGACTCTTAGCGCTCCCGGAGAGTCCAAGTTGCTAAAAGTGAGATCAAACTCGTATTTGTGGGAAATCCTGCTCCATGCCTTTGTCACGGCTGTTTGGAACCATTTCATCACCTGGTCAGTGTCCAGGAAGTTGCTGTCCTTAGAACACAACAAATTGATGTCTTTGTTCTCCACCTTCTTGTTGATTGGGTTGTGCAGAAGACATAGCATATCTTCGCCAAGTTTCTTCTTGTCACAGACACATCCTGGCGATTTATCACCTGGTCCACAGACGAGGATCGTTCCATAATTTTGTTTGTCTGGGTCAACGGAGGTGTCAGCCACGCATGGTTGGCACTTGAAATGATAGGGTTCTGGAGGAGCAAAGGGTACAAGCAAGTCACATACCAATGGCTTATTCACTCTCCAGTTTTCGTACATGCTCCCAATGCAGATGCTGTCTTCGACCTCCATGTCTGCATCACGGTTGCATACACTTCTCAAGGCCTCAAGCAGGTCATCTGCAAAGCCCTCCACAAACTCCCTGGTCCTGGCTGCATCATGGGTTGTTGACCGGATGTACTGGTCATGAAATATAGCCAGCATCGTCTTGTTTGGAAGAGAGACGCCATGGCAACAGTTTCCGATGAACAACAGGTCGTCTTCTTCCTTGATGTCCTCCTGGGAGTGGCTGTCTTTGAAGTCTTGCCTCCATACCTCAATAACCAGGAATATGACCATGGACAACATGCTCCACAGGTCCCATGTTGACTCATCCTCTGCCACCTTGTCCTCTGAATTTGCCTCATTTCCCGGTGCTGAGTCTAGGCGGGATAGAAGTTTCTCAAGTTCCAGCTGCTGGACTTTCAGGTTCTCCTCTCTCTCTTGCAATTTTTGGATAATGATGTCATCGTTGGCGGGAAGAGATGCATCGTCATTCGGGAAGAGGAGTGGATGGTTAACGATGGTTGTCACAACCACCAGACAAACCTTGAAGATCCCGGCCTGCATTGTGGTCCTGAATGTAAAAAGAGAAGAACATTAGTCACACTATCACTAATTATATGACAGATACAATGACAACTGCAATAACCACACAGGATGCGGTCAATTTACCTACAATCAAAGTCCCGATGGTCAAAATACTGACAGCCATTGACCGACGGTCAAAATACCGACAAGGTCAAAATACTGACTTTACCATCCCAGTGGACATGGAGGGGGAATATAATAGTGTGCCGAGGGCAGCGAGGCACCGTGCCTGAAGCACGGGGTTCATGTCGACCTATGTCAACATACAGACCCAAAAATATATGAAAACCATGTTACTAATTTTTGACCTGTCTATATTTTAAATGGAGGTATTTTGACCATGTCTGTATTTTGACCGTCGGTCAATTGCTGTTGGTATTTTGACCGTCGGGATTTTGTTTGTAGGTAAATCATACCGAACCCCTAAATACCTGTGGACTCAGTGCTACATGTACTACACGTGGCATGTACACTTATGTGGTATGTACACCAAAGAGTATAATCAGGGCCGGCGCCACCACTAGGCAGGTCTAGGCATTTGCCTAGGGCTCTGGCCACTGGAGGGCGGCAGTTCGCCCCTCGCCCCCGCGTGCAAAGGGGGTACCTGCTGTGCCGTCTGGGGAGTCCATGCTGGTATCTGACAGGAGCCTGCAGTGGTGTCCTTGCCGCGCGGGTACCTGTGGCGCTGAGTATAAAGCTGGCGGCGGTGGGGGGTCCCAGCAGTGAATAAGAAATAACTAGCGCTATGCGGCGGCGCGGGAAGCGCTGCCGATTTGAAAACACTGGCCGCACGCTAATTGGCTGAGATTCAGCCAATCAGCGTGCGCCAGTGTTTTCAAAACAGAAGCGCTTCCCGCGCCGCTGCATAGCGCTAGTTATTTCTTATTCACTGCAGGGACCCCTGCCGCCGCCAGCTTTATACTCGGCGCCACAGGTACCCGCGCGGCAAGGACACCACTGCAGGCTCCTGTCAGATGCCAGCATGGACACCCCTGCCCGCTCCCCAGACAGCGCAACAGGTACCCCCCGGCACCGGGGCGCTCCCACCCCGACTCGCCTTGCCCCGGCCCTGAGTATAATGCTGTCATGCAGAGGAAGGCAAGCTTTGGGTCTCAAACTGGACCGAAGCTTAGAGCCTATCTGCACAGAACAGGACATGCTGGCACTTGAGGTTCTACAAAAGATTTCTGGGTACTTGAGTAGTATCACTAATTAAGGTATGCGATGGCCCCGATTTTAGGCTTTTTTCGGGAAGAGTGTACGATTTTAATATCGCGCATTATAATTGCATGGGATGCGATGCCCACCCAGACCCGATTTTTAATTGTATCCCCACCCTGATGGGTAATTACAATGTTAAATGCCCCCCCATTGTTAACGCCACCCCACTATCAACGCCAACCCGAAGCGTGGCGAGCACAGTGAGCCCGCTAGGGGTGGCGGTACGCGTCCTACGACCTTTTCATACCCCCACTATCCACGTTGGCGTGGAGTTGATTTTATATAGTGTGACGAGCGCAGTGAACCACCGAGCCCGAAGCGTGGCGAGCGGACGCATAATACTTGTGAAGTAATGCGCGTGCGCTCGCCGCGCTTCAGGCTCGGTGGCTCGCTGCGCTTGCCACACTATATAAAATCAACTCCACGCCGACGTGGATAGTGGTGGTATGAAAAGGTCGGAGGACGTGTACCGCCGCCCCTCGCGGGCTCGCTGCGCTTGCCACGCTTCGGGTTGGCGTTGATAGTGGGGTGGCGTTAACAATGGGGGGGGGGGGGGGCATTTAACATTGTCAGTACCCATCAGGGTGGGTGTACAATGTAAAATCGGGTCTGGGTGCGTGTACAATTTAAAATCGGGTATAATCGTGTCGCATCGCATCCGATCATATGGCATGCGATGCGACGCGATTTTTGGGTTGTACAATGTCATGCGATGGGAATGGGGGGCGCTGTGATAATACACAAGTACCGATTTCTGTACCCTAAGTTTAACAGTCTGCCTTGTATATGGAGGGCACCTAGACTATGGCACCTATGACACAGCAGCTGATTCTGGATATAGAGTGTTAATCTTGTCTGTTGTCGCAACAACTCCAGGAAGCTGCGCTACACCCTGAGTTTCCTAAGTGTTCGCCGTTCACTAAATAACAGCTTCTTGGTCCGGTTCCAGGACGGGTGAGGCTTCGGATAATGTCAGGCTGTGCAACCTTCTCACTGAGCACAGCTACACCTGGCTGGGATCTGTCACCGAGGGTGGGGACACATCGCTGCCTGGCCGCACTCAAGGGCATGACTGGAACGCTCTGCGCGGCTTGTTATCTGCGAAACAGTCGTGCAATGCAACCAGAGAGACCGCGCTTAACCCTGTGAGTGCCAGCATTGCTGTGAGCAATCCTCAAAGTATCCACTAAAAATGCCAGTGTTGCTCACAGCGGCTGTTCTTTTAGTATAAATAAATACAAATACGGCCAGGTCATTTCATTGAAGTCTAGTTGAATATTGCACCCAAACAAAAATAGCAGTTGCTGCGAGCGCCACTGGCATGTTTAGCGGATATTTTAAGGATCATTAGCAGCAATGCTGGCCCTCAAAGGTTAATAAAAAGGGTTTGCTTGGCAATTTTCACACCTATTTTGACACATTCCCCTGGCACTCGAAGAGTTAAAAAAACATTAGATGTCATCGACTTGAAAATCAAAAACTTTTATCTAAAAGGAAAAAGAGAGGGGATGCCCAGTGGTTTCATGGGGAGGACCATAACACGCTGGGCATTGCCCTGCTCTGGCCCGATGTCTGCTCTCGCCATCGCTGTCCACCTAATGACCGCACACCGTTCCAAACACCCCGTCTAGGCGCACCAGGTCCCGTGCAATACGGCCGCACCGCGCGGCTTTCTTGCACAAAACGTGTAACTTATTCTCACAACTAAAAGAACGGTTAGTGACAAAACGACATCATTATATTACAGCAATCAGTCTGATGTGCGACATCTGTACACCTGTGTGCGACTGAGTCGGTACATGAAGCGCCACTATGCAGCGGGTGCAGGCTTTTCCCCCCTTGCGCTCTGTTGCACTTTAGCGGCGCCTTTGTGTGAATATGTAATTCCCTCGCAGTTACAGTCGCGCCCCAGCAGGAGGACACATCTGTATTTGGAGAGAAAGAGGAAACCATCTTAATGCTTTGTCAGCCAGAAACGCCTACTTGGCATTAATCTCCGGTTACACGAGACTCATAACCGCTTGCTGCATCGGTCGCATCACGTGCCGCGTGTGCACACCATGTTTCAGCTTCCAACGCACGCGCATTAGGCTCAAAATCTGGAGATGGGTTTGTTTCTTTAGATGTCTCCGAATCAGAATCTCATCCCCTCGGTCAGGAACTGAACTCATGGGCTCAGAGTTGTGAGGCAACAATGCTAACCACTACTCCAACCATTCCTAAATTCACACGGCGGTCATTGTGGAGGGTACAGGAGATCCACCATCATTGGTGACAGATGTATGGTTAGAAGGTTATGGAGAAATCAATGAATAATTTTTTGACACAAGGTGGTAAGACTTTATAGCCTAATGAGGCATCGGCTTTATTACTGGCATCGTGCCCATGCAGTTCCACAGACACCTGCATGTGCCCACCACAGAGCGGAAGTGAGGCGTCGCAGCAATAGACAGAGGACAACTCCACCCGAATCCAAGCTTTTACTTTGGGTGGAGCTCCATAAGGTAAACATTACAGCTGGATAATAATTATCATGTGCTGTAGTTGTCTGCTCTGTGGCCTTTATAGAACGTTACTGACCTGGGGTTCTGTGCGACACCTGACCCCGAACCTGACATCCTCCTGGCTCCAATGACTCAAAAAAAGGGGAAAGTGTAGAACAGTTCCCCGCTGAGTTCTCCATGGCTGCACTGAGGCCCTGTTCCCGTGTAGTGCAGTCCCACCGCTGAGTTCTCCCTGGCTGCACTGAGGCCCTGTTCCCGTGTAGTGCAGTCCCACCGCTGAGGACTTCTTGGCTGCACTGAGGCCCTGTTCCCGTGTAGTGCGGTCCCACCGCTGAGGACTCCCTGGCTGCACTGAGGCCCTGTTCCCGTGTAGTGTGGTCCCACCGCTGAGGACTCCCTGGCTGCACTGAGGCCATGTTCCCGTGTAGTGCGGTCCCACCTCTGAGTTCTCCCAGGCTGCACTGAGGCCCTGTTCCCGTGTAGTGCGGTCCCACAGCTGAGGACTCCCTGGCTGCACTGAGCCCCTGTTCCCATTTAGTGCAGTACCACCGCTGAGGACTCCCAGGCTGCACTGAGCCCCTGTTCCCATGTAGTGCGGTCCCACCGCTGAGGACTCCCTGGCTGCACTGAGGCCCTGTTCCCGTGTAGTGTGGTCCCACCGCTGAGGACTCCCTGGCTGCACTGAGGCCATGTTCCCGTGTAGTGCGGTCCCACCTCTGAGTTCTCCCAGGCTGCACTGAGGCCCTGTTCCCGTGTAGTGCGGTCCCACAGCTGAGGACTCCCTGGCTGCACTGAGCCCCTGTTCCCATTTAGTGCAGAACCACCGCTGAGGACTCCCAGGCTGCACTGAGCCCCTGTTCCCATGTAGTGCGGTCCCACCGCTGAGGACTCCCTGGCTGCATTGAGGCCCTGTTCCCATGTAGTGCAGTTCCACCACTGAGGACTCCAGGGCTGCACCGAGGCCCTGTTCCCGTGTAGTGCTGTCCCACCGCTGAGGACTCCAGGGCTGCACTGAGGCCCTGTTCCCATGTAGTACGTCCCACCTCTGAGTTCTCCCTGGCTGCCCTGCGGCCCTGTTCCCGTGTAGTGCAGTCCCACTGCTGAGGACTCCCTGGCTGCACCGAGGCCCTGTTCCCGAGTAGTGTGGTCCCACCACTGGGGACTCCCTGGCTGCACCGAGGCTCTGTTCCCGTGTAGTGCGGTCCCACCGCTGAGGACTCCAGGGCTGCACCGAGGCCCTGTTCCCGTGTAGTGCGGTCCCACCACTGAGGACTCCCTGGCTGCACTGAGGCCCTGTTCCCATGTAGTGCGGCCCCACCACTGAGGATTCCATGGCTGCACTGAGGCCCTGTTCCCATGTAGTGCGGTTCCACCACTGAGGACTCCAGGGCTGCACTGGGGCCCTGTTCCCTTGTAATACGTCCCACCTCTGAGTTCTCCCTGGCTGCTCTGAGGCCCTGTTCCTGTGTAGTGCAGTCCCACTGCTGAGGAATCCCTTGCAGTCTTCCCTCAAATACGACCCTAAAACATGGTCTACTTTCCATTCGTATTTACTAGTGATACATATTCCCCAGTACAATTTGTCATTTTTGTCAGTCCATTGAAAAGAATAGGCTTTAACGCACGTATTCTATCGATAGTGTATCCATTGGTATTTTTACAATATTGTCAAAAAATACGAATGACAAAAATACAAATTTTATGCACTCATACGTTCGTACATTTGCCGATGTGTGAAATACTTTTCACATCATTCATACTAATTCGATCTTAACAGTTGTGCACATGCTTCGATTTTGACAAGTTTTCGATTCGATTTTGCGTATAGAAGCAAAATTGAATCGAAATCAAATGGTTTTTAAGATGCTTTTGATCTAAATTTGATTCGATGCGCGCTCCCGTTTTCTCTATATCGAAAAGAAAAATAGACTGTGCAGGCGAGGAAATATTGAATTCGATCCAGTAAATCAAATGTGTACATTGTACCTTGAATGTGAAATGAAATCGATATCGAATGCAAAAGTACAGATCTAATGCCAAAACTAATGTAAAAAATCGAATCGGACATCGAATCTAAAGGAAATTGAAGAGTGTGTACACACCTTTAGTAAATTTCCACCTAGGGGTCAGGCTGGGGTGGGTTTTGCATTTTGAAAAAAACATGCACCAGATATGTTCTAGAGGGGGGAGGAGAAACATTACAAATAAGTAAAGAGGGTTAGAACGAGGAGGGGCGTGCCCTAGATTAATATTAAATGACAGTTTATAACTAAGCTGTCCGGTATTTGTCGCTACACTTGGAAGCAGCCCGTAAAAACCAATAACAGCCTTTGCACCCCTGGGATTGCCGCGTGGGGTCTTCCAGGAGCAAAATGCTTTTTTGTTTGCTCCTAATGCTGCACAAAACCCACCGTGTGCAAGTATAACAGCCGCGGGGTCATCTTCTGTCGCTCAGGGGCAGATGGTTTCCCTGTCTATAGCTAGCACCAGCAGAACAGTAATCATACAAAGCATCTGTGACTTGCAGCAATGGTGAGAGAGAGACAGAGAAGAGAGACAGAGAAAGCAACAAGGTCCTCACATCACCGACCACTCGCAGTGCTGGGGGCGCAGGTGGTTTCCCTGTCTATAGCTAGCACCAGCCATACAGTAATCATACAGAGCAGCTGTGATTTACAGCAATGTGATCAGTGAGAGGCATACTTATAGCAACAAGGCCCCACATCACCATCCACTCACAGTGCTGAGGGCACAGGTGGTTTCCCTATGGATAATACCATAGACAGTAATGGTTAATGTCATGATTAACAGCAATGTGATCAGCGAGAATGACACAGACAGCAACAAGGTCCTCACATCACCTACTATTCATAGTGCTGGGCACAGGTGGTTTCACTGTCTACAGCTAGCACCAACCATACATCATCAATACAAAGAAGTTGTGATTTGCAGCAATGTAATAAGTGAGAAGGACACATAAAGCAACAAGGTCCCCACATTACCAACCACACAGGTGGTGGGGCACAGGTGGTTTCCCTACCTATAGCAAGCACCATAGACAGTAATAATACAACACAGCTGTAATTTGCAGCAATGTGATCAGTGAGAGGGACGCAGACATCAGCAAGATCCTCACATTACCATCCACCCACAGAGCTGGGGCGCAGGTGGTTTCCCTGTCTATAGCTAATACCATAGACAGTAATAATACAACGCAGCTGTAATTTGCAGCAATGTGATCAGTGAGAGGGACGCAGACATCAGCAAGATCCTCACATTACCATCCACCCACAGAGCTGGGGCGCAGGTGGTTTCCCTGTCTATAGCTAATACCATAGACAGTAAAGACAGACCCTTAGTAACCACGCAGAGTTCTGAACCTGCTCCCCGTACCTTGGCTCTTACCTCTGTTCGCCTCTGTGCAGACTAATCCCAAATTTATGTATTCTCCCCAATACAGAGCAATTATCAGGGTGTGGCCCCAGCACCCTCCACCCAGATACACACAATGATTAACCATTTTTGGAGCTGGAAATGCCGGCTCATCACACCCCAAGGCAGCCCGTGGCCTCCTACAGCATCGGGTGATGGTACGGGCAGTCGCCCTGTACACAGCTGTTAGGGGCTGCAGACCCCCTCATTCCACCCACAGGGGTACAAGCAGCAACCGGCCTGACTTAGCATGTGCAGCTGGGATCTCGCTTGTAGGGTACATGCGACAAAATAGAAATGGCTCAGCTATGTCTCACGTCCACCAGTCAGCCAGAAGCGGGAATATCGGATGCACATCGGTGTCTCAGACTCTCTAGCCGAGAATTAGGAAACACCCAGAAAATTATCCCATTGCAAATACAAATTTATTAACAGTTTCTTATATAACGCAGCAAATTCCGCTGCAAACAGCGATAAAGCAAACTGGGTAGTAACAGACAGTTCTAGAGGTTTTAGGGCCCTGCTCGCAGGCTTACAATCTATGGGGTGCAGACTTCACAAAAATAAATCATATAGCGTGCAGCGTGCCATGGACAAATGTGCCTGGGATATTGTTTTTTTTGGGAGGTACCTGTACCAGCAACTATCCCCTATGAATATATTTATGGGGGACATATTGTACCGGCCTTAGAACGCAGAGGCAGAAATCTATGGCGACAGCTTAGTTGTTGAATTTATGACAGTAGCCATATAAGGGACATAGGGGGAAATGTAATAGGATGAGAGATTCAGAAAGTGAGAAAATTGGGAAAAAATCTCCAATATTTTTTAAAGCGGCAATCATTTACACTGCAAAACAGGTTGAATGATTGCTGCTTTAAAAAAACTGGAGATTTCTTACCAAATCTCTCACTTTCTGAATCTCTCATCCTATTACATTTCCCCCATAGTGTCCCATAGGATGTGAAAAATTATTCATGAGTTAATAATTCATTATTATGGGGCTAATTCAGCATGGATCTCTAATCAGCGATTATGGAATGACTACACATGCGTTCCATATGCATTAGGTATGCGTGGCGGAGAACAGCGATAGAAAAAACGTATGGATTCAGGGGCAAACGCAGGACAGAGCCGTGCAGGAATCACAGCAGCAGCAATGACCAGTACTTGGAGTGAGGACAGGACAGAGCCCTGCAGGAATCACAGCAGCAGTGACAAGTACTTGGAGTGAGGACAGGACAGAGCCGTGCAGGAATCACAGCAGCAGCGACAAGTACTTGGAGTGAGGACAGGACAGAGTCCTCAGAGCCCTGCAGGAATCACAGCAGCAGCAGCAGTGACAAGTACTTGGAGTGAGGATAGGACAGAGCTCTGCAGGAATCACAGCAGCAGCGACAAGTACTTGGAGTGAGGACAGGACAGAGTCCTGCAGGAATCACAGCAGCAGCAGTGACAAGTACTTGGAGTGAGGACAGGACAGAGTCCTGCAGGAATCACAGCAGCAGCAGTGACAAGTACTTGGAGTGAGGACAGGACAGAGCCCTGCAGAAATCTCAGCAGCAGTGACAAGTACTTGGAGTGAGGACAGGACAGAGCCCTGCAGGAATCACAGCAGCAGGAGCGACAAGTACTTGGAGTGAAGACAGGACAGAGCTCTGCAGGAATCGCAGCAGCAGCAGTGACAAGTACTTGGAGTGAGGATAGGACAGGGCCCTGAAGGAATCACAGCAGCAGTGACAAGTACTTGGAGTGAGGACAGGACAGAGTCCTGCAGGAATCACAGCAGCAGCAGTGACAAGTACTTGGAGTGAGGACAGGACAGAGTCCTGCAGGAATCACAGCAGCAGCAGTGACAAGTACTTGGAGTGAGGACAGGACAGAGCCCTGCAGAAATCTCAGCAGCAGTGACAAGTACTTGGAGTGAGGACAGGACAGAGCCCTGCAGGAATCACAGCAGCAGGAGCGACAAGTACTTGGAGTGAAGACAGGACAGAGTCCTGCAGGAATCACAGCAGCAGCAGTGACAAGTACTTGGAGTGAGGACAGGACAGAGTCCTGCAGGAATCACAGCAGCAGCAGTGACAAGTACTTGGAGTGAGGACAGGACAGAGTCCTGCAGGAATCACAGCAGCAGCAGTGACAAGTACTTGGAGTGAGGACAGGACAGAGCCCTGCAGAAATCTCAGCAGCAGTGACAAGTACTTGGAGTGAGGATAGGACAGAGCTCTGCAGGAATCACAGCAGCAGCGACAAGTACTTGGAGTGAGGACAGGACAGAGTCCTGCAGGAATCACAGCAGCAGCAGTGACAAGTACTTGGAGTGAGGACAGGACAGAGTCCTGCAGGAATCACAGCAGCAGCAGTGACAAGTACTTGGAGTGAGGACAGGACAGAGTCCTGCAGGAATCACAGCAGCAGCAGTGACAAGTACTTGGAGTGAGGACAGGACAGAGCCCTGCAGAAATCTCAGCAGCAGTGACAAGTACTTGGAGTGAGGACAGGACAGAGCCCTGCAGGAATCACAGCAGCAGGAGCGACAAGTACTTGGAGTGAAGACAGGACAGAGCTCTGCAGGAATCGCAGCAGCAGCAGTGACAAGTACTTGGAGTGAGGATAGGACAGAGCTCTGCAGGAATCACAGCAGCAGCGACAAGTACTTGGAGTGAGGACAGGACAGAGTCCTGCAGGAATCACAGCAGCAGCAGTGACAAGTACTTGGAGTGAGGACAGGACAGAGCCCTGCAGAAATCTCAGCAGCAGTGACAAGTACTTGGAGTGAGGACAGGACAGAGCCCTGCAGGAATCACAGCAGCAGGAGCGACAAGTACTTGGAGTGAAGACAGGACAGAGCTCTGCAGGAATCGCAGCAGCAGCAGTGACAAGTACTTGGAGTGAGGACAGGACAGGGCCCTGAAGGAATCACAGTAGCAGTGACAAGTACTTGGAGTGAGGACAGGACAGAGCCCTGCAGGAATCACAGCAGCAGTGACAAGTACTTGGAGTGAGGACAGGACAGAGCCCTGCAGGAATCACAGCAGCAACAGTGACAAGTACTTGGAGTGAGGACAGGACAGAGTCCTGCAGGAATCACAGCAGCAGTGACAAGTACTTGGAGTGAGGACAGGACAGAGCCGTGCAGGAATCACAGCAGCAGCGACAAGTACTTGGAGTGAGGACAGGACAGAGTCCTGCAGGAATCACAGCAGCAGTGACAAGTACTTGGAGTGAGGACAGGACAGAGCCCTGCAGGAATCACAGCAGCAGTGACAAGTACTTGGAGTGAGCACAGGACAGAGCCCTGCAGGAATCACAGCAGCAGCAGCAGTGACAAGTACTTGGAGTGAGGACAGGACAGAGCCCTGCAGGAATCACAGCAGCAGCGACAAGTACTTGGAGTGAGGACAGGACAGAGTCCTGCAGGAATCACAGCAGCAGCAGCAGCAGTGACAAGTACTTGGAGTGAGGACAGAGTCCTGCAGGAATCACAGCAGCAGCAGCAGCAGTGACAAGTACTTGGAGTGAGGACAGAACCCTGCAGGAATCACAGCAGCAGCAGTGACAAGTACTTGGAGTGAGGACAGGACAGAGCTCTGCAGGAATCGCAGCAGCAGCAGTGACAAGTACTTGGAGTGAGGACAGGACAGGGCCCTGAAGGAATCACAGCAGCAGTGACAAGTACTTGGAGTGAGGACAGGACAGAGTCCTACAGGAATCACAGCAGCAGCAGCAGTGACAAGTACTTGGAGTGAGGACAGGACAGAGCCCTGCAGGAATCACAGCAGCAGCAGCAGCAGCAGCAGTGACAAGTACTTGGAGTGAGGACAGGACAGAGCCCTGCAGGAATCACAGTAGCAGTGACAAGTACTTGGAGTGAGAACAGGACAGAGCCCTGCAGGAATCACAGCAGCAGTGACAAGTACTTGGAGTGAGGACAGGACAGAGCCCTGCAGGAATCACAGCAGCAACAGTGACAAGTACTTGGAGTGAGGACAGGACAGAGCCCTGCAGGAATCACAGCAGCAGCAGTGACAAGTACTTGGAGTGAGGACAGGACATAGTCCTGCAGGAATAACAGCAGCACTGACAAGTACTTGGAGTGAGGACAGGACAGAGCCCTGCAGGAATCACAGCAGCAGTGACAAGTACTTGGAGTGAGGACAGGACAGAGCCCTGCAGGAATCACAGCAGCAGCAGTGACAAGTACTTGGAGTGAGGACAGGACAGAGCCCTGCAGAAATCACAGCAGCAGCAGTGACATGTACTTGGAGTGAGGACAGGACAGGGCCCTGAAGGAATCACAGCAGCAGTGACAAGTACTTGGAGTGAGGACAGGACAGAGCCCTGCAGGAATCACAGCAGCAGCAGCGACAAGTACTTGGAGTGAGGACAGGACAGAGCCCTGCAAGAATCACAGCAGCAGCAGCGACAAGTACTTGGAGTGAGGACAGGACAGAGCCCTGCAGGAATCACAGCAGCAGCAGCAGTGACAAGTACTTGGAGTGAGGACAGGACAGAGCCCTGCAGGAATCACAGTAGCAGTGACAAGTACTTGGAGTGAGGACAGGACAGAGCCCTGCAGGAATCATAGCAGCAGTGACAAGTACTTGGAGTGAGGACAGAGCCCTGCAGGAATCACAGCAGCAACAGTGACACGTACTTGGAGTGAGGACAGGACAGAGCCCTGCAGGAATCACAGCAGCAGCAGTGACAAGTACTTGGATTGAGGACATGACAGAGCCCTGAAGGAATCACAGCAGCAGTGACAAGTACTTGGAGTGAGGACAGGACAGAGCCCTGCAGGAATCACAGCAGCAGCAGTGACAAGTACTTGGATTGAGGACATGACAGAGCCCTGAAGGAATCACAGCAGCAGTGACAAGTACTTGGAGTGAGGACAGGACAGAGCCCTGCAGGAATCACAGCAGCAGTGACAAGTACTTGGAGTGAGGACAGGACAGAGCCCTGCAGGAATCACAGCAGCAGCAGTGACAAGTACTTGGAGTGAGGACAGGACAGAGCCCTGCAGGAATCACAGCAGCTGTGACAAGTACTTGGCGTGAGGACAGAGCCCTGCAGGAATCACAGCAGCAGCAGCAGTGACAAGTACTTGGAGTGAGGACAGGACAGAGCCCTGCAGGAATCACAGCAGCAGTGACAAGTACTTGGAGTGAAGACAGGACAGAGCCCTGCAGGAATCACAGCAGCAACAGTGACAAGTACTTGGAGTGAGGACAGGACAGAGCCCTGCAGGAATCACAGCAGCAGCAGTGACAAGTACTTGGAGTGAGGACAGGACAGAGCCCTGCAGGAATCACAGCAGCAGTGACAAGTACTTGGAGTGAGGACAGGACAGAGCCCTGCAGGAATCACAGCAGCAGCAGTGACAAGTACTTGGAGTGAGGACAGGACAGAGCCCTGCAGGAATCACAGCAGCAGCAGTGACATGTACTTGGAGTGAGGACAGGACAGGGCCCTGAAGGAATCACAGCAGCAGTGACAAGTACTTGGAGTGAGGACAGGACAGAGCCTTGCAGGAATCACAGCAGCTGTGACAAGTATTTGGAGTGAGGACAGGACAGAGCCCTGCAGGAATCACAGCAGCAGCAGCAGCAGCGACAAGTACTTGGAGTGAGGACAGGACAGAGCCCTGCAGGAATCACAGCAGCAGCAGCGACAAGTACTTGGAGTGAGGACAGGACAGAGCCCTGCAGGAATCACAGCAGCAGCAGCGACAAGTACTTGGAGTGAGGACAGGACAGAGCCCTGCAGGAATCACAGCAGCAGCAGCAGTGACAAGTACTTGGAGTGAGGACAGGACAGAGCCCTGCAGGAATCACAGTAGCAGTGACAAGTACTTGGAGTGAGGACAGGACAGAGCCCTGCAGGAATCATAGCAGCAGTGACAAGTACTTGGAGTGAGGACAGAGCCCTGCAGGAATCACAGCAGCAACAGTGACAAGTACTTGGAGTGAGGACAGGACAGAGCCCTGCAGGAATCACAGCAGCAGCAGTGACAAGTACTTGGATTGAGGACATGACAGAGCCCTGAAGGAATCACAGCAGCAGTGACAAGTACTTGGAGTGAGGACAGGACAGAGCCCTGCAGGAATCACAGCAGCAGTGACAAGTACTTGGAGTGAGGACAGGACAGAGCCCTGCAGGAATCACAGCAGCAGCAGTGACAAGTACTTGGAGTGAGGACAGGACAGAGCCCTGCAGGAATCACAGCAGCTGTGACAAGTACTTGGCGTGAGGACAGAGCCCTGCAGGAATCACAGCAGCAGCAGCAGTGACAAGTACTTGGAGTGAGGACAGGACAGAGCCCTGCAGGAATCACAGCAGCAGTGACAAGTACTTGGAGTGAAGACAGGACAGAGCCCTGCAGGAATCACAGCAGCAACAGTGACAAGTACTTGGAGTGAGGACAGGACAGAGCCCTGCAGGAATCACAGCAGCAGCAGCGACAAGTACTTGGAGTGAGGACAGAGCCCTGCAGGAATCACAGCAGCAGCAGTGACAAGTACTTGGAGTGAGGACAGGACAGAGCCCTGCAGGAATCACAGCAGCAGTGACAAGTACTTGGAGTGAGGACAGGACAGAGCCCTGCAGGAATCACAGCAGCAGCAGTGACAAGTACTTGGAGTGAGGACAGGACAGAGCCCTGCAGGAATCACAGCAGCAGCAGTGACATGTACTTGGAGTGAGGACAGGACAGGGCCCTGAAGGAATCACAGCAGCAGTGACAAGTACTTGGAGTGAGGACAGGACAGAGCCTTGCAGGAATCACAGCAGCTGTGACAAGTATTTGGAGTGAGGACAGGACAGAGCCCTGCAGGAATCACAGCAGCAGCAGCAGCGACAAGTACTTGGAGTGAGGACAGGACAGAGCCCTGCAGGAATCACAGCAGCAGCAGTGACAAGTACTTGGAGTGAGGACAGGACAGAGCCCTGCAGGAATCACAGTAGCAGTGACAAGTACTTGGAGTGAGGACAGGACAGAGCCCTGCAGGAATCACAGCAGCAGTGACAAGTACTTGGAGTGAGGACAGGACAGAGCCCTGCAGGAATCACAGCAGCAGCAGTGACAAGTACTTGGAGTGAGGACAGGACAGAGCCCTGCAGGAATCACAGCAGCTGTGACAAGTACTTGGCGTGAGGACAGGACAGAGCCCTGCAGGAATCACAGCAGCTGTGACAAGTACTTGGCGTGAGGACAGGACAGAGCCCTGCAGGAATCACAGCAGCAGCAGCAGTGACAAGTACTTGGAGTGAGGACAGGACAGAGCCCTGCAGGAATCACAGCAGCAGCAGTGACAAGTACTTGGAGTGAGGACAAGAAAGAGCCCTGCAGGAATCACAGCAGCAGTGACAAGTACTTGGAGTGAGGACAGAGCCCTGCAGGAATCACAGCAGTAACCCAGTGAGCAGGGCCCTCTGACCTCTAGCTATAGAGAGTAACCCAGCGAGCAGGGTCCTCCGACCTCTGTAGCTATAGAGAGTAACCCAGCGAGCAGGGCCCTCCGACCTCTGTAGCTATAGAGAGTAACCCAGTGAGCAGGATCCTCCGACCTCTGTAGCTATAGAGAGTAACCCAGCGAGCAGGACCCTCCGACCTCTGTAGCTATAGAGAGTAACCCAGCGAGCAGGGTCCTCCGACCTCTGTAGATATAGAGAGTAACCCAGCGAGCAGGACCCTCCGACCTCTGTAGCTATAGAGAGTAACCCAGCGAGCAGGATCCTCCGACCTCTGTAGCTATAGAGAGTAACCCAGCGAGCAGGACCCTCCGACCTCTGTAGCTATAGAGAGTTACCCAGCGAGCAGGATCCTCCGACCTCTGTAGCTATAGAGAGTAACCCAGCGAGCAGGACCCTCCGACCTCTGTAGCTATAGAGAGTTACCCAGCGAGCAGGACCCTCCGACCTCTGTAGCTATAGAGAGTAACCCAGCGAGCAGGATCCTCCGACCTCTGTAGCTATAGAGAGTAACCCAGAGAGCGGGGTCCTCCGACCTCTGTAGCTATAGAGAGTAACCCAGCGAGCAGGACCCTCCGACCTCTGTCATTAGAGAGTAACACAGCGAGCAGGACCCTCCGACCTATTTGTCTGTTACTACCTACTACTACTAGTCAGTGGCCAGATACACAAATACCCAGGATGTATACACCACATTGTCCTGCCACAACTACACACTGACACACTCCAATCTAACTTACAACAGGGTATGGGTAAAAACCAGACCCGAACAAGGCCCCGGAATGCCGGACCGGACATCAAACTCTGCATTCCGGAGCTTGCCGTGTCTGGACCGGGGGTGTCCTGTCCATAGGGGAGGGCTGCCTGTGACCGCTGTCACCAAGGAGAGGAGAAGGGAGAGAATAAAACCTCCCTGTATTGGAGGTGTCAGTGCCCCTGGTGAAAGCTATCACAGGCATCCCCCCAGACAAGTCACCCCCTGGAGTGCAGTTTGATGTCAGGTCCGGCGTTCCGGGGTCTTGTTCACGCCCGGTTTTTACCAAGTCCCATTACAACCTAAACCAGATTTATTTTGTTATTTGCTCTCATCCATTACCAGGTTTTTGTTCCAACCATCCAGATCGGACAATAACTCTGTAGATGTATGGCCAGCTTATGGCTGCAGCTCTTAGGATAACTCTGTTCCTGCAGATAATTTCTTACCGGAGCCCTCATCATTATCAGCCCCAGCAGCAGCACTGACCCCAGGCTGAGAAGGCCCCTTCCCTACAGGACCCCCTCCCGCCCTGACAGTCTGACTGCACTCAGGGTCTGTTAGTGAGAAGTAAGCAGTGAGAGTGAGCTGGGCACTTACTTGTCTGGGGCAGCGTCCTCCTCTCCCCGGCCAGGGCTCAGTCCATGCCCCAGATGGAGGCTGAGGGGTCTGCAGGTTCCCCTGTCTGTCCGCCCTCCTCCTAGTTCTCTCTCACAATTTCCTGAATGTCATCATCAATGACACAAAGTAACCACAGCAGAACTTTCTACATGGTCCCTCTTAAGGTGGACTGCGGAAGTTACTGACAGCCGGTCCCTGTGGGACAACCCAAAAATGCACTTCAAGGATTGAGATTTATATTCCGATACAGGAGCCCAATGCTGTAATGTTCTCTGTGCTGGGGCTTTGCCCGCCTTGTACTGCGCTACCCTCTATGCTGCCCACAGGGAATTCCCTACGTTGTGGCAGCTGTGGAAGACTGATTCTGTCGCCTCCTTAACCAGGGACCACATCTGTATTCTCACGCAGAGAACAAGCCCCAGTTGTAACCCCCAGACAATCCCGGCCTTTGTAAGTGCCGCACAACTTCTCTCAGTGATGGGAAAGCTGGGATCAGGGACACGAGGGGTTAAACAGAGCAGCACCGGTGGCAGTGCCCGGATATTTAAAGGCACAGAAGCCTTTACTACTTCCTGAGCTCACACTCCGCCTGGTACAGACTAGAACATGCACGGAAAAAGAAACATTGGGCCTGATTCATGTTTGCTTGTAAGCTACAAACATCGTAACATGCACAGTACCACTTCCCTTATTCTGAGTGTTGTGTCATACTCAGTGTCTGTTCTTATTCTGTATGTATGGTGACATGCACAGTGACACCTCCCTTATTCTGAGTGTTGGGTGTCATACTCAGTACCTGCTCTTATTCTGTATGTATGGTGATATGCGCAGCACCACTTCCCTTATTCTGAGTGTTGGGTGTCATACTCAGTACCTGCACTTATTCTGTATGTATGGTGACATGCACAGCACCACCTCCCTTATTCTGAGTGTTGGGTGTCATACTCAGTACCTGCTCTTATTCTGAATGTATGGTGACATGCGCAGTACCACCTCCCTTATTCTGAGTGTTGGATGTCATACTCAGTACCTGCTCTTATTCTGTATGTATGGTGACATGCGCAGCACCACCTCCCTTATTCTGAGTGCTGGGTGTCATACTCAGTACCTGCTCTTATTCTGTATGTATGGTGACATGCGCAGTACCACTTCCCTTATTCTGAGTGTTGGATGTCATACTCAGTACCTGCTGTTATTCTGTATGTATGGTAACATTCACAGTACCATTTCCCATATTCTGAGTGCTGGATGTCATACTTAGTACCTGCTCTTATTCTGTATGTATGGTAACATGCACAGCACCATTTCCCTTATTCTGAGTGCTAGATGTCATACTCAGTACCTGCTCTTATTCTGTATGTATGGTAACATGCACAGTACCACCTCCCTTAATCTGAGTGTTGGATGTCATACTCAGTACCTGTTCTTATTCTGTATGTATGTTAACATGCACAGTACCACTCCCCTTATTCTGAGTGTTGGATGTCATACTCAGTACCTGCTCTTATTCTGTATGTATGGTAACATGCACAGTACCACTCCCCTTATTCTGAGTGTTGGATGTCATACTCAGTACCTGTTCTTATTCTGTATGTATGGTAACATGCACAGTACCACTTCCCTTATTCTGAGTGCTGGGTGTCATACTCAGTACCTGCTCTTATTCTGTATGTATGGTAACATGCACAGTACCACCTCCCTTATTCTGAGTGCTGGGTGTCATACTCAGTACCTGCACTTATTCTGTATGTATGGTAACATGCACACTACCACCTCCCTTATTCTGAGTGTTGGATGTCATACTCAGTTACTGTTCTTATTCTGTATGTATTGTAACATGCACAGTAACACTTCCCTTATTCTGAGTGTTGGATGTCATACTCAGTACCTGCTCTTATTCTGTATGTATGGTAAAATCGCAGCACCACTTCCCTTATTCTGAGTGCTGGGTGTCATACTCAGTACCTGTTCTTATTCTGTATGTATAGTAACATGCACAGTGACACTTCCTTTATTCTGAGTGTTGGGTGTCATACTTAGTACCTGTTCTTATTCTGTATGTATGGTAACATGCACAGTACCACTTCCCTTATTCTGAGTGTTGGATGTCATACTCAGTACCTGCTCTTATTCTGTATGTATGGTGACATGCGCAGCACCACCTCCCTTATTCTGAGTGCTGGGTGTCATACTCAGTACCTGCTCTTATTCTGTATGTATGGTGACATGCGCAACACCACCTCCCTTATTCTGAGTGCTGGGTGTCATACTCAGTGCCTGTTCTTATTCTGTATGTATGGTAACATGCACAGAACCACTTCCCTTATTCTGAGTGTTGGATGTCATACAGAATAAGAACAGGTACTGAGTATGACATCCAACACTCAGAATAAGGGAGGTGGTGCTGCGCATGTTACCATACATACAGAATAAGAACAGGTACTGAGTATGTATGGTAACATGCGCAGCATCACCTCCCTTATTCTGAGTGTTGCATGTCATACTCAGTACCTGTTCTTATCTGTATGTATGGTGACATGCGCAGTACCACTTCCCTTATTCTGAGTGTTGGATGTCATACTCAGTACCTGCTGTTATTCTGTATGTATGGTAACATTCACAGTACCATTTCCCATATTCTGAGTGCTGGATGTCATACTTAGTACCTGCTCTTATTCTGTATGTATGGTAACATGCACAGCACCATTTCCCTTATTCTGAGTGCTAGATGTCATACTCAGTACCTGCTCTTATTCTGTATGTATGGTAACATGCACAGTACCACCTCCCTTAATCTGAGTGTTGGATGTCATACTCAGTACCTGTTCTTATTCTGTATGTATGTTAACATGCACAGTACCACTCCCCTTATTCTGAGTGTTGGATGTCATACTCAGTACCTGATCTTATTCTGTATGTATGGTAACATGCACAGTACCACTCCCCTTATTCTGAGTGTTGGATGTCATACTCAGTACCTGTTCTTATTCTGTATGTATGGTAACATGCACAGTACCACTTCCCTTATTCTGAGTGCTGGGTGTCATACTCAGTACCTGCTCTTATTCTGTATGTATGGTAACATGCACAGTACCACCTCCCTTATTCTGAGTGCTGGGTGTCATACTCAGTACCTGCACTTATTCTGTATGTATGGTAACATGCACACTACCACCTCCCTTATTCTGAGTGTTGGATGTCATACTCAGTTACTGTTCTTATTCTGTATGTATTGTAACATGCACAGTAACACTTCCCTTATTCTGAGTGTTGGATGTCATACTCAGTACCTGCTCTTATTCTGTATGTATGGTAAAATCGCAGCACCACTTCCCTTATTCTGAGTGCTGGGTGTCATACTCAGTACCTGTTCTTATTCTGTATGTATAGTAACATGCACAGTGACACTTCCTTTATTCTGAGTGTTGGGTGTCATACTTAGTACCTGTTCTTATTCTGTATGTATGGTAACATGCACAGTACCACTTCCCTTATTCTGAGTGTTGGGTGTCATACTCAGTACCTGCACTTATTCTGAATGTATGGTAACATGCACAGTACCACTTTCCTTATTCTGAGTGTTAAATGTCATACTCAGTACCTGCTCTTATTCTGTATGTATGGTAACATGCACAGTACCACTTCCCTTATTCTGAGTGTTGGGTGTCATATTCAGTATCTATTCATATGTATGTATATATGGTAACATGCACAGCACCACTTCCCTTTATATGTTTTTTAAATGCCTTTCTTGGTATCTATCATCATTCAGTTACACACAGTACCACTCCCCTTTTTCTATATGCTGTATTTCATTCTCAGTATTTGCTCTTGGGTATCATACAATGCCAAGTCCCCATAGAGTTTAAGCTGGCGAACAGGGCCCTCCTACCTCCATAACTGTCTGTAAACACTCAGTTTGTTGTATTACTGTTTCCAGTTGTAAAGCACAATGGAATATATGAAACTGTTATAAATAAATAATGCATGTTGTGTGGTTGGCACCATACTCGGCGTCTACACTTGCTCTGTATGTATGGTAAAGTGCACAGTGCCACTTCTGAGTGTTGTTCATATTGAGTATATTTTGCTATAATGTGCTTATGGCAGAATGCATAGTACAACTTCCGGTGTTCTGAGTTCTGTATGTCATACTCGGTGTCTGCTATTGCTCTGTATATATGGTACACAGTATCACTTCTTGTGTTCTGGGTAATACATTCAGCATCTGTCCTTATACTGTGTTTATGGTTATGTGCATAGTGCTACTTCCCTTGCTCTGCTGTCTGTCATACATGGTTCCTGTATCCCACCCTGCCAAGCACAGTATCAGTGCACACCAGTTACAGCACAGTATCAGCGCACGCCAGTTACAGCACAGTATCAGCGCACACCAGTTACAGCACAGTATCAGCGCACACCAGTTACAGCACAGTATCAGTGCACACCAATTACAGCAGTTACCGCACAACATCAGCACACGCTAGTTACAGCACAGCATCAGCGCACACCAGTTACAGCACAGCATCAGCGCACGCCAGTTACAGCACAGCATCAGCACACATCGGTTACAGCACAGTATCAGTGCACATCAATTACAGCAGTTACCACACAGCAACAGCGCACGCCAGTTACAGCACAGCATCAGCACACACCAGTGGCAGCATCAGCGCACACCAGTTACAACACAGCATCAGCACACACCAGTTACAGCACAGTATCAGTAAACACCAGTTACATCACAGTATCAGGGCACACCGGTTACAGCACAGTATCAGCTCACACCATTTACAGCACAGTATCCGGGCACACCGGTTACAGTACAGTATCAGCGCACACCAGTTACAGTACAGAATCACACACACCAGTTACAGCATCAGCGCACACCAGTTACAGCACAGTATCAGTGCACACCGGTTACAGCACAGTATCAGTAAACACCAGTTACAGCACAGTATAAGGGCACACTGGTTACAGCACAGTATCAGCGCACACTATTTACAGCACAGTATCAGGGCACACTGGTTACAGCACATTATCAGCAAACACCAGTTACAGCACAGTATAAGGGCACACCGGTTACAGCACAGTATCAGCGCACACAATTTACAGCACAGTATAAGGACACACTGGTTACAGCACAGTATCAGCAAACACCAGTTACAGCACAGTATCAGCGCACAGCAGTTACAGCACAGTATCGGCGCACACCAGCACAGTTTCAGCACACGGCAGTTACAGCACAGCATCGGGGCACACCGGTTACAGCACAGTATCAGCCCCAGACAGTTACAGCACAGTATTAGCGCACACCAGTTACAGCACAGTATCAGCGCACGCCAGTTACAGCACAGCATCAGCGCACATCGGTTACAGCACAGTATCAGTGCACATCAATTACAGCAGTTAACACACAGCAACAGTGCACACCAGTTACAGCACAGCATCAGCGCACACCAGTGGCAGCATCAGCGCACACCAGATACAGCACAGTATCATCGCACAGTATCGGTGCACACCAGCACAGTTTCAGCGCACGGCAGTTACAGCACAGCATCAGGGCACACCGGTTACAGCACAGTATCAGCCCCAGACAGTTACAGCACAGTATTAGCGCACACCAGTTACAGCACAGTATCAGAGCACACCAGTTACAGCACAGTATCAGCGCACGCCAGTTACAGCACAGCATCAGCACACACCAGTTACAGCACAGTATCAGCGCATGCCAGGGCACGCCAGTTACAGCACAGCATCAGCGCACACCAGTTACAGCACAGCATCAGCGCACGCCAGTTACAGCACAGCATCAGCGCCCAACAGTTACAGCACAGTATCAGCACACACCAGTTACAGCACAGCATCAGCGCACACCAGTTACAGCACAATATCAGCGCACACCAGTTACAGCACAGTATCAGGGCACGCCAGTTACAGCACAGTATCAGCGCACAATAGTTACAGCACAGTATCAGGGCACGCCAGTTACAGCACAGTATGAGCGCCCAACAGTTACAGCACAGTATCAGCACACACCAGTTACAGCACAGCATCAGCGCACACCAGTTACAGCACAGTATCAGCGCACACCAGTTACAGCACAGCATCAATGTCCAACAGTTACAGCACAGTATCAGCACACACCAGTTACAGCACAGCATCAATGTCCAACAGTTACAGCACAGTATCAGCGCACACCAGTTACAGCACAGCATCAATGTCCAACAGTTACAGCACAGCATCAGCGCACGCCAGTTACAGCACAGCATCAGCGCCCAACAGTTACAGTACAGTATCAGCACACACCAGTTACAGCACAGCATCAGCGCACACCAGTTACAGCACAATATTAGCGCACACCAGTTACAGCACAGTATCAGGGCACGCCAGTTACAGCACAGTATCAGCACACAATAGTTACAGCACAGTATCAGGGCACGCCAGTTACAGCACAGCATCAATGTCCAACAGTTACAGCACAGTATCAGCACACACCAGTTACAGCACAGCATCAGCGCACACCAGTTACAGCACAGCATCAGCACACACCAGTTACAGCACAGCATCAGCACACACCAGTTACAGCACAGCATCAGCGCCCAACAGTTACAGCACAGTATCAGCACACACCAGTTACAGCACAGCATCAGCGCACACCAGTTACAGCACAGCATCAGGGCACGCCAGTTACAGCACAGTATCAGCGCACACAGGAAGGTCTCTGTATACTTACAGGAGGAAATCAGATAAATAATGTGTATAAATATATATTTCCTGTGACTGGTGATGTCGGCGTCTCTCCCATCTCCTCCTTCCCGAGACCTGGAGCACAGTGCCCTGCGGAATGTTGTGTTATCACGCAGATATCCCCGGAATGGAACGCGTAGTGCACCAACATAAGCTTATATAGGAATGTATACATCCATTCATCTGTGTGAGTGGGGCACTGTACCCCATACATGCGCCTCAGCTGCCCCAACACAAGCCAGGAAACTGGGTGTAATATGGTGACTATATAATAACTGTATTTATAGAGTATTTCACCGCTCATCAGACACAAAGCGCAGGGTGAGTATTATAGGACAAACCAATGAACGGGTGCAATGTACATCACTGGTGTAATAACGTCCAGGGGTTAGCACCCTGATGGCACTGAGAATTAAATGCTCACTGGCAGTGCCAGCTGGGGGAATGGCTGCCAGGGCTGGTGCATTGTGAGGGGGCATGGAGGCGAATTACTGAGGGGAGGGCAGAGGATGACGTGTCACTATTACGTTACTGGTAGCGATTTCCTCATGGGGCCCTGCAGTACATATTGGTGTTCTGCTGCTGTGGAGGGTGGGGGTTATGGTAAGGTGCATGCAGTAGGAGGGAGTGTTAGGCAGCGGGAGGGGAGGGCTAGGGTCAGGTGGTGGGAATTGAGGGTTACGCACTAGGGGGTAGGTTAGGAGGAATCAGAGATTCCTGCTGTGGTCCATCTGTGATACATTCAGGGGATACTTATGGGCACTGATTCTGGTTCACTCACAAAAGCAAATTCTCTCTCCAATGGACAAAACCATGCTGCACTGCAGGTGGGGCAGATGTAACATGTGCAGAGAGAGTTAGATTTGGGTGAGTTATTGTGTTTCTGTGCAGGGTAAATACTGACTGCCTTATTTTTACATTGCAATATAGATATCGGTATGAAGTACACTCCCCACCCAAATCTAACTCTCTCTGCACATGTTACATCTGCCCCACCTGCAGGGCACATGGTTTTGTCCATTAGAGAGAATTTGCTTTTGCGAGTGAACCAGAATCAGGCCCAGTATGACAGCATCATTGACCATATGAATGGCTCTATAGTGACTCCTGTAATGTCATGTGACCGCCGTGGCCTTGTGCTTCCACGTTGTGCCCTATCATTGTCAGTAACGCCCTCGCTTCCTGAGCGTCAGCTCCACTTCCTGTGCCTGAGGCCGCTGCTAGTAGCATAGAAATATGTTTGCCCGCGTTCTGCTATTTTCGGCTGCGTCTCCAGGAAAGGAAACTACCACCGACACGGCAGTCATCCGGCTGGAGGCGAAAACAAATCTCCGGAACGCTGCAGATACCAGCCCCAGACGCTCCGTTTCCAGCAGCAACTGCAGCACCCATCGGTTCTGATGCTGTCAGATTAACCCATCTGTGGAAGTTATATCTATGGCCTATATATTCCACAGAAATCACCAGGAGAGGGCTCCTCCAGAACCCTCCCCAGCAATGGTCTCAGCACATAGGTGGTTATCAGGCGGTGCCTGCGAGGAACTGCCCCGGATCCTTCTGTAGCTGACTCCCTGCATCGCAGCAAGAATGCACGAGGACACATCTGTATAAGGAATTCTATTTATGGGTCTTATAAATGATAAAGGTTATAGTTCGTCAGGGGCTGCTAAGGGGTCAGTCCAATTCTCTGGGAGATCATCACGGCAGCAGACAACTTTACGGTGACCTGAACTTGTACAAAAGTTCTCGCTTCCCCATAGAGAGCTGAGCAATTTGGTGCGTGAGTTCGGGTGCCGTACACCTTCACAAACAATGGGATTGACACCTACATTTGTGCTGTGTAATAGAGGGATTGGGGTTTTATGGTACAATATTGCCATCTACTGGCCAATTATGTAATTACAACCGAGACAAGTTCGGTCACCTGATGTGAGCTTTTTAAGTTTTTGTTTCAAATGTTGACATAGTCGACATAGACGCCATTCACAGATATATTGCTTGTACACACGCACTTTGGAAGCACCTTCACTGTGCCCGACTCCTCCCCTCTGTCCACGACTGATCCCCTCTGTCTGCACTTTGGATGCACCTTCACTGTGCCCGACTCCTCCCCTCTGTCCACGACTCCTCCCCTCTGTCCGCAGACAATGCGGCACCTCTGCAGTCATCTTTCTGTATAAAGAGTACATTGGGTAGCGCCGTAACGGGACTCAGGTGCAGCCCTATCTCTGGCTCTGATGTTGGGTATAACGCTGCCTCAGTGATGCGGACCTGCCAGGCTGGGAGTAATGGGTACAAGTATCCAGAAGCTGCGGCTGCAGAGAGCCCCCCTGATAAACACATCCACCAGCCTATGCCAAGCCCGATAATCCTGGCTCACAGAATGCCCCCGGGACCTGGCATTCCTCAGTGAGTCACACATGAGCTTATAAAGCGTGGGAATCCCCCACCCACGGAGGGGGCCGCACAGCTGGCAGAGGACAGGCCAAAGCAAAGATGAAACTGTCACAGTGAATAATCCTTGGACTATGGGCCTTATTCTGATTGGTGCGGCCGGGCCGTACGCGTACGTCCCGGGGTTTTTTATGATCTGCGCATGCGTACATTCGCTAATGCGCAGGCGCGAACACTCCACAACGCTTACGGACGGGTCTCTACGTGCGAAAAAACCTATACGCGAGTGTACGGGCATTGGGGGCGGCATAGGGGCGTGATGAGGGGAGCGGCCGAAATAATGAGGGAAAATGGGCGTAAATATGGGCGTACACGGGGGTGTGCACCAAAAATGAGCGGTGCTACTACCGCACGATCGACTAAAGCACCGTTCATTTCGGACACAAAACAGGCGGCCGCCAACCGCCATCTCAAACCACCCCTACAGATACCGCATGCCAGCGTGCGCCTGGGTTAGCTAATTTACGCGGATTACTACCAAACACATACACCTGAATGTAATAAGCAATGCTGCAGTCTATTAAGTCCAAACCATGATTTCACTACCTGCAAGCCACACACACAGCACGCAAACACATTGGAAGCTTATCTTTCTATACTTCTCTACATTTAAAGGTTTGTTTAATTTAAGGTAAGAATCTTTGTAAGACCTGCTTATATATGCTAAGGTAGCTATTTGTTAAACAGTTAGACACATTCACTACGTGCTTTCATAGACTTTACACAGTAGCACACTCAATCTACACAAGTCGACATGTGTCAACGTGTTCACTCTAATACAAACATAGGTTTTGTATTTATGATACAATAACATAAACCACATCTAACACCTACAAAGTATGTTTCAGCAATGTTTTAAGCCCATGCCCACTATTTTGCACATTAATTAATTCAATCAATTAATTAATTTTCATAATTATAGTTGAAAGGCAAGATTTGCAGGTCCATATATGTGAAGGGTATGTCAGCGTACACGGACGTACGCTCACTCTCACGAGCGGTGACATAAGCTGACTTTTCTATTGAAAACAATAGGGACCCGTCCGTGCAAGCTGGCGTACGCTCAGATAGCCGCAAGAAGTCGGTGGGAAGACGGCCGAGAGACGTCCGTAAACGGTGGTATACGCTCAATTGTACGCCAGTTGTCGGAGTGTAAGGGCTGGCCCGTCCGTGTACGTTGGCGTACGCTCAATTGTACGCCACTCCCCTTTGCCGTTGTTTCTGGCCGTACGAATGCGGCTGAGTTGTGGGTGGACTTAACCCCAACGGCCGCGTACGGATAGCGTACGTTAATAGCGAACGTACGCACGTTTGGCCGCTACGATCAGAATAACCTCCTATATCACCCCGTCGCCAGTTATACCGACACCTCACACCTGCCCCGCTGCCTAGCTCTGTAAGGCGGAAGTTCAGTTGTCCTGGAGGCAAGATAAATATTGGTGCCCCACATATAGCTCATTCAGTAAGGTGTCTGTCTGCAGTAAGACAGGTGATGGGTTCTAATACAGGGTGGGAACTTGCAAAAATGATGATTCAAACTCACAGGGAAGGAGAGGTGCCCCCTTGGGAGCAGGAGCCCGGTGGCAGATGACTCCATTGCCTCCCAGATACGTTTCTGGCTGGACAGCCACTGGCATGGGCACAACCATAGTAATATCCATCTGTCTCAGCCAGGGAAGTACCCAGAGCTGTGGTTTATCCTGCAGTGCTGGAACCTCTCCTGTAACTGAGCGCCATACACAGGTGGGGCACAAATATCCATGGCCAGAATCCCGACACACCCAGGTCACTATTTACCCTACCCCTAACCCACCCCATCCAGAAGGTTATCGGTCATTAGAGCGACACTATTAAGGTCAGCATTGGGTCAACCCCTGAAGGTCGATAAAAAAGGTTGACACATGCATTAGATCGACATAGTCAACAGTCAAAAGGTCAACATGGGTTTCTTTAGCCGACATGCACCGACAGGCGGTATTTCATGCCCTACCAGCCACTAGATCATGGAGGGAGAATATAATAGTGGGCCGAGGACAGCGAGCCAGGTGAGGGGACTCAGTGCACTTTTCGGTGTCCATGTCATCTGTGTCGACACTTGCGGAAACCCGTGAAAAACCCTTGTCGACCTTCCCAGTGTCGACCATTTGTCCCTGTCGACCTTAGGCATGTCGGCCTCTTTCATGTGTCAAATCGCTTTAAGGCCTGTCGACCACACATAAGATCGACACAAGTTTTTGGGGTATTTTCGAGGATTTTCCAGCTCATGTTGATTTATCATCCACGTGGACTGCGACTGGGAATAGTAACCTTGCCCGTAGAGCAGTGAGGTGTATACGAACATGGAAAATGACAACCAAAAAACCGTGTCAACCTTTTCTGTGTTGACCCTTTCCATGTCGGTCTTCTGCCTGTGCATAATGACCGCATCTCACCTGCGTCTTCTCTCCGCCTAGCTCCTCCCCTTTGCCTGCACAAAAGCCTGCCCCTTAATAAGTGCGCCCATATTGGAAGCAAATCGGGGCGCACATCTCAGGACAGTTGTGATTGGATCCCACTTGGTGAGGGGCGGGCACAGTTCAGCTACCAGTAATTAGCAGAAGCTGCGGCCTGAGATAATAGTCATGTCTTCCCGAGTCTCTATGCCAAGCCAGACAATCCTGGCTCAGTGTGCGCCTGGCGCTGGCACGTCTCTGTGAGTCAGATATGAGTTTATGAAGCGTGGGATTCCCCCACCCACGGGGTCACGGCTGGCAGAGCACAGACCGGTGATAAACAATGAAAGTGATCCAGCATTGTGTATCGTTTTCTACAACGGGGTCCTCTGTGCTCCGCCAACAATAACCCACGTCGCAGTCACAGTTACACAATACGCCCCACAACCGGAAACTCTAGGTGCCGCTGTGCGCCAAAGCTCACTGACCACCTTCGCCTGCGCCAACCTTACACCCTCACAGGCATCATAACATGGCACCTGCTTGTAGAACTGGGATAACTGCGCGGAGTGAGCGCTGGGGCCACAGAAGTGCATGTTGGTGCTGAGCGTCATACCTGAGTGCAGGGGTTCAAATCACGGCGCCCCGGAGTATCAGTATTGTTCTCACAGCACCCCTAGGCCAAACGTTTCCCATTGAGATAGTAAGAATGACTAAGTAAATTGTGCTTAGGACGCATCCTAGGGGCAGTCAAGGAAAACGCTGACATTAGTCTTTCATTTTTTTTTTTATGTCTATGTCAACATAGGTCGGTATGAACGACGCATAAGTGTGTGCGCTTCGCAAGCCGATATGGGAGGGCAGAGATCTTACTACCAGCAGTGTTACCAGCTGGTATAACCCATTCCATGCCAGGGTCTATGACCTTATCACTGGGCTGCGAATGTTAGACGCCCTGGGGTGACTCCGTTAAGATCTCCCCCACCACTGCCGCCAACCCCCTGCTTACAGCGCTAAGTCTGGACTTACTCAATGCTGCAATGGCCGTGGGGAGAAGGAGGCTGCTGCTGACATCAGCACCCCCCCAACCGCTGGGCAGCACCTGCATTTTCTGGTGCACTCCCCATACGGCCACCGGCTGTCAATCACTTCGCAAACGACCAGCAATGGCAAGCCATCCCTGGGTTTTGTTGGCAGGGGGACCCCACACATGCACACTGCATACTGTGTGGCGTTCGATAATCGTTCAAGCTGCAAATTCATTACTGGGTGACCGCTGGACATTGCAGCTGTCCGATGGTGGCACAGAATGTCAGTGTGAATATGGCTGCTGGGACTGGTAACTACATTGCCAGCGAAAACCGAGATGGCTTACCGGCATCACCTCACTTCTCTGTCACTGGATCTGGCATCAGTCAGCTGCCGTCATCACCTCGGTTTGCTGGCACTGGATCTGGCATAACCCTGGCATCAGTCAGCCGCCGGCATCACCTCGGTTTGCTGGCACTGGATCTGGCATAACCCTGGCATCAGTCAGCCGCCGGCATCACCTCGGTTTGCTGGCACTGGATCTGGCATAACCCTGGCATCAGTCAGCCGCAGGCATCACCTCACTTCTCTGCCACTGGATCTGGCATAACCCTGGCATCAGTCAGCTGCCGGCATCACCTCGGTTCGCTGGCACTGGATCTGGCATAACCCTGGCATCAGTCAGCCGCCGGCATCACCTCGGTTTGCTGGCACTGGATCTGGCATAACCCTGGCATCAGTCAGCTGCCGGCATCACCTCACTTCTCTGCCACTAGATCTGGCATAACCCTGGCATCAGTCAGTGTGGCTCTGCAGACTGTGACTCTGTCTCTATTACAGTACGGTAGGGGTACACAGAGCGGCCGAGAGCTTCTCAGGGCCCGCACAGAGTGTTAGACAAGAGCTCGGCTTGTACTAATTAAACACATACAAAAGGCGTCAGCGAGAAGACGACAAAGACGAGAACATAGAGGACAGACAAGTGACTCACCCTCTCCGCCATCGCAGCGCAGTAAGAGGCCGGCACATGTGTTATGCTGGGATAAGACAATTAGCTTAACAAGAGCTTAACCCCTGCACTGCTGGAACAGCTGTCGCTTCAATGTGGACACAAATCCCAGGCAGAGGCCTCAGACCCACGCACATGGGCTTCCAGTAAGAGTCTGCGCTCAGGCTGCGAGCAATGCGTTTGGGGTGCGCCGCTGCAAAGCAGGTCTCTACCAGTCTACGTGTGTACAGAGTCGCACGGCACAATTACAAAAGTGCGTCTGCAAAGCTCTGCCACTCCAGTTACGGTTCTGTAGTGTGTTATTGCATGTAGATTATTCTGGTTTACACGCAGGGCCGCATGTCATTTTAATGCTGGAACATTAGAGAGGAGCGTATTCTAATGCAGATCTACATTGTAGAATCTGTGGGCCTCACAGCGGTGTAACTAGGTGCCATGGCGCCCGGAGCAAGGGCATGTCCCCCCCCCCCCCCCCCCCACCAATCCCCATGATTTGATCTTTACTTGAGCTTTATTTAACAACTAAAATCCACCCTTACAGACAGCACAGCAGGGCGGCAGCCAGCAGCAGTCAGCCTCCTCCTCCTCCAGGCTACAGCCAGCGCTTGGGAAGGAGTGATGATGACGCTGCTGCATCCAGGGAGGAGGGAGTGACTGTGTAGCAGGGGAGGAGTTCCCATTGATTTCTGCAGCGCTGCCCGGCCGGCACGTCATCACAGCCGTCTGAGCCGGCCTGAGCAGCAGCAGCAGCTTCGGCTAAGGAGGAGTGGGGTAGAAGACCGTGACGTGCATGACATCATCGGTTTTGCGGCGGAGGTGCCAGGGTGAGCAGGCATGTGCGGGCTGAGACTTAGCGAGTCCCGGATTCCAGTCCTGGCTCATTTGAGGAGGAGGGGGGGGGGGGGGGGGGGCGGCGCCCTGCACCCCTTCGGTGCCCGGAGCGTGTGCTCCACTGGCTCTGCCCTCCCTATGCCTCTGGGGCCTCATGCCTGTATTTACCCTGCATGCAAACATAATACACGTATTTCCCCCAATGCAAATATGATTGTTCATATTCACAGTCAATTATATAATGCCGGGATTGGCAACCTCTGACCCTGCAGCTATTGCTCAACTACAAACCCCAGCATGTCCTGCTACAGTTTTGCTATTTGGTCATGCTAAAAATGTTGCAGGGCATGCTGGGATGCGTAGTTCAACAACAGCTGAAGGGCCGAAGGTTCCATCACTGATATAAAGTGATGTAAGATGGTAATACCCACTAATAATGCTGAGGGACCGGTAACCGCGCTTCCCCTAAAGGCCCCCATACAATAGTAAGATTTGGGCCGATCCCATTGGAGCGGTCCTGTGCAAATTGGGTCGGACCCATCAGAGGCACATAGCTTTTTAGCATCCACGATGTGTTGGGTCTGATCCGTAGGTGTGTGCCAGCGGTGAAGCATCACTGGCACACACACCTAAGTGTAGGGGCAGACAACGGGGGTTAGGATCGTTTGGTCTACAGTATGTTGGTCGACAAGCATTAGGTCGACATGGGGATATGTCGACATGGTTTTAGGTCGACATTCCCTACCATCCACTAGGGCGTGGTGGGAGAATAAAATAGTGTGCCGAAGAGGATGCGAGGGGAAGCGGTGCACTTCAAACTGTGTCCATGTTGACTGTGTCGACATTCGGGTCAAAAACCAGTGAAAAACCCCATGTCGACCTTTTGACTGTTGACCTTGTGGACCTAATGCTTGTGTCGACCTAATGACCTGTCGACCTAAAGCCATATCGACCTAGAACCATGTGGACCTATCTTCATGTCGACCCAATGCTTGTCGATAAACATACTGTAGACCAAATTACCGTATCCCGACAGCGGAGGGTTCCACGGGGCAGGCAGAGGCGGGTGATGGGCAGCAGTGATTTTCGGGGTGGGCAGCAGTAATTTGCAGGGCGGCAGCGGCGGGAGAATTATCTCAGCCAATCAGCAGCCGGACAGTCTTTTGAAAATAATATTTTTTTAAATTCTGCTGCCGCTTCGCGCCCGACCTGCAAATCACCGCTGCCCGGCCCTCCTGCAGCTCCCCAGGAATTTACACAATTTATCGCAGGTGAAAATAACACACCCAGGGCCGGCGCCACCACTAGGCAGCTCTAGGCATTTGCCTAGGGCGCCGGCACCTGGAGGGCGGCAGTCCGCCCCTCACCCCCAGCATATAGCTGGCGGCGTCAGTGTCCCTGCAGTGCTGGAGCGGGCAGGGGTACCTGCGGCGCTGTCACTGTGTATAAAGCTGCTGGCGGCAGCGGGGTCCCTGCAGTGAATACAGAATAACTAGCACTATGCGCGCAACGGCGCGGGAAGCGCTTCTGGGTTTAAAAACACTTGCCGCATGCTGATTGGCTGAGATTGAGCCAATCAGCGTGCGGCAAGTGTTTTCAAACCCAGAAGTGCTTCCCGCGCCGTCGCGCAAATAGCGCTAGTTATTCTCTATTCACTGCAGGGACCCCAATGCCGCCAGCAGCTTTATACACAGTGACAGCGCCGCGGGTACCCCCGCGGCACGGACACCCCTGCCCGCTCCAGCACTGCAGGGACGCCGATGCCACCAGCTTTATAATACAGGTACCACCCCCATCCCCCCCGGGCACCGGGGCACCCCCACCCCGACTCGCCTGGGGCGCTCCGGTGCCTTGCACCAGCCCTGAACACACCAAGTGCCAAATAGTAAGTGAGCCTCCCGGGGAGCAGCCAGGGGAGCTCAAGGGCAATTGGTCCGATTTGTCTTTAAGACATTTATCAGATGGGATATAGAAGAGAAGATTTTAATACTTTAATACTTCTCTAAGCCCGGCTCACATAAAGCAGCAGGGACAGAACACCTGCTCTGTGAGCCAGGGAATGGAAACTACAAAGTAATGGTGGGGTGCTGCCATCTACTGCCATCACCGTGGAATTAGACCCTGAGAAGCAAAGGCCTATATAAAATGATCGAAAAATAAAATGCGACAATTTTTGGCTATTTTCTATTCGATTTTGCTTATAGAAGCAAAATCGAATCCACATCGAATGGCTTTTAGGACATTTTCGATCTGCATTCGATTTGATGCGCGCTCCCGTTTTCTCAAAATCGAACAGAAAAATCTACTGTGCAGCCAAGGAAATATCGAATTCGATCCAGTAAATCGAATGTGTACAATGTACCATGAATGTAAATTGAATTCAATATCCAATGCAAAAGAACAGATCTGATGCCAAATTGAATGGGAAGATCTAATGCCAGATGTAATAGAAAAATCTAATCTAACATCGAAAAAAGCAAATCGAAGCGTGTGTATACCCCTTAAGGCAGATAAGAAGCACTTGGCCCGTCTAGTCAGCCTCTGTACACAGATACTTGCACATTGTAATAACTTATTCACAATGGGAGGAATCGATTTAGGTGCGTTTAAATATTGAGTGAAAATTTTAATTTTTTGTAATTTTTTTCCCAATGTTTCAATGATTTTTTTTTAATGGGGAATCCAATTAGATCAATAAATCGTGGGTAATAGGATACCCCCAATGCATCAAAACCCAACAATATCAATAAAGTATGATGGGGAGGAAAACATTTCTTCTGTCTATTTGAGTGTGCACAGGGCAAAAATAGTGTCAATATATATATATATATATATATATATAATATATACACATACACACACACACACACACACACAGTTGTGTAGGCATCCGGTAGTTGTGTAACATTACCCTCTACATTTGCAATGTCTTTTTTATTTTTATTTGTCCACAGAAGTAAATAGAATAATCTAGAGCATTTCATGTAGAACTGGAAATAACAGCCAATTATATTGTCCTTTTCCTAATTGCCTTGACCCAATTACAGCAAGCATAAAGACCTGTGCCACATATAACTGGCCCTGCTCTCCTGACTACAGAGATAACTATTATGTGGTTATGATGGTTTTAGTTACGTTATTTTTAGATTTATTTTAATTTTTTTACATTTTAACGACACTAATTTATACATTTTATTTTTTTAACCATTGAGTCTAGAACAGGTGTAATGCAGTGACAGCAGTGACAGACACAGCTTAATGTCCATCTACTTAGAACTGATATCAAACCAATAATGGAGGTAAGCAGATCAACACAAGGGCGGTGGCCATATCAGTGTGAAGCGACACACACTCCACCCCCAACATGCCCTGACCGCTGGCCATAATACATCTATTACACCTTATACAGACATAGGACACTAAACCCCCAACATGTCCTGACCGCTGGCCATAATACATCTATAACACCTTATACAGACATAGGACACTAAACCCCCAACATGTCCTGACCGCTGGCCATTATACATCTACTACACCCTATACAGACATAGGACACTACACCCCCAACATGTCCTGACCGCTGGCCATAATACATCTATTACACCCTGTACAGACATAGGACACTACACCCCAACATGTCCTGACCACCGGCCATAATACATCTATTACACCTATACAGACATAGGACACTACACCAACATTGCCCTGACCGCTGGCCATATAATCTATTACACCTATACAGACATAGGACACTACACCCCAACATGTCCTGACCACTGCCATAATACATCTATTACACCCTATACAGACATAGGACACTACACCCCAACATGTCCTGACCGCCGGCCATAATACATCTATTACACCTGTACAGACATAGGACACTACACCCCAACATGTCCTGACCACTGGCCATTAATACATCTATTACACCCTATACAGACATAGGACACTACACCCCAACATGACCTGACCGCCGGCCATAATACATCTATAACCGACATAGGACACTACACCCCAAACATGACCTGAACTGGCCATAATACATCTATTACACCCTATACAGACATAGGACACTACACCCCAACATGTCCTGACCGCTGGCCATAATACATCTATTACACCCTATACAGACATAGGACACTACACCCTAACATGTCCTGACCGCCGGCCATAATACATCTATTACACCCTATACAGACATAGACACTACACCCCAACATGTCCTGACCGCTGACCATAATACATCTATTACACCCTATACAGACATAGGACACTACACCCCAACATGTCCTGACCGCTGGCCATAATATATCTATTGCACCCTATACAGACATAGGACACTACACCCCAACATGTCCTGACCGCTGGCCATAATACATCTATTACACCCTATACAGACATAGGACACTACACCCCAACATGTCCTGACCGCTGGCCATAATACATCTATTACACTCTATACAGAGATAGGACACTACACCCCAACATGACCTGACCGCTGGCCATAATACATCTATTACACCCTATACAAACATAGGACACTCCACCCCCAAACATGTCCTGACCGCTGGCCATAATACATCTATTACACTCTATACAGAGATAGGACACTACACCCCAACATGACCTGACCGCTGGCCATAATACATCTATTACACCCTATACAAACATAGGACACTCCACCCCCAACATGTCCTGACCGCTGACCATAATACATCTATTACACCCTACACAGAGATAGGACACTACACCCCCAACATGTCCTGACCGCCGACCATATACATCTATTACACCCTATACAGACACAGGACACTACACCCCCAACATGTCCTGACCGCTGACCATAATACATCTATTACACCCTACACAGAGATAGGACACTACACCCCCAACATGTCCTGACCGCCGACCATAATACATCTATTACACCCTATACAGACATAGGACACTACACCCCAACATGTCCTGACCGCCGACCATAATACATCTATTACACCCTATACAGACATAGGACACTACACCCCAACATGTCCTGACCGCTGGCCATAATACATCTATTACACCTTACACAGACATAGGACACTACACCCCTAACATGGTCCTGACCGCTGCCCATAATACATCTATTACACCCTGTACAGACATAGGACACTACACCCCCAACATGTCCTGACCGCTGGCCATAATACATCTATTACACCCTGACAGACATAGGACACTACAGCCCAACATGTCCTGACCGCTGGCCATAATACATCTATTACACTTACACAGACATAGGACACTACACCCCCAACATGTCCTGACCGCTGGCCATAATACATCTATTACACCCTATACAGACATAGGACACTACACCCCAACATGTCCTGACCGCTGGCCATAATACATCTATTACACCCTGTACAGACATAGGACACTACACCCCCAACATGTCCTGACCGCTGGCCATAATACATCTATTACACCCTATACAGAATAGGACACTACACCACAACATGTCCTGACCGCTGGCCATAATACATCTATTACACCCTATACAGACATAGGACACTACACCCCAACATGTCCTGACCGCCGGCCATAATACATCTATTACACCCTATACAGACATAGGACACTACACCCCAACCACCGACCATAATACATCTATTACACCCTATACAGACATAGGACGCTACACCCCCAACATGTCCTGACCACTGACCATAATACATCTATTACACCCTATACAGACATAGGACACTACACCTCAACCTGTCCTGACCACTGACCATAATACATCTATTACACCCCTATACAGACATAGGACACTACACCCCAACATGTCCTGACCGCTGGCCATAATACATCTATTACACCCTATACAGACATAGGACACTACACCCCAACATGTCCTGACCGCCGGCCATAAGTACATCTATTACACCCTATACAGGCATAGGACACTACACCCCAACATGTCCTGACCGCCGGCCATAATACATCTGTTACACCCTATACAGACATAGGACACTACACCCCAACATGTCCTGACCGCCGACCATAATACATCTATTACACCCTATACAGACATAGGACACTACACCCCAACATGTCCTGACCACCGGCCATAATACATCTATTACACCCTATACAGACATAGGGCGCTACACCCCAACATGTACTGACCGCCGGCCATAATACATCTATTACACCCTATACAGACATAGGACACTACACCCCAACATGTCCTGACCGCTGGCCATAATACATCTATTACACCCTATACAGACATAGGACACTACACCCCAACATGTCCTGCCCACCGACCATAATACATGTATTACACCCTATACAGACATAGGACACTACACCCCAACATGTCCTGACCGCCGGCCATAATACATCTATTACACCCTGTACAGACATAGGACACTACACCCCAACATGTCCTGACCGCCGGCCATAATACATCTATTACACCCTATACAGACATAGGACGCTACACCCCAACATGTCCTGACCACTGACCATAATACATCTATTACACCCTATACAGACATAGGACGCTACACCCCAACATGTACTGACCGCTGGCCATAATACATCTATTACACCCTATACAGACATAGGACACTACACCCCAACATGTCCTGACCGCCGACCATAATACATCTATTACACCCTATACAGACACAGGACACTACACCCCAACATGTCCTGACCACTGACCATAATACATCTATTACACCCTATACAGACATAGGACACTACACCCCAGTATTTTCCCTGCACAGAAACAAAATAACTCACCCAAATCTAATTCATAGTACACTACACCCAAACAAAAAAATCAGACTTTAGTATACAATTTCGGATGTTTTCAGATGACTTTTAGTCATTTTTCACCTATGCAGTTTCAATTTTTTTTGTTGAAACAGATTTAACGAAAAAAATTACTAAACAAATAGTCAAATAATAGGAGCAATTTCGATAAAACCACCTGGATTGGTGAGTAATTGGCTGATCCACATGTTTTTAAAAAATCTGCACTTTAATTAAATTTGTGCAAATTCGACCTAAAAACAGCGAAAAGTGAAAAATTTTCAACTATTTGAAAAAACAGCACTTAATTGAATACCCCCCATAGGAACTACAACCCCAACATGTTTCCCCACCCTCATTATCCACTTTATTACATCTCTAACTCATACATGGCCATCTTCAGGAGGATAAAATGTACACCTAACTACTGACACCAGTACAGCGACACACCCTGACACTGGTACAACCTGACACCAGTACAGCGACACACCCTGACACTGATACAACCTGACACTGGTACAGTAACACACCCTGGCACTGCTACAGTAACACACCCTGACACTGGTACACTGGTACAGTAACACACCCTGACACTGGTAGACTGTTATGGTACTAGTACCGGAACATCAACACACTCTGATATCTCTTCACCCTGACACCGGTGCAGTGACACACTCTGACATCAGTACAGTGACATACCCGGACACCGGTAAAGGGACAAACCTTGACGCCGTTGCAGCGGCACACCCTGAAACCAATACAGCGACACACCCTGACACCGGTATAGCGACACAACCTGATGCCTGTATAGTGACACACCCTGACACCGGTACAGTGGCACACCATGACACCGGTAGAGTGACACTCTGACACCGGTAGAGGGACACACCATGACACCGGTACAGCGACACACCATGACACCGGTACAGCGACACACCATGACACCGGTACAGCGACACACCATGACACCGGTACAGCGACACACCATGACACCGGTACAGCGACACACCATGACACGGTACAGCGACACACCATGACACCGGTACAGCGACACACCATGACACCGGTACAGCGACACACCATGACACCGGTACAGCGACACACCCTGACACCGGTACAGCGACACACCCTGACACCGGTACAGCGTCACACCCTGACACCGGTACAGCGACACACCATGACACCGGTACAGCGACACACCATGACACCGGTACAGCGACACACCATGACACCGGTACAGCGACACACCCTGACACCGGTACAGCGACACACCCTGACACCGGTACAGCGACACACCCTGACACCGGTACAGCGACACACCATGACAACGGTACAGCGACACACCATGACAACGGTACAGCGACACACCCTGACACCGGTACAGCGACACACCCTGACACCGGTACAGCGACACACAATGACACCGGTACAGCGACACACCCTGACACCGGTACAGCGGCACACCCTGACACCGGTACAGCGGCACACCCTGACACCGGTACAGCGACACACCATGACAACGGTACAGCGACACACCCTGACACCGGTACAGCGACACACCCTGACACCGGTACAGCGACACACCCTGACACCGGTACAGCGACACACCATGACACCGGTACAGCGACACACCCTGACACCGGTACAGCGACACACCCTGACACCGGTACAGCGACACACCCTGACACCGGTACAGCGACACACCATGACACCGGTACAGCGACACACCATGACACCGGTACAGCGACACACCATGACAACGGTACAGCGACACACCATGACAATGGTACAGCGACCCCATGCAGCACATTTAAAAAAACATCGAGCTCACATGCGAATTCGCATGTGAGTGTGTGGACCAGAATAACCCCACTGTCACCTTCTTCTGACATTTGCCATTCTATATAGGGTGCAGGCCAGCAGCAGCAATGGGTGATATTGGGAGGCAAGCTGCCCATGTTTCTCTGTCCATTTATGAACTCTCCTGGTACAAACCCTGCGAGTTATCTGTACACACAGCCGCCCTC
>NC_139222.1:286636184-286762740 GCF_055691185.1 Crinia signifera | reverse complement strand
TGACCACCGGCCATAATACATCTATTACACCCTATACAGACATAGGGCGCTACACCCCAACATGTACTGACCGCCGGCCATAATACATCTATTACACCCTATACAGACATAGGACACTACACCCCAACATGTCCTGACCGCTGGCCATAATACATCTATTACACCCTATACAGACATAGGACACTACACCCCAACATGTCCTGCCCACCGACCATAATACATGTATTACACCCTATACAGACATAGGACACTACACCCCAACATGTCCTGACCGCCGGCCATAATACATCTATTACACCCTGTACAGACATAGGACACTACACCCCAACATGTCCTGACCGCCGGCCATAATACATCTATTACACCCTATACAGACATAGGACGCTACACCCCAACATGTCCTGACCACTGACCATAATACATCTATTACACCCTATACAGACATAGGACGCTACACCCCAACATGTACTGACCGCTGGCCATAATACATCTATTACACCCTATACAGACATAGGACACTACACCCCAACATGTCCTGACCGCCGACCATAATACATCTATTACACCCTATACAGACACAGGACACTACACCCCAACATGTCCTGACCACTGACCATAATACATCTATTACACCCTATACAGACATAGGACACTACACCCCAGTATTTTCCCTGCACAGAAACAAAATAACTCACCCAAATCTAATTCATAGTACACTACACCCAAACAAAAAAATCAGACTTTAGTATACAATTTCGGATGTTTTCAGATGACTTTTAGTCATTTTTCACCTATGCAGTTTCAATTTTTTTTGTTGAAACAGATTTAACGAAAAAATTACTAAACAAATAGTCAAATAATAGGAGCAATTTCGATAAAACCACCTGGATTGGTGAGTAATTGGCTGATCCACATGTTTTTAAAAAAATCTGCACTTTAATTAAATTTGTGCAAATTCGACCTAAAAACAGCGAAAAGTGAAAATTTTCAACTATTTGAAAAAACAGCACTTAATTGAATACCCCCCATAGGAACTACAACCCCAACATGTTTCCCCACCCTCATTATCCACTTTATTACATCTCTAACTCATACATGGCCATCTTCAGGAGGGATAAAATGTACACCTAAACTACTGACACCAGTACAGCGACACACCCTGACACTGGTACAACCTGACACCAGTACAGCGACACACCCTGACACTGATACAACCTGACACTGGTACAGTAACACACCCTGGCACTGCTACAGTAACACACCCTGACACTGGTACACTGGTACAGTAACACACCCTGACACTGGTAGACTGTTATGGTACTAGTACCGGAACATCAACACACTCTGATATCTCTTCACCCTGACACCGGTGCAGTGACACACTCTGACATCAGTACAGTGACATACCCGGACACCGGTAAAGGGACAAACCTTGACGCCGTTGCAGCGGCACACCCTGAAACCAATACAGCGACACACCCTGACACCGGTATAGCGACACAACCTGATGCCTGTATAGTGACACACCCTGACACCGGTACAGTGGCACACCATGACACCGGTAGAGTGACACTCTGACACCGGTAGAGGGACACACCATGACACCGGTACAGCGACACACCATGACACCGGTACAGCGACACACCATGACACCGGTACAGCGACACACCATGACACCGGTACAGCGACACACCATGACACCGGTACAGCGACACACCATGACACGGTACAGCGACACACCATGACACCGGTACAGCGACACACCATGACACCGGTACAGCGACACACCATGACACCGGTACAGCGACACACCCTGACACCGGTACAGCGACACACCCTGACACCGGTACAGCGTCACACCCTGACACCGGTACAGCGACACACCATGACACCGGTACAGCGACACACCATGACACCGGTACAGCGACACACCATGACACCGGTACAGCGACACACCCTGACACCGGTACAGCGACACACCCTGACACCGGTACAGCGACACACCCTGACACCGGTACAGCGACACACCATGACAACGGTACAGCGACACACCATGACAACGGTACAGCGACACACCCTGACACCGGTACAGCGACACACCCTGACACCGGTACAGCGACACACAATGACACCGGTACAGCGACACACCCTGACACCGGTACAGAGGCACACCCTGACACCGGTACAGCGGCACACCCTGACACCGGTACAGCGGCACACCCTGACACCGGTACAGCGACACACCCTGACACCGGTACAGCGACACACCATGACAACGGTACAGCGACACACCCTGACACCGGTACAGCGACACACCCTGACACCGGTACAGCGACACACCCTGACACCGGTACAGCGACACACCATGACACCGGTACAGCGACACACCCTGACACCGGTACAGCGACACACCCTGACACCGGTACAGCGACACACCCTGACACCGGTACAGCGACACACCATGACACCGGTACAGCGACACACCATGACACCGGTACAGCGACACACCATGACAACGGTACAGCGACACACCATGACAATGGTACAGCGACCCCATGCAGCACATTTAAAAAAACATCGAGCTCACATGCGAATTCGCATGTGAGTGTGTGGACCAGAATAACCCCACTGTCACCTTCTTCTGACATTTGCCATTCTATATAGGGTGCAGGCCAGCAGCAGCAATGGGTGATATTGGGAGGCAAGCTGCCCATGTTTCTCTGTCCATTTATGAACTCTCCTGGTACAAACCCTGCGAGTTATCTGTACACACAGCCGCCCTCCTCCCCTCACTGTCTATCGCAGACAATAAAGCAATAATAAATACCGGGAAGGAGCAAATAACAGCAGCTGCCAGGAGCGAACATGGCGACGGCAGCCTCCAGGCCGGTCTCTGAGCACTGCTTCTGCGCATGCGCTGCCTGAGTTGCTAGGATACGGAAAGGACGCGAACTGGGCTCAGGGAGACGGCGGCATCATGTCTGAGGTGAGGCCGGGGGACAGTGCCATATGGGGGACGCCGGGACACCAGTGTGATATACGGGGGGAGGAAGTGCCTTATGGGGGGAGCAGTGTTTTATGGGGGACAGGTCAGTGTGATATATGGGGGGAGGAAGTGCCTTATGGGGGGAGCAGTGTTTTATGGGGGACAGGTCAGTGTGATATATGGTGGGAGGAAGTGCCTTATGGGGGGGCACAGTGTTTTATGGGGGACGGGACAGTGTGATATATGGGGGGAGGAAGTGCCTTATGGGGGGGGGGGGGGGACAGTGTTTTATGGGGGACGGGACAGTGTGATATATGGGGGGAGGAAGTGCCTTATGGGGGGGGGGGGGGGACAGTGTTTTATGGGGGACGGGACAGTGTGATATATGGAGGGAGGAAGTGCCTTATGGGGGGAGCAGTGTTTTATGATTGGAGCAGTGTCATATGGGGGAGCAGTGCTTTATGGGGGGGGGGGGGGAGCAGTGTCATATGTAGAGGGGGGGGGGGGGATGCGGTGCCATATGGGGGGTGGGACAGTGTGAAATATGAGGGGGGGCAGCAGTGCCATTTAGGGGACGGGACAGTGTGATATATATGGGGGGCAGTGCCATATAGGGGGCGGGACAGTGTGATATATGGGGGGGGGGCAGTGCCATATGGGGGATGGAACAGTGTGGTATATGGGGGGGGGGGGGCAGTGCCATATAAGAGACAAGTCAGTGTGGTATATGGGGGGGAGGGAGTGCCATATAGGGGAGGGGACCGTGTGAGATATATGGGGGGCAGTGCCATATAGGGGGCGGGACAGTGTGATATATGGGGGGGGGGGGCAGTGTCATATGGGGGATGGGACAGTGTGGTATATGGGGGGGGGGGGGGTAGTGCCATATAGGAGACAAGTCAGTGTGGTATATGGGGGGGAGGGAGTGCCATCTAGGGGAGGGGACCGTGTGAGATATATGGGGGGCAGTGCCATATAGGGGGCGGGACAGTGTGATATATGGGGGGGGGCAGTGCCATATAGGAGACAAGTCAGTGTGGTATATGGGGGGGAGGGAGTGCCATATAGGGGAGGGGACCGTGTGAGATATATGGGGGGCAGTGCCATATAGGGGGCGGGACAGTGTAATATATGAGGGGAGTGCCATATACGGGGCGGGACAGTGTAATATATGGGGGGAGGCAGTGCCATATAGGGGAGTATTTCTCACTTCTTATTCTTCTAGATCTCTTTGCTGCCTTTGACACTGTCGACCACTCTCATACAAACAGTACAATCCCTTCAGGACACAGCCCTTTCCTGGTTCTCTTCCGACCTATCTAATAGTGATCGCTTCTCTGATTCTACCTCCTCCTCACTACGTCTGTCCGTTGGAGTACCACAAGGCTCAGTCTTAGGTCCTCTGGTTTTCTCAATCTGTACCTCCTCATTTTTTAAACTAATCATCTGTTTTGGATTTCAGTATCACCCCTACGCTGATGATACTCAAATCTATCTATCCTCCCTGGAATTGTCACCATCAGTATTGCTCCAGGTGCCGGATGGGGTTCTGACCGTTGGGATCCCAACAGTCAAAACCCCGACACATGGGGGCCCGCTGGCCACCGGCTATTCTCCCTCGTAGGGGTCCACGACCCCCATAGAGGGAGAATAGAATAGGTGGCGCGCGTAGAGAGCCACCGTGCCCGCAAGGGGCTTTGTTGCACTCACCATGCTGTCTGGGTCCAGCCAGTCGGGATCCCGATGTCGGGATAATGACTGTAGGAACCCTATACCACATCCTTTTGCTCCGTGTCTCTCTATGATGTGGGGGGTTATAGGGTGCAGTGCTATATGGGGGACAGTGGGATAAAGGGTGCAGTATTATATGGGGGACAGTGGGATAAAGGGGGCAGTATTATATGGGGGACAGTGTAATGTGGGGGTTATATGGGGGACAGTGGAATAAGGGGGCAGTATTATATGGGGGACAGTGTGATGTGGGGGTTATAGGGTGCAGTGTTATATGGGGGACAGTGGGATAAGGGGGCAGTATTATATGGGGGACAGTGGGATGTGGGGGTTATAGGGTGCAGTGCTATATGGGGGACAGTGGGATAAGGGGGCAGTATTATATGGGGGACAGTGGGATGTGGGGGTTATAGGGTGCCACTGGCGTAACTATAGCACCGCAGCCCCCGCCACCGCGGGGGGGGGGGGGGGGCGCTGTGCATATGGGGGCGCCGGGGGCTGCGGTGCTATAGTTACACCTCCCCCCAATCCCCCGCAGGCTTACCTATTTCGCTGGTCCCGGCGGCTCCGTTCTTCTGCTGAGGACCACCACAAAATGGCCGCCCCCATATAGCACACAGTTCTCTGAAATTGTTTGCTGTATGGGGGCGGCCATTTTGTGGTGGTCCTCAGCAGAAGAACGGAGCCGCTGGGACCAGCGCGAAAGGTAAGGCTGCGGGGGATTGGGGGGGTTTGAATGGGCGGCGGGGGGGGGCGCCCAAAACGTAGCTACGCCGCTGTAGGGTGCAGTGCTATATGGGGGACAGTGGGATAAAGGGGGCTGTTTTATATGGGGGACAGTATGATGTGGTGGGTTATAGGGTGCAGTGCTATATGGGGGGCAGTATTATATGGGGGACTGGGATGTGGGGGGTTATAGGGTGCAGTGCTATATGGGGGTCAGTGGGATAAAGGGGGCAGTATTATATGGGGGACAGTGTGATGTGGGGGTTATAGGGTGCAGTGCTATATGGGGGACAGTGGGATAAAGGGTGCAATATTATATGGGGGACAGTGTGATGTGGGGGTTATAGGGTGCAGTGTTTAATGGGGGACAGTGGGATAAGGGGTCAGTATTATATGGGGACAGCTGTCTGCCCTGAGCAGGCATTGGCCCACCTGTGCTCCCAGAGAAACGCCCATAACACACTGCCTGTTCCCCTGCTCTGGGCCAGTGTCCGCCCCTGTCCGCCCTCCTCCCTCCCCTACCTGTACGAAAGCCTCTGCAAGTGTACGCACAGGGGGGTCTGCACATGCGCAAACACATGCATGCGCCTACCCCCCACTATCGGGACGAATACGGCCCCGTCCAATCACTAGTGAATCACCCTCATAGCGCTCACCTAGGCTCGAGTGCGGTTCTTTAACCCAATACTTCCCGGTTCTAAGCTCTGTTGCTCACATTCTGCTGGATAAATACAGTATAAAGGAAATGGTTGTTGTCAGTAGATGTCTGAGTTGGATTTGACAATCCTGAACTCTTACTTGTCAGTCATGTCATCACAGAACAGCCCCCCTGCCGCGCAGCCGCTCCCCAGGTGACACATTAAGGTCCTGACGATGCTGCGCGCTCCGCTGGTTTTACATACTCGCTCAGGGGTGACAAGGTGCGAGCATTCTCCCGTCACCTGTCACCGGACGTTCCGCTCGCCTACACCAGTATTTTGCAATAAAGACAGTTTGGCCCCTGTGGAGCCACAAACCTCTTTTACTAGTTAGAATTGTGGTTTATGTACCAACATCTGTTTCCCCATCACAGCATCGGTGGGTTGTTATACTCTGTAGCGGAAAGCCAATAGTAAGAACAAAAACAGGGGTCAATCCTATTCCCACAATGGCCCTTATTCTGATTGATTCGGACCGCTGCGTGTGCGGTCGGATGGCCGATGTTTGGTGTTTGCGCATGTGCAAAGGCGTTTCTGTGGCTCGCACGTCCGAACATGAAAATGATTGGTCGGAACCGTCCGAGCAGGGGGTGGAGAGGGGCGTGAAGGGCTGTTTGGGCTCATTACCATATGAGTACGCCCCGCGTTTCATGAGCGTTCGCATTAAAACGCTGGGCGTACCTATGGTAATCCGGCAAAGGCGCACGTGTGGGGAGCGGACAGCTGACATAGCCGGATGACAGCTGCCCGCCCATATGCCCGCCCATATCCCTGCTTTCATACGGAAAAATGTCCGAGTGGTCTGGAGCACTCGGAGCTGTCTGACCCCTCGGCCCATCAGGATGGGGGAGGTTCCCACAGATGGAGGAGGTGTTCAAAACAAAAAATCAAAACATCCACTCGCGGTCCGTACGCTCTGCGTCTTGCCGCATTCCGATGGTGTGAGCGATCCGTACGGTAGGCGGGGCTAAGAACACTCGGTTCCTGTCCGAATCAACTAGAATAAAGGCCCATGCGACATTGACAATAATAACTTACGGATTGAAAATTGGGTACGGAAAAGGAACCGAGGGGTGTGTGATTTTGTTTACAGCACCTCGCACCATCTGCGGAGTATAGGATTGACCCAAAAGAAGTCAGTGATAAAGCTTACAGGATAAATGTACTTAAAATTCTCAAAACGAAAAGAGGTGATGTTGTCAGTAGTAACCAATCGGATTCTGTCTACTGTTTTCTAGGATGCAGGCGGAAATAGCGACACTCACCCATTCAATGCTTCCGTTACCAACAGCATTGAGCTGTCAGATCTGTTTTGTCGGAAACAGCTGCGGATTGTCGAATTCATGGCCGTTACCTGACAATCAGTTACAACAATTTATAGACTTTCCGACACTCGGTACATTAAATACCGACTGTCGAGTTACAGTCGGAATGGGTCGAAAATGGCCACGAATCCGACTGTTGGGAACATCCCGACAGTCATGTTTGGGATTGAATACCTCCCATAATCTGATTGGATGCTATGGGCTAAAGCTTTTGTAAATTTACATCTTGGTGTTGCCCATCAGTGGATGGCATTGTCTCTTACCGATTGGTCACTACAGCTACAATATATCAGCCCTAACCAATCACGTTCCTTTCCTTTCGCTGTTGCAGGAGAAGGCGGAGAAGGCCGCGCCGGAAGAAAATGCTTTTGAGCTTCTGGAGAAAGATTTCCAGGAGGTGCTCAGCGAGCTGACCGGGGATAAGAGTCTGGAGAAGTTCCGGATAGAATATGAGAAGCTTCATGGGGTCCTGAAGAAATCCTACGAGAACGAGAAACGTCTGATGGCCAAATGCCGGGAACTGAACGCAGAGATTGTGGCTAATTCAGCCAAGGTGGTCACAGCCCTGAAACTGTCTCAGGATGACCAGGCTACGATCGCCTCACTAAAGAAGGTAACACCGTATGTCGTGGCCCCAGCAGATGGCTTCCGATATAGGGCCACGCATTATTATTATAATGTCAGCATTAACCGCTGTGGGCGTATACTACAGGGCCGAGCCTATGTCACCTCCCCTCTGAGTAGTGGGTTTGGCCATTTCAGCCTCACTCATTGGCTGATAGATCTACATGCGGGAAATTTACTAAGATGGGACGTTTCAATGGGCAACCAATCAGATCCTGTTATCTTCTAGAAGATGCTAAATAAATAAGAAGTAGATTCTGATTGGTTACCCATAGCAACCTCCCATATGAAATAGATCTTAGTCAATAAGTGTGCCGAGCATGACGAGGGTAAGTGTTACACTAATTGAGGGTCCATGTCGACAATTGTCAACATTGACAACCAAAATATGGGAAAAACTCATGTCGACCTTTTGTTTGCAAATGGAAAAAAAACATGCTGCACTGCAGGTGGGGCAGATATAACACGTGCAGAGAGAGAGTTACAGTAAATATTTTGTTTCTGTGCTGGGTAAATACTGGCTGCTTTATTCTTACACTGCATATTAGATTTCAGTGTGAACACACCCCACCCAAATCTGACTTCCATCTGCCCCATCTGCAGTGCAGCATGGTTTTGTCCATTTACAAAGAAAAATGTGCCCTGCAGTCAGGTTGAATTAGGCCCAAAGTCATCTCACACTCCCGCCACACCCTCATGTCACGCCAACTAGATGGAACAGATATATGAGAACTACAAAGAAAAATTTCCCCTGTCGCACACCGCGCTCACAAACTAGTGTTAGTATCTAAGAGATAGTCCTCGGTGGATAATGTAATCCTCTTCACAGAAGTGTCTTTTCTTCTTTCTTTACTTTTCTCTCCCTTCTTTCCCCCTTCCTCTCTCCGTGGCGGGAGTATGAAAGAGAAGCAAAAAAGAAGAAGGAATATAGTGTAGTATATTCTAGAACTGGTAATGGATTATTTTATAGCCGCCACCCTAAATAGAAGTGGGAAGTTTTTTATATATATATACCTTCTTCTTTTGATATATAACTATTGACATAAGAAAAGGAGTTTGAATCAGAAGGAGATTATATTAAAGAAACCGAGATAGGATTGAAACCGCACTGTGGCCCTTATTCTTGTTCGTGCGGTACGGCCCGCGTGCGGCCGTACCGCCGATGTTTTTACACTGCACATGCGCAGAGGTGAATCTGCGCATGTGCAGCCCCCTTCGCCGCAGACGTATTTCGTCCGCCGCAAAGGGGGCGTATAGGGGCGTGAGAGGCATCATGCCCTCATTTCCCTATGTGTACGCCCCGCGTTTCATGGGCGTTCCCATGCAAACGCGGGGCGTATGCATGGTAATGAGGCCATGACGCAACTCATGGGGGCGGAAAGCTGACGTCGCCGGATGTCAGCTTTCAGCCCCCATACAAGCTACCACACGGACGATTGTCCGTGTGGTCTTAGCTTGCGGGAGCTGCCGCGGCGTGCGGACCTGCCTTCGATGGTCGACGACCATCGAATGCAGGGGGCAGCTCCCACCATGGTGGAGGCGTAGCCTCCACCATTTTTATGCGGATCGCCAGCCGTCCGTGTACGGACGGCCGTGGCGATCCGTAGGGTGGGCGGGGATTGGTTTGTGCGGCCGGAGCCCCGTGTGCGGCTCTGGCCGCACCAACCAGAATAAGGGCCTGTGTTGTGTAAGTGGGGTACGTCCCCAATCTTATTCTTTTTGACCTGCACCGGGTGGAGATTCATTCTGATCTTGGGGAAGGAGAGGAACTGATAGAAAAAAAGCCTTACCCATAGGCATGAAAAGAAACCTTTATGTGAGGAGCACATCCTTTTCTTGGTGTGAGTAGGGTACGCTACCCTTCTGGACTTATATATATATAAAAAACTTCCCACTTCTATTTAGGGTGGCGGCTATAAAATAATCCATTACCAGTTCTAGAATATACTACACTATATTCCTTCTTCTTTTTTGCTTCTCTTTCATACTCCCGCCACGGAGAGAGGAAGGGGGAAAGAAGGGAGAGAAAAGTAAAGAAAGAAGAAAAGACACTTCTGGGAAGAGGATTACATTATCCACCGAGGACTATCTCTTAGATACTAACACTAGTTTGTGAGCGCGGTGTGCGACAGGGGAAATCTTTCTTTGTATTCCTTGTCTGTATTGAAGGTTGGGTGACCTCCATTTCCCTGTACCCACTGCAGCTTTTTGTGCGCCAATAGGATACTGTAATTTTCTCTTTGTCCTAGATATATGAGAACACCAAATGCCAATTATGTGAGTTTTGGATGTGCGTTGTGGGCCCACCATGCACCCATTACAGATATGCCAGCGGGCAGCGCCCATTCTGTGTAGACGACATTTTATCATTAATGCAGGCGCTGATCTGAGGCACGTACAAATGTGGGAGTATTATCCCATCCATGGCGCAGACCGCGTGCTGTACAATAAGCCCCCAGCGCAGACACCAGCCGCCACCTGACCACTACCCGCCCCTCTTCCTGTCCTGTTAAATGGGTGTCAGCGATCATTCTAAACTCTCGGGCTTCTTGTTTAAGAGACAAAAATCCTTTTTTTTGCAGATTGGAGTCTTTTATGTTATCTGACATTGCGCTGTGCGCCCCACATCTCATTACACTGCAAGTTTGTGTATTAAAAACTCATCCTTGGATGGACGGCAGGCGACAACGTTTGTATTGTGCAGGAACCATTAACGTGTTGCTTTAATAATGAAATTGCATTTTGCCCTCTCTGCCATCGCTGCAAAGCCACCTGATAAGTGCTGTGCGCCACGCAGGTGGTCTGAATGTTAATTTGACATCTGGGCGGTTCCGTCCTCTTTGCTGAGTGTCTAATGGAAGCCGCACTACATGAAAAGACGCGCATTGATCAGATTTGTTTCTGGCACTGAGCTCTGTGCAGCCTCCGCTGACACCGGGGGCCACATTATTATGATGTTCAGGTGTTACGGAATACTAATATAATAAAGTCTGACTGTATACTCTGCTCCAGTGACCACTATAGAGTAGTAATTACACACATATTACAGCGGCAGCAATGGCGGAGGGATCGGGAGGGATTACTATAAGTGAGTGTAATGGGCAGGATAAATCACAATGTAAGTGGGAGGAAATGACGGAATTACACGTGTGGCATCATACAATGATTTCCCTCATGCCGAAATACCCATCCGGCCGCACTAGATAATGGCGGGGAATCTGCCACCAGAAACGTCTTTCTTGCGCAGAGTGTGTGTTATTGGCAAAAAGACCCCAAAACAAATGGGAGCAACAAAACTATACTGATCACTTTGGGGGTAATTCAAACCTGCTTGCTAGGCTGCATATATTCGCTGCCTAGTTAGCAGGTAAACGCCACCCTGGCAAATGACTGTCCCCCCCCCCTGCCGCATGAGTCCCCTCACTAGCATGCAAGCAGATGCGTTCGCTTACACGGCAACTCGCATCTAATTGGATAATCCCTTAGGCCCCTTTCACACGTTCCGACTCCTGCCGGGCGACGTAACCCTGCACGGCCAAGAAGCCATGCCGCACACAGAAGTTTAGAATGGTGGGGATGGCCACAGCCCAGCAGCCGTCCCTTCCAGTGGTGACATCCGGCTGCAACCGGGCCGTGGCCGTCCCGTGTGAATGGACACAATCGTGCCCATTATTAACTTCTGTGTACGGCACGGCTTTTGGCCATGCGGGGTTTCACTGCCCGTCAGGAGCCGGAGCGTGTGAAAGGGGCCTAAGCCACGGATGAAGCACAGCAGAACCTGGTGTTAGAAAAGCCACAGCAGCACTTTGTGCAGGTTCAGATGTCTACAAATGTCGCACGTCTCACTGATCAGTGCAAGACGGTAATGTAGTTTGATGCTCTCAGTTGTGTTATTTATGCCAATGAGAGTCACATTTTGACGAGAAAGACTCTGGTTGTGGCGCAGTGGCCGGGACCTGGAGTAATATCCCAGACTTTGGGACCAGTGTGCTGCCGCCCCTCCCCTAGCACCTCCTCTGCAATACACTAAAGCTGGCCATACATCTACAGATCTATTGTCTGATCTGGCTGGTTGGAACAAAATCCTGGTAATGGATGAGAGCAGATGACAGTTGACCATTTGCTTTGAAATGCTGGAAAACTGACAAACTGTCACTCAGATATTACCAGGTTTTTGTTCCAACCAGACAGATCTGACAATTGATCTGTAGGTGTATGGCCACCTTTACTTTAATAGGGCTGAGCAAGTGACTGTGCACACCATGCTGCGCTGGGAGGAGGTGGGTTCATGCATTATGTTTGCATGCAGGGAAAATATAGGCTGCTTTTGCATGTAGCCCACAGAAGCTGAACAAGCTTAGGCCAGATATGGTTAGTTATTTCCATGACGTGCCTGCACCCCTGATTCAGCCCCTGTATACAGGCATACGGGCATTGTTACACTGAGAGTCTGATACGTGTGTATTACACCTGTCTCAGGAGATAGAGAAGGCCTGGAAGATGGTGGACGCGGCTTACACAAAGGAGCAGCAGTCCAAGGAAACCGTCCAGTCTCTGAAGGAGGAAATCAATAACCTGACTGCACTGGTGGAACAAGGATCGGGACTGTCAGCGGGCCAAGAGCACAGGCAAGGGGATCCAGAGGAATATATGTGTGTGTGTGTGTGTGTCACTGCTGGTGGTATATACCTCCTGCAGTCTATAATGGTTATGTAGGTCCCTCTCCCAGTCTTGTAGCTGGGAGGGTTCGGTGTCCATTGTCCGGTGGACGGAGTTAAGCAACTCGCTAAGCAGCAAATGTATACTGCTTAGTGAGCAGGTCTGCTATAGCTATATTACACAGGTAGGCAATGTAACAGAGCAATGAAGAAGGCAAGTCAGATGCTTGGTTGCATAGGGAGAGGTATCAGCAGTAGGAAGAAAGAAGTAATAATGCCACTGTATAGGTCATTGGTACGACCTCACCTAGAGTATTGTGTTCAGTAAGGATATAAATACATTAGAGACTGTACAAAGAAGCGCAACTAAAATGGTGCATGGCCTACATCACAAAACGTACCAGGAAAGACTAAAAGATCTTAATATGTATACTTTAGAGCAGAGAAGGGAAAGGGGGGACATGATAGAAACTTTCACATATATCAAGGGTTTTAACAAGGTACAGGTGGGAGACATTCTTCACAGGAAGAGGAGCAGCAGAACACGAGGACATGCACTGACACTAGGGGGAGGAAGGTACAGGTGGGAGACATTAGTCACAGGAAGAGGAGCAGCAGAACACGAGGACATGCACTGACACTAGGGGGAGGAAGGTACAGGTGGGAGACATTCTTCACAGGAAGAGGAGCAGCAGAACACGAGGACATGCACTGACACTAGAGGGAGGAAGGTACAGGTGGGAGACATTCTTCACAGGAAGAGGAGCAACCGAACACGAGGACATGCACTGACACTAGAGGGAGGAAGGTACAGGTGGGAGACATTAGTCACAGGAAGAGGAGCAGCAGAACACGAGGACATGCACTGACATTAGAGGGAAGAAGGTACAGGTGGGAGACATTAGTCACAGGAAGAGGAGCAGCAGAACACGAGGACATTCACTGACACTAGGGGGAGGAAGGTACAGGTGGGAGACATTAATCACAGGAAGAGGAGCAGCAGAACACGAGGACATGCACTGACACTAGGGGGAGGAAGGTACAGGTGGGAGACATTAGTCACAGGAAGAGGAGCAGCAGAACACGAGGACATGCACTGACACTAGAGGGAGGAAGGTACAGGTGGGAGACATTAGTCACAGGAAGAGGAGCAGCAGAACACGAGGACATGCACTGACACTAGAGGGAGGAAGGTACAGGTGGGAAACATTCTTCACAGGAAGAGGAGCAGCAGAACACGAGGACATGCACTGACACTAGGGGGAGGAAGGTACAGGTGGGAGACATTCTTCACAGGAAGAGGAGCAGCAGAACACGAGGACATGCACTTACACTAGGGGGAGGAAGGTACAGGTGGGAGACATTCTTCACAGGAAGAGGAGCAGCAGAACACGAGGACATGCACTGACACTAGGGGAGGAAGGTACAGGTGGGAGACATTCGTCACAGGAAGAGGAGCAGCAGAACACGAGGACATGCACTGACACTAGGGGGAGGAAGGTACAGGTGGGAGACATTAGTCACAGGAAGAGGAGCAGCAGAACACGAGGACACGCACTGACACTGGGGGAGGAAGGTACAGGTGGAAGACATTCTTCACAGGAATAGGAGCAGCAGAACACGAGGACATGCACTGACAGTAGGGGGGGGAAGGTACAGGTGGGAGACATTAGTCACAGGAAGAGGAGCAGCAGAACACGAGGACACGCACTGACACTAGGAGAGGAAGGTACAGGTGGGAGACATTCTTCACAGGAAGAGGAGCAGCAGAACACGAGGACATGCACTGACACTAGGGGAGGAAGGTACAGGAGGGAGACATTAGTCACAGGAAGAGGAGCAGCAGAACACGAGGACACGCACTGACACTAGGGGAGGAAGGTACAGGTGGGAGACATTCTTCACAGGAAGAGGAGCAGCAGAACACGAGGAAATGCACTGACACTAGGGGAGGAAGGTACAGGTGGGAGACATTCTTCACAGGAAGAGGAGCAGCAGAACACGAGGACATGCACTGACACTAGGGGAGGAAGGTACAGGTGGGAGACATTCGTCACAGGAAGAGGAGCAGCAGAACACGAGGACATGCACTTACACTAGGGGGAGGAAGGTACAGGTGGGAGACATTCTTCACAGGAAGAGGAGCAGCAGAACACGAGGACATGCAATGACACTAGGGGGAGGAAGGTACAGGTGGGAGATATTAGTCACAGGAAGAGGAGCAGCAGAACACGAGGACACGCACTGACACTAGGGGGAGGAAGGTACAGGTGGGAGACATTCTTCACAGGAAGAGGAGCAGCAGAACACGAGGACACTGACACTAGGGGAGGAAGGTACAGGTGGGAGACATTCTTCACAGGAAGAGAAGCAGCAGAACACGAGGACACGCACTGACACTAGGGGGAGGAAGGTACAGGTGGGAGACATTCTTCACAGGAAGAGGAGCAGCAGAACACGAGGACACGCACTGACACTAGGGGAGGAAGGTACAGGTGGGAGACATTCTTCACAGCAAGAGGAGCAGCAGAACACGAGGACATGCACTGACACTAGTGGAGGAAGGTACAGGTGGGAGACATTCGTCACAGGAAGAGGAGCAGCAGAACACGAGGACATGCACTGACACTAGGGGGAGGAAGGTACAGGTGGGAGACATTAGTCACAGGAAGAGGAGCAGCAGAACACGAGGACACGCACTGACACTAGAGGGAGGAAGGTACAGGTGGGAGACATTCTTCACAGGAAGAGGAGCAGCAGAACACGAGGACATGCACTGACACTGGAGGGAGGAAGGAACAGGAGGGAGACATTCTTCACAGGAAGAGGAGCAGCAGAACACGATGACATGCACTGACACTAGAGGGAGATAGGTACAGGTGGGAGACATTAGTCACAGGAAGAGGAGCAGCAGAACACGAGGACATGCACTGACATTAGGGGGTGGAAGGTACAGGTAGGAGACATTAATCACAGGACGAGGAGCAGCAGAACACGAGGACACGCACTGACACTAGGGGGTGGAAGGTACAGGTGGGAGACATTAATCACAGGAAGAGAAGCAGCAGAACACGGGGACATGCACTGACACTAGAGGGAAGAAGGTACAGGTGGGAGACATTCTTCACAGGAAGAGGAGCAGCAGAACACGAGGACATGCACTGACACTAGGGGGAGGAAGGTACAGGTGGGAGACATTCTTCACAGGAAGAGGAGCAGCAGAACACGATTACATGCACTGACACTAGAGGGAGGAAGGTACAGGTGGGAGACATTCCTCACAGGAAGAGGAGCAACAGAACACGAGGACATGCACTGACACTAGGGGGAGGAAGGTACAGGTGGGAGACATTAGTCATAGGAAGAGGAGCAGCAGAACACGAGGACACGCACTGACACTAGAGGGAGGAAGGTACAGGTGGGAGACATTCTTCACAGGAAGAGGAGCAGCAGAACACGAGGACAGAAGTTCATGGGGACAGAAACGGGATGTCACTGTGTGGTGCACCCAAAGAATACGTATTAAAATGTAACCTTTATTTAATTAGATAGATAAAATGTAGCGAAAATTTAACAGACACAAGACATTAAACATATAACATGTAGTAAAAATGGATATCTTTATCCATGCGACGTGGGACCCCCGTTCCCTTACTAGTAATGTATTCACTTTCAATTAGTGTTCTGAGAAACTGTCTTTTAAATAAGCTTTATTAGGTACGGTATATTAGGGAATAAGTCTCCGTATAGTTAACTGTGTATGTGACACAGAGTACAGATAGTAGCGGCTAGAGCGCAATCATATATGCGGCAAAGGAGCACAATGCTCGATCACGATTGTGCCTTGTGGCCGGTTAATGCCTCAGAAGTCAGGGGGTCGCAGTGCTACGCGTCACGCACTGCGCTTCCCTCGCTGACTCTGGTGGTAGCGGAGCGATTAAGACACACGGACCTTTAAAAAAAAAAAAAAAAAATATATATATATATATATCTCCTATATATTTGGCTACATCTGTCACTCAAAGTGGGTGTCTGTGTCTATAACGCTCTGTTCCTGGACTTTCCTCTTAATGTGTGATTGCCTTCATCTGTGCTGAACACCTTTCTGAGAAATTAACCTGTTTAAAACAGGTGATGGCAATCATACATTAAGGGGAAGTCTAGAAACAGAGCATTGTGTCCCTCCTGGAGAGGGTCATGTTGGGAGGTATGTGACAGAGAACCAGCCCAGTGAGCCCACAGACAGTGCCAGACACCCACTGCCTTCCCATGTTGCCCAGCACTGCTACTCCACAGCCACCAGGTGAGCGCCCCCCTCCCGCGATTTGCGGCAAAACCTCCCCCCCCCGCGCGCCCCCCCCTCCCGCGATTCGCGGCAAAAACACCCGCTCCCCCGCGACCCCCCCTACCGCGATTCGCAGCAAAAACACCCCCGCGACCCCCCCTCCCGCGATTCGCTGCAAAAAGAACCCCCCCACGACCCCTCCCGCAATTCGCGGCATAACCACCACCACCCCGCGACCCCCCCTCCCGCGAATCGCGGCAAACCCTCCCCCGTGACCCCCCCCCGATTCGCGGAAAAAACACCCCCCCCGCGACCTCCCTCCCGCGATTCGCGGCAAAAAGAACCCCCCCGCGACCCCCCCTTGCACGATTGGCGGCACCCCCCCTGCGACCCCCCTCCCGCGATTCGCGGCAACCCCCCCCCGCAATTCGCAGCAGCCCCAGGATTAAATGGCACATGCAAAACACTGACATGGCTATGGTCGACAATAAAAAAGGTTGACATGAGTTTTTGAAGATTTATTTTTAATTTTTTTAAATTTTTTCATATTCATTGTCATGTGTCGACATGGACACCAATGAAGTGGCACACTTATGTTAACATTTACATGTGTTGACCTTTCTGTGTTGATTTTTTCTTGTGGCGATTCGCGTCACACCCCCCCGCAACCCCCCCTCCCGCGATTCGCGGCACCCCCCGTGACCCCCCACCTCCCGCAATTCGCGGCAACCCCCCACCGGAACCCCTGTGAACCCCGCCCTCCCGCAATTCGCGGCACCCACCCCTGCGACCCCCCCTCCCGCAATTCGCGGCACCCCCCCGTGATTCGCGGCAGCTCCAGAATTAAATTGCACATGGAAAACACTGACATGGCTATGGTCGACAATGAAAAAGGTTGACATGAGTTTTTGAAGTTTTTTTGTCATTTTTTGAATATTTTCATATTCATTCTCATGTGTCGACATGGACACCAATGAAGTGCCACACTTATGTCAACATTTAAATGTGTTGACCTTTCTGTGTTGATTTTTTTCTTGTGGCGATTCGCGTCACACCCCCCCCCCCCACCCCCCCCGCAACCCCCACTCCCGCGATTCACGGCACACACACCCCCCCGCGATTCTCGGCACCCCACCCCGTGACCCCCCCTCCCGTGATTCACGGCACACCCCCCGCGACCCCCCTTACCATGATTCGCCGCAACCCCCGCCCCCGTAACCCCCCTCCCGCGATTTGCGGCAAGCCACCCCGCGACCCCCCTCCCGCGATTCTCTGCAATCCCTCCCCTCCCGCGATTCGCAGCATCCACCCCCCCACAACCCCCCCTCCTGCAATTCACGGCACCCCCCGCGACCCCCCCTCCTGCAATTCGCGGCACCCTCCGCGACCCCCCCTCCCGCGATTCGCGGACACCTAAGTTGCAATACAGGGCATCTTTCATACAATTCTAACCATATTTCTCATATACAAACGTTCACAAATTAAGGGGGCGCAGCCCCTTACGACGGTGTGAAGAGCGCCCGTAGGGCGCGATGAATCACCTAGTATATATATAATTAAGCTAGACAGATCAGAAATGCATTCAATGGGTAAAGGGAGTGGGGGGTAGCCACGAAGAAGAAGAACAACACGAGGACATGCACTGACACTAGAGGGAGGGAGGTACAAGTAGGAGACATTAGTCACAGGAAGAGGAGCAGCAGAACAGGAGGACATGCACTGACACTAGAGGGAGGAAGGTACAGGTGGGAGGCATTAGTCACAGGAAGAGGAGCAGCAGAACACGAGGACATGCACTGACACTAGAGGGAGAAATGTACAGGTGGGAGACATTCTTTACAGGAAGAGGAGCAGCAGAACACGAGGACATGCACTGACACTAGAGGGAGGAAGGTACAGGTGGGAGACATTAGTCACAGGAAGAGGAGCAGCAGAACACGAGGACATGCACTGACACTAGGGGGAGGAAGGTGCAGGTGGGAGACATTAGTCACAGGAAGAGGAGCAACAGAACACAAGGACATGCACTGACACTAGGGGGAGGAAGGTACAGGTGGGAGACATTAGTCACAGGAAGAGGAGCAGCAGAACACAAGGACATGCACTGACACTAGGGGGAGGAAGGTACAGGTGGGAGACATTAGTCACAGGAAGAGGAGCAACAGAACACGAGGACATGCACTGACACTAGGGGGAGGAAGGTGCAGGTGGGAGACATTAGTCACAGGAAGAGGAGCAACAGAACACGAGGACATGCACTGACACTAGGGGGAGGAAGGTACAGGTGGGAGACATTCCTCACAGGAAGAGGAGCAACAGAACACGAGGACATGCACTGACACTAGAGGGAGGAAGGTACAGGTGGGAGACATTAGTCACAGGAAGAGGAGCAGCAGAACACGAGGACATGCACTGACACTAGAGGGAGGAAGATTCAGGGGAAATTTGAGGAAGAATTACTTCACAGAAAGAGTAGTAGATAAGTGGAATAGCCTTCCATCAGAGGTGCAGTGGCAAACGCAGGATTTTCAGAAGGGGGTTTCCAGAGAGGCGGAGCAAAGCACGGAGATGAACACTTAGGTGACCCAGTATATGCCGATAAGTATTATAGATAGACCAAATGTATATAAATAATAATAATAATAATAAAAAAAAAATATATATATATATATATATATATATACTAGGTAATTCATCGCGCCCTACGGGCGCCCCCTTAAACTGTGAATATTTTTATTGCGTTAAATATAATTTATTTATCATTATGAAGGATGTGTTTTTTATTGCAACTTTAGTAAGATGCTGTGGGTGTGGGATGGGCAGGTGTAGGTGAGCTGTAGCTGGGAGAGTATGCGATGCAGGGGATGTGGAGGTGTGGTGGGTGTTAAAGGGGGGGGGTGATGTAGGTAGGGGTGTGGTGGGTGGTGGAGGGTTGGGTGCAAGGGTGTTGAAAAGTGTTAGCGGTTGGTGTGTGTTGTGAAGTGGTGGGTGTGGGGATACTGTGTGTGGTGAAGTGTATGTTGGGAGGTGGGCCATGTGGGTTGGTCAGGTGCGGGGGGTGCGCCGTGTTTGTGGGTGCATATGCGATGGAACTGCGGATGTAGCAGCAAGGGTAGTGCTTTTGGGAGAGGGATTAGTGCGCGGGTAGGTGATGGGCGGGTGTTGGCATGGGTGGGTGCATGGATACTGCGGGTTGAGGGGGTTTTGGTGTGCTGTGGTAAAGTCCGCTGTACCATTGGTGGTGGAGTGGCGGGGGTAGTGCTGTGGGTGGGTGAGGGTGGTGTGCGAGTGTACCATGTGTAGTGAGGGTGTTTGTGGGTGGGCAAGGGTCAGGTGGGGGGATTCTGTGGGTGTTAGAGTTCCACGTAAGGTGTGGGTGGTGTATGTTGGTTAGGTGGGGGGGTGGACTGGTTGCGTGACGGGCAGTTGCATGGGTGTGTGAAGTGTGGGGGTGGTGGTGGTTTGTGTGGGTGGGGGGACGGATGGGTGCATGTGTAATGTAGGAGGGGAATGGCCAACTTGTATTGAGGCGGCTGGTTGCAGGGGTACTGCGGAACGGAAAAAAGGATGCAGACAGTTGGATGGGGGGTGTGAGTGTAGTGCAGGCGTGTGCTGTGGGTGGGGGAGGGTGCTTATTGGTGTGGGGAGGATGGCGACATGGGAGGGATGGATGGGTGGGCGTGTAATGTGGTTGGGGGATGGGCAGGTGCAGTGTTGCGGCGGCTGGTTGCAGGGGTCCTGGGGGTTAGGAGGTTTGGGTGTGGTGGTGGTTTGGGTGGGTGCATTAGTAGCGCGGTTGGGGGAGTGTGGTGTGCCAAATCAGAGGCAAACTGATCATAAAAGGTGCGTGTCCTCATTTGCATAATCCGCGCCTAATTTGCATAAGCCACGCTCCCGCAGGTGTCAAATAGAGAGTTGGGGGGTATGCAGGCAGATGGTCTGCAGGAAGATCAGGCGCGGTGCTCCCTGCTGTCAGGGCATGAAGAATATGTACAGTACTCCGGGAGGTCCCGCTGGATTTCCGGCTGCTCGGGTACTGGGCAGGGGGAGTGGTTGTGGCTGGGGTGGTAACACTGTGCGGGGGGCCGGATCTGTGTATGTGTGTAAGGCAGTCTGTCAATCACCCGGGTGTGGGGGGACGGCCCTTGTACGTGAATGTGGGCAGGAACTTGGGCGGACATGGGTAGTGGTTTGCGAGGAGGGGGCGGATAGTGTGGGAGTTGTGTTGTGTAGGACACAGGGCTGTGTAGAACTTTAGGTCGCAGGTTTTGCAGTGTGGATAACGGTGGACGGGCCTGTCAATCACCCGTGTAACCCCGCCCACTGTTCTCTACACTGCCTTGAGTGACAGATCTGGCTAAATATATAAGAGATATATATATATATATATATATATATATGTGCGCACACACACACACACACACACACACACGTCAACAGCAGTGTAGACCCCTGGGCATAGCAATGTATTGGGGCCCCTAACGATCCTCCAGCGGTAGGGTTGGGGGAAGCTTTGATGTCCCATGGGTGGTAGGGGGTATTATATCACCTGCTCAGCATGTAGGGCCTGGATCAGTAATTTCCACTAATTACCCCTTTACTGCACAGATGGTGGGAGAAGGGGGCATTGGGCTGAATGAAGGGGTCCTGATACATAACTTCCAGGGTGGTAGAGGATGTTTAATATGCAGAGGAGGGGTGTATAGTGGAGTGGGCTTATTCATAATTTTCTGGTGGGAGGACAGCTTGCTTGACTGCAGATATCTCCAGTTCCCAGATATAGATTTCTAAGATTTTAATGGAATTAAAATCTAGAGAATCCCACCTACCAAATGGTATTGGGGACTAGGGGATCAGAGTTCAGGAGGCAGAGCAATCTGCCAACGAGTATATAAAACTACATACCAGGTGTGTGGAGCTGGAGCAGTAACCAGCTGCTGGAAGGCTGATATCTCCGGTTCTGGGAACAGTAGAGACAATTTTGGAATATACCGTCACAAAAACTCTACGTCAGACAGAACCTGAAATATCTGACTGGGAAGAGCAATTAACAGGCTTGGATGGGGACCACTGCTTTGACGTCAGATATCTCCGGTTCCCAAGGGCCGATTTTTAAAATTCTTGTACCCATGGAAAGAGGGGACCCTCAGCTTTCAGCCTAGGGCCCTTAGACTCCTGGGGGAGTTTCTGGGTACTCAGAACCCCCCCCCCCCTGCGTGCGCTCCTGAGGTGGTAGACGCAAATACAGTAGTACAATGTAAACATGCTTGGGATAGGCTTATTGATAACCTTACAAAGAAATAAGGATCAAATATGGTTTGAGGTAACATGTTTAAAAAGGGGCAGACTAGATGGGCCAAGTGGTTCTTATCTGCCGTCACATTCTATGTTTCTATGTGTCTCTTTTCCATTCAGCTTAAATGATTTACTGAACATCAAGGAGGAGCTGTCCAAGGAGAGGAATCAGCTGCTGTCCGAGGTGGTGAAGCTGCGCGAGAGCCTGATGCATGTAAGCCGGGAGCAGCAGGAGGCTGAGAGGCTGAAGGAGGAGGCCGAGGAGAATATGGTGCAGGTGAGGCTCGGGCATGGTAGATACAAATTATCCTTCTGGTCCGGTGATCTCCGGTGGTCTCTCCGTGGCTTCCAGACATCTCTCTGCTGAGGAGTGGGCTGCTAATAAGAGACGAGGGGCTTCTTGCTGGGAGATGTAGTTCTCCCTACTGCTGCATCTGAGGGTGGGGTCACAATGAACACTTACACACAGTCACACAATATTACACACACACACGGGTCCCATGAGTAATCATCGCGTGTGTGCGAGCGTGTGTGCGAGCGGAAGTGTAAGTGATTTCTGATAAGAGCAGCTAAAAGTCATTTAATGTGGACTCATTTACAAGCAATCCAAAACCCAAGTCCGGTTTCTAATTCCATGTTCTGAACTGGCAGCAGACCCGGGACTTCAGGTTCAGGTGTGTCCATAGGATGCGTTTTTTTGTCATTTTTAAATTCGCCCATTATCGCACTTTTTAAAATCACATTTTTTGCCGCGAATTCGCATATTTAATGAGGTGCGAATTCCGGGTACAAAAGTGCGAAGAAGTGCGATAATGTGCAAATTTTAGGCATGAAAATGTGTAATATTTAGGCATGAAAATGTGCGAATTTGAGGAAATATGCAAATTTGTGTAAAAAAAATTAAAGGTACTCTTTACCTAGGACGGCGCCCATCGCGGGCATCGCGTCCATCGCATGCACTAAAGTAACGGGTGCGACGCGACCGACGCGATGCCCGCGATTTCCCAAAGGGATCAATGTTAAATTTCTCAATGGACCCGATTTTTCAGTTCAATGCCTCAATGCCCGCGATTTTGCCATAGGAAACAATGTTAAATGGGCCACAGAGCCCAAATAGGCACCCTTAGCAGTGAAATGTCCCCCACAATTGTTAACGACACCCCACGATCCACGCGAACCCGAAGCGTGGCGAGCGCAGCGAGCCCGCGAGGGGCGGCGGTACGCGTCCTCCGACCTTTTCATACCCCCACTATCCACGTCGGCGTGGAGTTGAGAATAGAATAGTGTGGCGAGCGCAGCGAGCCACCGAGCCCGAAGCGTGGCGAGCGCAGAGGATACCTGTGAAGCCCGCGTAGGGCCGCGTTTACCTGTGAAGGTATCCGCGCCCCCTCGCGGGGCTCGCTGCGCTCGCCACGCTTCGGGCTCGGTAGCTCGCTACGCTCGCCACACTATTCTATTCTCAACTCCACGCCGACGTGGATAGTGGGGGTATGAAAAGGTCGGAGGACGCGTACCGCCGCCCCTCACGGGCTCGCTGCGCTCGCCACGCTTCGGGTTGGCGTGGATCGTGGGGTGTCGTTAACAATTGTGGGGGACATTTCACTGCTAAGGGTGCCTATTTGGGCTCTGTGGCCCATTTAACATTGTTTCCTATGGCAAAATCGCGGGCATTGAGGCATTGAACTGAAAAATCGGGTCCATTGAAAAATTTAACATTGATTCCTATGGGAAATCGCGGGCATCGCGTCGGTCGCATCGCACCCGTTACTGTAGTGCCCGCGATTTTTTACACCCGATGACCGCGATGGACATCGTGGGCGCCGTGCTAGGTAAAGAGTACCAAATAAAAATAAAAAGTTAAAACTTTTACACATTTTTTAAGATAGGACCATGCACAGATCTCAATGATCTGTGCAGGGTTCTGGCCAAATCGCCTGTCAGAACCTGGTCTACTTATGTGGCGATTTTAGACACATTTTCCCGATTTCGCATCTCATTAAATATGCGAATTGTATACTTTTCAATAAGAAAACATCTTGATGCGAGTTCCGACGTGACTAAAGATCGCACTTTCAGTATTTGCCATTTTTCGCATCTCATTAAATATGCGAATTCGGGAAAAAGTGCGATTTCTGCGGTTTTTGGCACAAAAAATTTTAAAAATCACAACGGAGACAGTGATAATTAACTTTTGCTCACCACCCTTTCCTTTTAAAAATGATCACTGTCTTCGTTGTGTCCAAATATCACTATATGTTGTATGTTTTTCTAGATTATATTTTGCAGCCTTTTAATAATAACTGAATAAAAGTTAATTTTTAAGTAACTTAGGTGCACCATACTAGGGACACATTTTTTCTTTCTCTTTGCACGTATCATTGTTGAGACTGCAGTTTAATTTCCCAGAATCCCACGCCAGTTTAAGCCTTTGCTCATGTGAAAATGGTCAAATAGCGGTTTTTACTATTCAGCGGCTGAAGCGGAATCGCCCCCTATGTCTACTAGTTAGTACCATAAAAGTAGAGGTCCCCATACCCCTGCGATAGCAGCATGCAATGCAACAAAAAGTATGTGCTGCACACACTTTTAGTACTGCCCGCGGATCGCTTCGCATCGCAAGCAAATCGCATGCAAAATGCATGCATTGCGATGCGATCCACCCCATATCACATTGTGTATGGGGACGTTAAGTTCTGAAGCATGGGAGGAGGAACCCCTACCAGCAGCTACAATTGTTATTCCTATCTTATGTATGAATCGTCCCCCATGATTTGGCCGAGTAATATTTACCTTCTGTTTCATGTATTTACTGTAATTCATGTGATAAGTATGTAACTGTGTAATATGTCATCGCAAAAGATAATAGCATCTACGCTGCTTAATTCTAGCTGCAACAAGACATCCAGGTGCGGCAGAACGAGGCTTCCCGGGAAACCCGTAAGAAGGAGAAGCTGGAGAAGGATCTGAAGAATGTGCAGAGTGAGCTGGACAATAAACAGGGGGAGATGAAGTCTCTACAGCAGACGCTGCAGAAGACCAAGGAGGATCTGCAGAAGCTGGAACAGCAGCTCAAAGAACAGAAGGTACAGGAGCCAATGAGAGATGTCCGGTGTGGTGGGAGATCCATTAGTAGGGATGTCCCCTGCGGATCCGAGGTGTGGTGGGAGATCCATTAATAGGGCCGTCCCCTGCGGATCCGAGGTGTGGTGGGAGATCCATTAGTAGGGATGTCCCCTGCGGATCCGAGGTGTGGTGGGAGATCCATTGGTAGAGATGTCCCCTGTGGATCTGAAGTGTGGTGGGAGATCCATTAATAGGGTGCCTCCTGCGGATCCGAGGTGTGGTGGGAGAGTAATTGGTAGGGCCGTCCCCTGCGGATCCGAGGTGTGGTGGGAGATCCATTAATAGGGTGCCTCCTGTGGATCCGAGGTGTGGTGGGAGAGCCATTGGTAGGGACGTCCCCTGCGGATCCGAGGTGTGGTGGTTGATCCATTGGCACGGACATCCCCTGCGGATCCGAGGTGTGGTGGGAGATCCATTAATAGGGCCGTCCCCTGCGGATCCGAGGTGTGGTGGGAGAGCCATTAATAGGGCCGTCCCCTGTGGATCCGAGGTGTGGTGGGAGAGCCATTAATAGGGCCGTCCCCTGCGGATCCGAGGTGTGGTGGGAGATCCATTGGCACGGACGTCCCCTGCGGATCCGAGGTGTGGTGGGAGAGTAATTGGTAGGGACGTCCCCTGCGGATCCGAGGTGTGGTGGGAGATCCATTAATAGGGTGCCTCCTGCGGATCCGAGGTGTGGTGGGAGAGCCATTGGCACGGACGTCCCCTGCGGATCCGAGGTGTGGTGGGAGATCCATTAATAGGGCTGTCCCCTGCGGATCCGAGGTGTGGTGGGAGATCCATTGGCCCGGACGTCCCCTGCGGATCCGAGGCCTTAGCCGGTGCCGCCATACGGTGCGATGTGTGCTAGGTGCACTTTGTACTAGTGTACATGGCATGCGTTACCGCGACAACAGCGTGCGATCTGAACTAGATGCGATGGGAACAATGCGGACTCGCGCAATGCATTGCAAGCCAAAAGAAGCACAGTGAACTACAAGCGATATCATCCTCATCCTCCAGCCCTCATCATCTCCCCAGCCCCCCATGGTTCTTTGGGCCTGATTCACACTTGCGCTATTCGCAGCTTAGGGAACAGGTAAACACCCCCCACGCTGCCCGAATCCGCAACATGCATTCCCTTACACATCTGCTGGCGGATGCACGGAGGAGAAATTATTCGATGTCCGCTCACCATCCAATGAATTCTCCAGCGTTCCTAAAGAAATGTCAGCCTGGACTGACGTCACCAGTGTACGCTTCCCGACAAATTAGGGGCGGGCGCTGACGTCTTGTGACATCAGCCGCCCCCCCCCCCATCAAGCAGACATAGACACACCTGCATTCACAAGGGTGCGCCCATCGTTTCTATAGGCGCACCCATAAAATGCAGCTTCCGCCCTTCCCTCCCGCTATTGAGCAAACGCCCCAGCGAGTGTGGAACACGCCAAAGGCGTTCGCTCCGGGGGTCCGCACATGTGCCTATCTGTGTTGTTACGCTGAACCGATGCTTCCATACAGCAGTTCCATTTGTAAGTTGCAGCAGGAATATTACAGCTGGTGCAGTGACATCACTGCCAGGAAGTGACATCACAGGTACGGCAGCTTTCCTCTGCTGCAGAGAATGGGCCACCTATATGTTGGTTATATATGATGGACAGCGATGTAGCAGGCATGCAGGGCAGCACGTAATACTAATGGCAGGAACATTTGTCATAGGTCTGCAATCAATATTTGCTGAGCAGCGGCCCCTGTACTATTAGTGATGGGGGCCCAATACCGGCCTGGTTATTACACCGGTCACAGATGATTTATGTGATCTCAGTGCTACTATAGGAACTGCCCCTGGGGGTATCCCTTCATCTCCTGTGTGATGTAATGAGAGGTTGTTAATGCAGGATGTGTATACAGATATCCCCACCAGTGCGCTCACTGCTTTATCCTCATTATTCCCCGTCTCACTGTTCTTGTCTTTATCCACTGGTCTCTCACTGGTCTCATCTTTATTCACTGGTCTCTCACTGGTCTCGTCTTTATCCACCGGTCTCGTCTTTATACACTGGTCTCTCACTGGTCTCGTCTTTATCCACTGGTCTCGTCTTTATCCACTGGTCTTGACTTTATACACTGGTCTCGTCTTTATCCACTGGTCTCGTCTTTATCCACTGGTCTTGACTTTATACACTGGTCTCTCACTGGTCTCTTCTTCATCCACTGGTCTCTCACTGGTCTTGTCTTTATCCACTGGTCTCGTCTTTATCCACTGGTCTCTCACTGGTCTCATCTTTATCCACTGGTCTCTCACTGGTCTCATCTTTATCCACTGGTCTCTCACTGGTCTCATCAATATCCACTGGTCTCGTCTTTATACACTGGTCTCTCACTGGTCTCGTCTTTATCCACTGGTCTCTCACTGGTCTTGTCTTTATCCACTGGACTCAAACTGGTCTCGCCTTTATCCACTGGTCTTGTCTTTATAAACTGGTCTCTCACTAGTCTCGTCTTTATCCACTGGTCTCTCACTGGTCTCCTCTTTATCCACTGGTCTCGTCTTTATCCACTGGTCTCTCACTGGTCTTGTCTTTATCCACTGGTCTCTCACTGGTCTCCTCTTTATCCACTGGTCTCTCTCTGGTCTCGTCTTTATCCACTGGTCTCTCACTGGTCTTGTCTTTATCCACTGGTCTCTCACTGGTCTCTCACTGGTCTTGTCTTTATCCACTGGTCTCTTCTTCATCCACTGGTCTCTCACTGGTCTCATCTTTATCCACTGGTTTCTCACTGGTCTCATCTTTATCCACTGGTCTCGTCTTTATCCACCGGTCTTGTCTTTATACACTGGCCTCTCACTGGTATCTCACTGGTCTCATCTGTATACACCGTTCTCATCTTTATCCACTGCTCTCTCACTGATCTCCTCTTTAGCCACTGGTCTTGTCTTTATCCAATGGTCTCTCACTGATCTCCTCTTTATCCACTGGTCTTGTCTTTATCCACTGGTCTCTCACTGGTCTCATCTTTATCCACTGGTCTTATCTTTATCCACTGGTCTCTCACTGGTCTCGTCTTTATCCACTGGTCTCTCACTGGTCTCATCTTTATCCACTGGTCTCGTCTTAATCCACTGGTCTCGTCTTTATCCACTGGTCTCTCACTGGTCTCATCTTTATCCACTGGTCTCTCACTGGTCTCGTCTTTATCCACTAGTCTTGTCTTTATCCACTGGTCTCGTCTTTATCCACTGGTCTTGTCTTTATCCACTGGTCTCTCACTGGTCTCGTCTTTATCCACTGGTCTTGTCTTTATCCACTGGTCTTGTCTTTATCCACTGGTCTCTCCCTGATCTCTTCTTCTTTAATGTTGATTTCTTGATGGTTTATGAAGGACTGTTACTGGTTTCTGATTTCCTCACTGGTCTCTAAGTTCTGTCTGTGTCAGTATTGAACTTCCACTGGTTTGCATCTATGACAATGTACGACCACATTGCATTTACACCCACATTGCATTTACGATCTGTACGCACTTCAGTCGCTATTCCCCCCTGCCCCCCCCCCCCCGCACGCATGCAAAGTTGATTGTCATTAGCAGCTCTGTAGTCTAGAAAACCTCCATTGTATCTGCTTACAACATGAATTAGACCATCGGTGCGCAGAACAAGCCGCTCTACTGTAATTGTGAGAATGTGGAACATCGTCTTCCATCTCACACACACGTCTTTATTTGATGACTTTCGTAGATCCTAAATGAGAGAGTGGCGAAGGAGCTGGAGCAGTTCCAGGTCAGGAACGGCAAGCTTCAGCAGGAGAACGAGCAGCACATCATGTCCAACGAGCAGCTGACGCAGGACAATCAGCAGAAGCAGTTGGAACTAAAGGTGACCCTTCCTTCCTTCCTGTACCGTATGGTTACTCATTACTAGATGCCATCGTGGTGGTGGTGGTGGAGGGTGACTCTGGAGTCTAAATGGTTTATCTGGGACAACATACAAATCATCTCTCTGTTCCTGGACCTTACTGTACATGAGCTTTGCCTATTTGCCTAAACCGGCCTGTGTGCCCTGTGTTCATTAATGTTGTTCCTGGTGGTCAGTCTAGGGAAGAGGAGACCCACCACATGCGCCAGGAGATCTCCAAACTCTCCAAGGTCAGGGAATCCCTACAGAGAAAATACAGACAGCTGGAGGAGCAGAAGACGGAAGGGGAGCAGCAGAGAGAGACCCTAAAGAACCAGATCTCTGGGCTGGAAAGAGGTAAAGTCCCATCCGCCTGATATGGCTGTTCTAGAGTTTGGCTGGGCGTAGTGATACCACACTATAGGGGACAAGGAACTTCTCCTCTTCTCTAGACCATACATGTTTGTCATTGACGCTGTGATACCACTCTCCAAACATGACCTCCACAGGAGAGTCACCTGACCTGGATATTGATACGTTAACGGCCACCGTCACATTTGCCATAATTGCAATTCACTGATGTGCAAGACTCGTATAGCGGGTGCGGTATAGGATTCATGTTGAAATGAGAGTATCGACATGGTTGGCATATCGACATTGACCTTAGTTATGTTGTCAGTGATGAAATGCCAACATGATTAGAATATCGACAAATAGTCCTTGATTTATCAAGCAAGTTGGGTCCCGGCTCCAGTGGTGTCTTCCGGATCTGGCACTGACATCAAGATAATCAAACAGTGCTTCCAGTGGTACGGTGAACCTCTATCCCTATACCTTCTCCTGGTGACAACCGTTCATCCCCTCCTGTAGTCTAAAGGTGCCCATACACGCTGTGAGAATCGCATGCGTTATGGGCTAGATCGCATCGCACGGCATGCGTTTTGCATGCAATGTGCGTGCGATGCGATCCGAAAGCAGTACAGATAGTACGGGCAGCACATACTTTTTGTACTGTGCAATGCGATGCCCGCGGGAGCGCGCATCGCATCGCATTGCTATCGCAGCGTGTATGGCCACCTTAACTTCAACACCCCCCAGTGCCCAATTGTAACCCTTACCTAATGCCTGACCCTTACCAGCATAGCCCTAACTTCCCCTACTGCAGCCTAACCCTCCTCGTAGTGCCTAACTCTAACCTCTTCTCCCACAGCCTAACTCCACCCCCTCCAGTGCCCATACCCTCCCCCTTGTGCCTGCCACTAACCTCCCCTCCCACAGCCTAACCCTCCCAGTAGTGCCTAACCCTAACCTCTTCTCCCACAGCACAACTCCACCCCCTCCAGTGCCCTAACCAAACCCTCCCCCTAGTGCCTGACACTAACCTCCCCTCCCACAGCCTAACTCCACCCCCTCCATAACCAAACCCTCCCCAAACCCTCCCCCTTGTGCCTGCCACTAACCTCCCCTCCCACAGCCTAACCCTCCTCGTAGTGCCTAACTCTAACCTCTTCTCCCACAGCACAACTCCACCCCCTCCAGTGCCCTAACCAAACCCTCCCCCTAGTGCCTGACACTAACCTCCTCTCCCACAGCCTAACCCTCCCTGTAGTGACTAACTCTAACCTCTTCTCCCACAGCACAACTCCACCCCCTACAGTGCCCTAACCAAACCGTCCCCGTAGTGCCTGACACTAACCTCCCCTCCCACAGCCTAACTCCACCCCCTCCATAACCAAACCCTCCCCAAACCCTCCCCCTAGTGCCTGACACTAACCTCCCCTCCCACAGCCTAACCCTCCTCGTAGTGCCTAACTCTAACCTCTTCTCCCACAGCACAACTCCACCCCCTCCAGTGCCCTAACCAAACCCTCCCCCTAGTGCCTGACACTAACCTCCCCTCCCACAGCCTTACCCTCCCCGTAGTGCCTAACTCTAACCTCTTCTCCCACAGCCTAACTCCTCCCCCTCCAGTGCTCTAACCAAACCCTCCCCCTAGTGCCTGCCACTAACCTCCCCTCCCACAGCCTAACCCTCCCCGTAGTGCCTAACTCTAACTTCTTCTCCCACAGCCTAACTCCACCCCCTCCAGTGCCCATACCCTCCCCCTTGTGCCTGCCACTAACCTCCCCTCCCACAGCCTAACCCTCCCCGTAGTGCCTAACCCTAACCTCTTCTCCCACAGCCTAACTCCACCCCCTCCAGTGCCCTAACCAAACCCTCCCCCTAGTGCCTGCCACTAACCTCCCCTCCCACAGCCTAACCCTCCCCATAGTGCCTGACACTAACCTCCCCTCCCACAGCCTAACCCTCCCCGTAGTGCATAAGTCTAACATCCCCTCCCGCACCCCAACTCCAAATCTCCCCAGTGCTCAAATCAAACCCTCTCATTAGTGCCTGACCAAATCCTACCCTAATGCCTAACCCTAACCTCCCCTCCCACAGCCTGACTCCACCCCCCACAGCCCAACCCAAGCCCTCTGCCTAATGCCTAACCTTAACCTCCCACAATCTAACCTCCCCCTAGTGTTGAACTCTAACTTCCCCTCCTGCAGCCTAATTCCAACCCCTCCTAGTGTAGATGTGTAGTTCAGCAACAGCTGGAGGACGGCTTCTCACCCACCCCAGTTTTACAATGTGACATTTACACCACATTTATCTGTGTTATATTCCCTCGCCTGACTCTGTGGAGTGCCAGTAGTTATAGCTCACCATCTGTCTAGTGACAGGCCCCTGTACCCCAGATGTGGGAACACTATATCTGTGTTATATACCCTCACCTGACTCTGTGGAGTGCCTGTAATTATACCTCACCATCTGTCTAGTGACAGGCCCCTGTACCCCAGATGTGGGAACACTATATCTGTGTTATATACCCTCGCCTCACTCTGTGGAGTGCCTGTAATTATACCTCACCATCTGTCTAGTGACAGGCCCCTGTACCCCAGATGTGGGGACACTATATCTGTGTTATATACCCTCACCTGACTCTGTGGAGTGCCTGTAATTATACCTCACCATCTGTCTAGTGACAGGCCCCTGTACCCCAGATGTGGGGACACTATATCTGTGTTACATACTCTCACCTGACTCTGTGGAGTGCCTGTAATTATACCTCACCATCTGTCTAGTGACAGGCCCCTGTACCCCAGATGTGGGGACACTATATCTGTGTTATATACCCTCGCCTGACTCTGTGGAGTGCCTGTAATTATACCTCACCATCTGTCTAGTGACAGGCCCCTGTACCCCAGATGTGGGGACACTATATCTGTGTTATATACCCTCGCCTGACTCTGTGGAGTGCCTGTAATTATACCTCACCATATGTCTAGTGACAGGCCCCTGTACCCCAGATGTGGGAACACTATATCTGTGTTATATACCCTCACCTGACTCTGTGGAGTGCCTGTAATTACACCTCACCATCTGTCTAGTGACAGGCCCCTGTACCCCAGATGTGGGAACACTATATCTGTGTTATATACCCTCACCTGACTCTGTGGAGTGCCTGTAATTACACCTCACCATCTGTCTAGTGACAGGCCCCTGTACCCCAGATGTGGGGACACTATATCTGTGTTATATACCCTCACCTGACTCTGTGGAGTGCCTGTAATTATACCTCACCATCTGTCTAGTGACAGGCCCCTGTACCCCAGATGTGGGAACACTATATCTGTGTTATATACTCTCGCCTGACTCTGTGGAGTGCCTGTAATTATACCTCACCATCTGTCTAGTGACAGGCCCCTGCTGTACCCCAGATGTGGGGACACTATATCTGTGTTATATACCCTCACCTGACTCTGTGGAGTGCCTGTAATTATACCTCACCATCTGTCCAGTGACAGGCCCCTGTACCCCAGATGTGGGGACACTATATCTGTGTTATATACCCTCGCCTGACTCTGTGGAGTGCCTGTAATTATACCTCACCATCTGTCTAGTGACAGGCCCCTGTACCCCAGATGTGGGAACACTATATCTGTGTTATTTACCCTTGCCTGACTCTGTGGAGTGCCTGTAATTATACCTCACCATCTGTCTAGTGACAGGCCCCTGTACCCCAGATGTGGGGACACTATATCTGTGTTATATACCCTCACCTGACTCTGTGGAGTGCCTGTAATTATACCTCACCATCTGTCTAGTGACAGGCCCCTGTACCCCAGATGTGGGGACACTATATCTGTGTTATAAACCCTCGCCTGACTCTGTGGAGTGCCTGCAATTATACCTCACCATCTGTCTAGTGACAGGCCCCTGTACCCCAGATGTGGAGACACTATATCTGTGTTATATACCCTCGCCTGACTCTGTGGAGTGCCTGTAATTATACCTCACCATCTGTCTAGTGACAGGCCCCTGTACCCCAGATGTGGGGACACTATATCTGTGTTATATACCCTCGCCTGACTCTGTGGAGTGCCTGTAATTATACCTCACTATCTGTCTAGTGACAGGCCCCTGTACCCCAGATGTGGGGACACTATATCTGCGTTATATACCCTCACCTGACTCTGTGGAGTGCCTGTAATTATACCTCACCATCTGTCTAGTGACAGGCCCCTGTACCCCAGATGTGGGAACACTATATCTGTGTTATATACCCTCACCTGACTCTGTGGAGTGCCTGTAATTATACCTCACCATCTGTCTAGTGACAGGCCCCTGTACCCCAGATGTGGGGACACTATATCTGTGTTATATATACCCTCACCTGACTCTGTGGAGTGCCTGTAATTATATCTCACTATCTGTCTAGTGACAGGCCCCTGTACCCCAGATGTGGGGACACTATATCTGTGTTATATACCCTCACCTGACTCTGTGGAGTGCCTGTAATTATATCTCACTATCTGTCTAGTGACAGGCCGCTGTACCCCAGATGTGGGGACACTATATCTGTGTTATATACCCTCACCTGACTCTGTGGAGTGCCGGTAATTATACCTCACCATCTGTCTAGTGACAGGCCCCTGTACCCCAGATGTGGGGACACTATATCTGTGTTATATACCCTCACCTGACTCTGTGGAGTGCCTGTAATTATACCTCACCATCTGTCTAGTGACAGGCCCCTGTACCCCAGATGTGGGAACACTATATCTGTGTTATATACCCTCGCCTGACTCTGTGGAGTGCCTGTAATTATACCTCACCATCTGTCTAGTGACAGGCCCCTGTACCCCAGATGTGGGGACACTATATCTGTGTTATATACCCTCACCTGACTCTGTGGAGTGCCTGTAATTATACCTCACCATCTGTCTAGTGACAGGCCCCTGTACCCCAGATGTGGGAACACTATATCTGTGTTATATACCCTCACCTGACTCTGTGGAGTGCCTGTAATTATATCTCACTATCTGTCTAGTGACAGGCCCCTGTACCCCAGATGTGGGGACACTATATCTGCGTTATATACCCTCACCTGACTCTGTGGAGTGCCTGTAATTATACCTCACCATCTGTCTAGTGACAGGCCCCTGTACCCCAGATGTGGGGACACTATATCTGTGTTATATATACCCTCACCTGACTCTGTGGAGTGCCTGTAATTATATCTCACTATCTGTCTAGTGACAGGCCCCTGTACCCCAGATGTGGGGACACTATATCTGTGTTATATACCCTCACCTGACTCTGTGGAGTGCCTGTAATTATATCTCACCATCTGTCTAGTGACAGGCCGCTGTACCCCAGATGTGGGGACACTATATCTGTGTTATATACCCTCACCTGACTCTGTGGAGTGCCGGTAATTATACCTCACCATCTGTCTAGTGACAGGCCCCTGTACCCCAGATGTGGGGACACTATATCTGTGTTATATACCCTCACCTGACTCTGTGGAGTGCCTGTAATTATACCTCACCATCTGTCTAGTGACAGGCCCCTGTACCCCAGGTGTGGGGACACTATATCTGTGTTATATACCCTCACCTGACTCTGTGGAGTGCCTGTAATTATACCTCACTATCTGTCTAGTGACAGGCCCCTGTACCCCAGATGTGGGAACACTATATCTGTGTTATATACCCTCGCCTGACTCTGTGGAGTGCCTGTAATTATACCTCACCATCTGTCTAGTGACAGGCCCCTGTACCCCAGATGTGGGGACACTATATCTGTGTTATATACCCTCACCTGACTCTGTGGAGTGCCTGTAATTATACCTCACCATCTGTCTAGTGACAGGCCCCTGTACCCCAGATGTGGGAACACTATATCTGTGTTATATACCCTCACCTGACTCTGTGGAGTGCCTGTAATTATATCTCACTATCTGTCTAGTGACAGGCCCCTGTACCCCAGATGTGGGGACACTATATCTGCGTTATATACCCTCACCTGACTCTGTGGAGTGCCTGTAATTATACCTCTCTATCTGTCTAGTGACAGGCCCCTGTACCCCAGATGTGGGAACACTATATCTGTGTTATATACCCTCGCCTGACTCTGTGGAGTGCCTGTAATTATACCTCACCATCTGTCTAGTGACAGGCCCCTGTACCCCAGATGTGGGGACACTATATCTGTGTTATATACCCTCACCTGACTCTGTGGAGTGCCTGTAATTATATCTCACTATCTGTCTAGTGACAGGCCCCTGTACCCCAGATGTGGGGACACTATATCTGTGTTATATACCCTCGCCTGACTCTGTGGAGTGCCTGTAATTATACCTCACCATCTGTCTAGTGACAGGCCCCTGTACCCCAGATGTGGGGACACTATATCTGTGTTATATACCCTCACCTGACTCTGTGGAGTGCCTGTAATTATATCTCACTATCTGTCTAGTGACAGGCCCCTGTACCCCAGATGTTGGGACACTATATCTGTGTTATATACCCTCACCTGACTCTGTGGAGTGCCTGTAATTATACCTCACCATCTGTCTAGTGACAGGCCCCTGTACCCCAGATGTGGGAACACTATATCTGTGTTATATACCCTCACCTGACTCTGTGGAGTGCCTGTAATTATACCTCACCATCTGTCTAGTGACAGGCCCCTGTACCCCAGATGTGGGAACACTATATCTGTGTTATATACCCTCACCTGAGTCTGTGGAGTGCCTGTAATTATACCTCACCATCTGTCTAGTGACAGGCCCCTGTACCCCAGATGTGGGGACACTATATCTGTGTTATATACCCTCACCTGACTCTGTGGAGTGCCTGTTATTATACCTCACCATCTGTCTAGTGACAGGCCCCTGTACCCCAGATGTGGGGACACTATATCTGTGTTATATACCCTCGCCTGACTCTGTGGAGTGCCTGTTATTATACCTCACCATCTGTCTAGTGACAGGCCCCTGTACCCCAGATGTGGGAACACTATATCTGTGTTATATACCCTCGCCTGACTCTGTGGAGTGCCTGTAATTATACCTCCCCATCTGTCTAGTGACAGGCCACTGTACCCCAGATGTGGGGACACTATATCTGTGTTATATACCCTCACCTGACTCTGTGGAGTGCCGGTAATTATACCTCACCATCTGTCTAGTGACAGGCCCCTGTACCCCAGATGTGGGGACACTATATCTGTGTTATATACCCTCACCTGACTCTGTGGAGTGCCTGTAATTATACCTCACCATCTGTCTAGTGACAGGCCCCTGTACCCCAGGTGTGGGGACACTATATCTGTGTTATATACCCTCACCTGACTCTGTGGAGTGCCTGTAATTATACCTCACTATCTGTCTAGTGACAGGCCCCTGTACCCCAGATGTGGGAACACTATATCTGTGTTATATACCCTCACCTGACTCTGTAGAGTGCCTGTAATTATACCTCACCATCTGTCTAGTGACAGGCCCCTGTACCCCAGATGTGGGAACACTATATCTGTGTTATATACCCTCACCTGACTCTGTGGAGTGCCTGTAATTATACCTCACCATCTGTCTAGTGACAGGCCCCTGTACCCCAGATGTGGGGACACTATATCTGTGTTATATACCCTCACCTGACTCTGTGGAGTGCCTGTAATTATACCTCACCATCTGTCTAGTGACAGGCCCCTGTACCCCAGATGTGGGAACACTATATCTGCGTTATATACCCTCACCTGACTCTGTGGAGTGCCTGTAATTATATCTCACTATCTGTCTAGTGACAGGCCCCTGTACCCCAGATGTGGGGACACTATATCTGCGTTATATACCCTCACCTGACTCTGTGGAGTGCCTGTAATTATACCTCTCTATCTGTCTAGTGACAGGCCCCTGTACCCCAGATGTGGGAACACTATATCTGTGATATATACCCTCGCCTGACTCTGTGGAGTGCCTGTAATTATACCTCACCATCTGTCTAGTGACAGGCCCCTGTACCCCAGATGTGGGGACACTATATCTGTGTTATATACCCTCACCTGACTCTGTGGAGTGCCTGTAATTATATCTCACTATCTGTCTAGTGACAGGCCCCTGTACCCCAGATGTGGGGACACTATATCTGTGTTATATACCCTCGCCTGACTCTGTGGAGTGCCTGTAATTATACCTCACCATCTGTCTAGTGACAGGCCCCTGTACCCCAGATGTGGGGACACTATATCTGTGTTATATACCCTCGCCTGACTCTGTGGAGTGCCTGTAATTATACCTCACCATCTGTCTAGTGACAGGCCCCTGTACCCCAGATGTGGGGACACTATATCTGTGTTATATACCCTCGCCTGACTCTGTGGAGTGCCTGTAATTATACCTCACCATCTGTCTAGTGACAGGCCCCTGTACCCCAGATGTAGGAACACTATATCTGTGTTATATACCCTCGCCTGACTCTGTGGAGTGCCTGTAATTATACCTCACCATCTGTCTAGTGACAGGCCCCTGTACCCCAGATGTAGGAACACTATATCTGTGTTATATACCCTCACCTGACTCTGTGGAGTGCCTGTAATTATACCTCACCATCTGTCTAGTGACAGGCCCCTGTACCCCAGATGTGGGGACACTATATCTGTGTTATATACCCTCGCCTGACTCTGTGGAGTGCCTGTAATTATACCTCACCATCTGTCTAGTGACAGGCCCCTGTACCCCAGATGTGGGAACACTATATCTGTGTTATATACCCTCGCCTGACTCTGTGGAGTGCCTGTAATTATACCTCACCATCTGTCTAGTGACAGGCCCCTGTATCCCAGATGTGGGGACACTATATCTGTGTTATATGACCTCACCTGACTCTGTGGAGTGCCTGTAATTATACCTCACCATCTGTCTAGTGACAGGCCCCTGTACCCCAGATGTGGGGACACTATATCTGTGTTATATACCCTCACCTGACTCTGTGGAGTGCCTGTAATTATATCTCACTATCTGTCTAGTGACAGGCCCCTGTACCCCAGATGTGGGGACACTATATCTGTGTTATATACCCTCGCCTGACTCTGTGGAGTGCCTGTAATTATACCTCACCATCTGTCTAGTGACAGGCCCCTGTACCCCAGATGTGGGGACACTATATCTGTGTTATATACCCTCACCTGACTCTGTGGAGTGCCTGTAATTATACCTCACCATCTGTCTAGTGACAGGCCCCTGTACCCCAGATGTGGGAACACTATATCTGTGTTATATACCCTCACCTGACTCTGTGGAGTGCCTGTAATTATACCTCACATCTGTCTAATGACAGACCCCTGTACCCCAGATGTGGGGACACTATATCTGTGTTATATACCCTCGCCTGACTCTGTGGAGTGGCTGTAATTATATCTCACTATCTGTCTAATGACAGACCCCTGTACCCCAGATGTGGGGACACTATATCTGTGTTATATACCCTCGCCTGACTCTGTGGAGTGGCTGTAATTATATCTCACTATCTGTCTAGTGACAGGCCCCTGTACCCCAGATGTGGGAACACTATATCTGTGTTATATACCCTCACCTGACTCTGTGGAGTGCCTGTAATTATACCTCACCATCTGTCTAGTGACAGGCCCCTGTACCCCAGATGTGGGAACACTATATCTGTGTTATTTACCCTCACCTGACTCTGTGGAGTGCCTGTAATTATACCTCACTATCTGTCTAGTGACAGGCCCCTGTACCCCAGATGTGGGGACACTATATCTGTGTTATATTCCCTTGCCTGACTCTGTGGAGTGCCTGTAATTATACCTCACCATCTGTCTAGTGACAGGCCCCTGTACCCCAGATGTGGGGACACTATATCTGCGTTATATACCCTCACCTGACTCTGTGGAGTGCCTGTAATTATATCTCACCATCTGTCTAGTGACAGACCCCTGTACCCCAGATGTGGGGACACTATATCTGTGTTATATACCCTCACCTGACTCTGTGGAGTGCCTGTAATTATACCTCACCATCTGTCTAGTGACAGACCCCTGTACCCCAGATGTGGGGAAACTATATCTGTGTTATATACCCTCGCCTGACTCTGTGGAGTGCCTGTAATTATACCTCACCATCTGTCTAGTGACAGACCCCTGTACCCCAGATGTGGGGACACTATATCTGTGTTATATACCCTCACCTGACTCTGTGGAGTGCCTGTAATTATACCTCACCATCTGTCTAGTGACAGGCCACTGTACCCCAGATGTGGGGACACTATATCTGCGTTATATACCCTCACCTGACTCTGTGGAGTGCCTGTAATTATACCTCACCATCTGTCTAGTGACAGGCCCCTGTACCCCAGATGTAGGGACACTATATCTGCGTTATATACCCTCACCTGACTCTGTGGAGTGCCTGTAATTATGCTGACGGAGGTAGTGTAAGTGTAAGCTCACTTTGCCAGCCTCGCATTCTCCATCTGCCAACAATAACAGGTATTTGTATTTCCAGAGCTGGAGTCAGCGAAGAAACAATCGGAGCTGGATAAGAAGGCTGTGGACGAGCTGGTGAGGGAGAGAGACATACTGAACAAGGTGAGGATTCAGCATGTATGGGCGGAGGCGGCCTGGGATCAGACACTGGCGGGAACAGAGATCCCTGTGCAGTATACATGTAGGCTCTGATTATAATTGGTTGTGCTCATGTGCAGGGATTCCGTGTGGGCGCCTTCACCAACCTGCACTGGTAGCACGCACACGAGGGAGGGGCAGTCACAAACCCAGGTGTGTAATCAGCAGCACCTGGGGTTTCCAGGGCAGAGGCCGGGGTGGGGGGGTAATGTAGGGACCGTCGGAGCCTATCAGGAGTCTGCTGTGATAACAGTGCCCGTATGCCCGTGTTTGTGATCTGTGTCATTCATACATTGCGCCCATGTATTATGACATCACAGCGCAGAAGCTGTAATGTCATTGTGTAGGGGTGTAACAGACCCCGATATGTGCTACAGTGATAAGTGACAATTTAGGGATTACGGCCCAGGGGTCCTGGATTAAAGGTTTATTCAGTCACTAGACAGACAGTCAGTAGGTCAACACCAAAAGGTCGACATGCCCAAGGTTGACATTGAAAAAGGGCCGACCCAAGTAATGGTCGACACATGAAAACGGGATGTAGACCTTTTGATGTAGACCTATTGACTGTCTATGTAGACATTGAGCAGCGACGCAACCGGTGATTGGTGAAAAAATGTCGTACATCATGGGCGCGGTGTAATAGAGCGCTGTATTATGGTCGACACAAATGATCGATGTGTACAGAGGGGCGACAGGTACAAAACTTGCAGCAGGAAAGGTCGACAGAGATTTAAGGTCATCAGGTACAAAAGATCAACATGACAGTAATCGACATAAAAAATGGTAGACACTTGTTTTTGGGGGCAAATCTGGTATGTTCAGGGACCACCATTAGTACAAACTTAGACCCCTGCGGGCATGTTGAGGTCGCCAGGCTACGGGGCAGGTGGCTGTCTATATCTTTCCCCTTTCCATCAGCATGTAACCAGCGCATTATATTAATGTTAATGACATGCGCTACCTACAGCTGCCTCTGGGGGCTAAGGATGTACACCGGGTACCGGAGGTTTATATCGAGTCTGGCTGCGCAGGGATCACCCAACACCTGAAGTTCTCCGATGCACCCAGTTCTCTCTCACCTGTACAGTTACAGTGATTCCTGCATGTGTACTTACTGTATCATAGCTGTCAGATGATGGACAGTATTTGTCAGAGACATCATTATTTTTGCATCGATCACTTTGATCACCGAGTACTTGAGGTGTTGGACAGATTGATTCATCATAGATGAGAGCTGCCCCTGCTGGATTATACAGGATTTAAGGTTAATTGATGCCTAATTTTAAATGTGTCAAAACAATAAATGTTTTACAATAGAGACGCGAGTGAGAGGTAAGTGTCTGCGGCTGGGGTCTGGCATAAACTGCACACGTACGCTAACCTTGCAGTTAGTACATAAAGGTGCCCATACACTAGTAAGATTTATCTTCAGATCTGGCTGGTTGGAACAAAAACATGGTTATGGATGAGTGACAGTTTGTCAGTTTTCCAGCATTTCCAAGGAAATGGTCAACTGTCATTTGCTCTCATCCATAGCCATGTGTTTGTTCCAACCAGCCAGATCTGCAGATAAATCTGCGTGTGTATGGCCACAGTAAAGGTGCCCATAAACGTACCGATTATCGCATGCGTTTTGTACTTTTAAAGTACAAAACGCATCGCATGCGCGATAATCGCGTCGTGTACCTGCGGGGATGCGATGCGCGTCCCCGCAGGTACAATATTGTAAAGCACAAAAAGTATCTGCAGGCAGTACTTTTTGTGCTTCATTGCATCACATCACATCAGTACAGGATTGCAATGCGATGTTCATTAGTAGCTATCAACTTCAAAAAAATCGCATTGCACCCGCACATGTAGGGGGATCGCATTGCATCCCCCTACAAGTTCCAAAATCGCACGGCACATTATTAAGTACAAAACGCACAGCCCCATATCTCAACGTGTATGGGCACCTTAAGACTGATCTGATCAATGTCATGTGGAACATGGTTAGATGACCCCTATGCGCATGTATACAGAGATTTTACGCTGCAATAAAACACACCGCAGATTGCGTGACACCACAGAGGCCGTGGCGATGTTGCCTGACTGTAGGCTTAATAACACAGCAGACGGAATGCCGGTAGTCAGAATACGGACGCCGGCATCCAGACTTGTGACCAGAAGACTGGTGCCAGTATCCCGGCATCGATGAGAGGATCCAGACGATAGGTCGACTATAAATATGTTGAGTCGGTAAATAAGGTAAGTTATAACTACTATATCTGTATACAGATATTCATCTATCTTTGATTGACACAGCTCTCCCGTTTGTCGCGCCACTTTTTTACACCCGTGGCTCGAAATTGCTACTCTGCGATAATAGACACGAGCGCATGGCGACGGGATGGTGCCAATCGCCACGGGAGTCACACGTGGCGATTACTTGGGATAGATAGACACGGCTACAGCTGTACTTAGTACAGTAACCCAAATAGCTTCAGTGAGCAATGATTCCAACCAGAGACATATGGTAGGCATGAGAATTGTACAAATGTGACATATAACTAATCCTCAGACTTGTTCCCATTCCTCCTAGAACCTCATCAAGGCCGCCGGTGCCACCCAGAAACAGCTCAACCTCGTCAAACTCCACGACCAGTCCAAGAAGAACCTGGAGGAGGAAATCGTCAGCTACAAAGAGGAGGCCCAAAAACAGAGGAAGATCATCTACCAGCTGGAGAAGGAGCGGGACCGGTACATTAACGAGGCCAGCGAGCTGACGCAGAAGGTGCGAAGCGCATCATAATCGATATACACCCCCTGCACCCTCCGACACCCCATTAATATATTTACACCCTGCTGACGCTGTGTCAGATTGGCCGGCTTGCATGGCATTCTCTGTCTAATAACCTGTTTATGAATCTGTGCCCCCCCCCCCCCCCCTCCTTCCTGTGTGCACCCCATAAGGAGGGGCTGGGGATTCTTACTGACTCAGTAAGCTGCAAAGTTCCCAGTTTACTGAGTCCTTGTGTCGCTGCCCCAGCGAATGCCCCTCCCCCTGCTGTTACAAAGACACACCCCCTCGCAAGTGCGCGCAGCAGGATAACTGGATAAATGGTCGCTGACTATCGAATGATTCCTCCTAAATAGAAGCCAGGGGAGACTGACTTATATTTGCGGGCCCATGGGGTGAAGACAGGGCGGCATCTGCCCAATTACCCATGGGAATGCCCAGCAGGGACAAACTCAGACTATCGGGCCGAATTCGGTTCACTAAGACCTAAGGGCCCCATACATCAGCAATTAATTGTGACAATTTTCAGATATGGAGATGATTGCCACAATTTATTTTAGATGTGTGGGCTCCCCCTTTTGGCAATCCCAATCAAAATCGCCCATCGATTGCTTAATCAGGTTTTTAAACATGCTTAATAATCTGGTATTATCTGCAGATCTTTTTTATATGTGTGGGCATTCCCAATTCATCTTCGTCATCTATTTACATTATGAACAGCAATCGATTGGGCAATTTCCAGATATGAAGATGCAATCTTTAGATGGAAAAATCTGCCGATCACTGAAATAAATCTGTAATGTGTGGGCAAAGTCAGATAGATTGTAAAATCCATTTATCTGGCCAAAATATCCCTATATCTGGAAATCCATAAATTGTGATTGCTGATGTATGGGGCCCAAACGTGGAGATAAAGTGGAAGGTGATAAAGCACCAGCCAATCAGCTGTGTTTGAAAAATGGCAGTTACAGTATGAGTTGATTGGCTGGTGCGTTATCACCTTTTATCTCTTCACCAGGCTCATCTGCCCCCTTGTGGTGGTTGTTAGATCTCGGGCACCCACATTCTATTGGCAGGATTCTCAGAGTGAACCATAACTCACGATATAAGTTATGGTTCCCCACATGTTACACATATGTATGTTCCCGTGTCTCTGTGTCTCACAGGTTCTCCATATGAGTTTTGGTTCCCCACATGTTACACATATGTATGTTCCCGTGTCTCTGTGTCTCACAGGTTCTCCAGCACATGGAGGATATAAAGGTGCGGGAAATGCAGATCTTCGATTACAAGAAAAAGATCGCAGAGGCGGAAACGAAGCTGAAGCAGCAGCAGAATCTGTACGAGGCTGTGAGGTCCGACAGGAACTTGTACAGCAAGAACCTTATAGAGGCTCAGGTACATAGTATACCGGACATAACCTGATTAGTGTAACACCGACCCTGACCAGTGGGGGCAGTGTAACATATTACCTGACCAGTGGGGGCAGTGTAACACATTACCTGACCAGTGGGGGCAGTGTAACATATTACCTGACCAGTGGGGGCAGTGTAACACATTACCTGACCAGTGGGGGCAGTGTAACATATTACCTGACCAGTGGGGGCAGTGTAACACATTACCTGACCAGTGGGGGCAGTGTAACATATTATCTGACCAGTGGGGGCAGTGTAACACATTACCTGACCAGTGGGGGCAGTGTAACACATTACCTGACCAGTGGGGGCAGTGTAACATATTATCTGACCAGTGGGGGCAGTGTAACACATTATCTGACCAGTGGGGGCAGTGTAACATATTATCTGACCAGTGGGGGCAGTGTAATATATTATCTGACCAGTGGGGGCAGTGTAACATATTATCTGACCAGTGGGGGCAGTGTAATATATTACCTGACCAGTGGGGGCAGTGTAACACATTACCTGACCAGTGGGGGCAGTGTAACATATTATCTGACCAGTGGGGGCAGTGTAACATATTATCTGACCAGTGGGGGCAGTGTGACATATTACCTGACCAGTGGGGGCAGTGTAACACATTACCTGACCAGTGGGGGCAGTGTAACATATTACCTGACCAGTGGGGGCAGTGTAACATATTATCTGACCAGTGGGGGCAGTGTAACATATTACCTGACCAGTGTGGGCAATTTAACATATTACCTGACCAGTGGGGGCAGTGTAACATATTATCTGACCAGTGGGGGCAGTGTAACGTATTACCTGACCAGTGGGGGCAGTGTAGCGTATTACCTGACCAGTGGGGGCAGTGTAACATATTATCTGACCAGTGGGGGCAGTGTAATATATTATCTGACCAGTGGGGGCAGTGTAACATATTACCTGACCAGTGGGGGCAGTGTAACATATTACCTGACCAGTGGGGGCAGTGTAACACATTACCTGACCAGTGGGGGCAGTGTAACACATTACCTGACCAGTGGGGGCAGTGTAACATATTATCTGACCAGTGGGGGCAGTGTAACATATTATCTGATGAGTGTAACATATTACCTGACCAGTGGGGACAGTGTAATATATTATCGGACCAGTGGGGACAGTGTAACACATTACCTGACCAGTGTGGGCAGTGTAACATATTATATGACCAGTGGGAGCAGTGTAACATATTATCTGACCAGTGGGGGCAGTGTGACATATTATCTGACCAGTGGGGGCAGTGTAACATATTATATGACCAGTGGGGGCAGTGTAACATATTACCCGAGCAGTGAGGGGTGGGAAGGAGGGGGTTGCAGTATAATGATGACTAGTGGGTGGCTGTATAAGGATGGGGGGACAGTGTAACACATAACATGACCAGTGGTGGGCAGTATAATGATCGGGGGGCAATGTATCATATAACCTGACCAGTGGGGGGCAGTATAATGATGGGGGGACAATGTAACACATAACCTGACTAGTGGGGGGCAGTATAATGATCAGGGGGGGCAGTGTAACACATAACCTGACCAGTGGGGGGGCAGTATAATGATCAGGGGGGGGGGGGGGCAGTGTAACACATAACATGACCAGTGGGGGGCAGTATAATGATCAGGGGGCGGTGTAACACATAACATGACCAGTGGTGGGGGGGGGGGCAGTATAATGATCGGGGGGCATTGTAACATATAACCTGACAGTGGGGGGCAGTATAATGATCGGGGGGCAATGTAACATATGACCTGACAGCGGGGGGCAGTATAATGATCGGGGGGGGGGGGAATGTGCCAGCCCGATCAGTGGAGGGGAGTGAATGCTATATTTTTGTATGACCACCGTCTCCTATATGTCCCCCTCGGTCAGGTTCTGGTAACCATTCTCATACCATGCCTCCTGTAACAAAGACTTGTGCCCCCATAGGATGAAATAACGGAGATGAAGAGGAAGCTGAAGATCATGAATCACCAGGTGGACCAGCTGAAGGAGGAGATCACCACCAAGGAGTCAGCTCTGCTGAAGGTGCACCTGGACCACCAGCGCCTGGAGAAGGAGAAGGAGGCGCTGAAGGTACGTTCTCCGCCTGCAGAGCATCACTTCCACCACCTGCTGAAATGGGGTTTAGTTAACGATTGGGGTGAATTAGCGAGGTAATATTGGGGATCTTCTGACCCCACGACGGTAAGCTCGATACTCCCCTCCGTCCCAGGGTGTCTATGTGTGCACTGATAGCAGTCACTGTACAGCTGACTCTCCTCCATAAACGCCTTTATATTGGGGACACCGTCCCGGTAACAGTCCATCATACAGTAGCTAGCCCAAGGGCCCATTGCAACCAACAATAACAGTCCGCCGTATCCCCGGCCTTCCCCAGCCAATGCATTGCAGCGCTGACTGATTGCCGATCGATCGGTGGGAGAGAAGAATGATGGATGAGTGTAAGCCCATCTCCCTGTCATCCCTCACACTTGTCATATTCACTAAGAATCTACAGCACCTGCTCTCCGGGATTCTGTTCCGCTGGCGGCACTTCATCACGCTGACTCCCACCAGCCCAGGGATCAGACGCTGCCTCCCACCAGCCCAGGGATCAGCCGCTGACGGCCTGACAGCAGCGCTTTTGCAGCTTAATTATTTAGCAGGGAATGTGTCCAAAACTGATCAGCACATTAGTCAGCGCCCCGGGCAGTGCAGTCTGTCACCCAGGTTATTACTGCTGTGTGCAGGCGGCTCATCTGTACCACGCGGGTAGCCGGGCGGCTGCGGCAGTTCTAGGTCACGTTCTGTGCGCTGGACGCTGGGTCTGGGTGCGAGCAATTGTCCGCAGTGAGCAAATTGTAACTCGGAGATAAACTAGTGCAGTTACTAATGCGGAACTAAGGGACTGATTCAGGTTGGCTCGCTCAGCAGCGTACATTTGCTGCTTAGCGAGCAGGTAAACGGTGAGCGGATAAACGTGTGAGCACGGCCAGGAAATGTTGGGCGTTCCCATGCGACGGCCCACTATCCGCCCGCTTCCCACCCCCATCTGTGCGAGCATGTTAGGCTTATATGGGGCTTATATTATTATATATATCTATATTCATTGTGTGACTGCAGCTGAATTTGCATTAGACTGGAAAACTAAATTTGCAGCATTGCGTGTGGATGTAACGCCCACCACATGGTGCCCCCCCTCCTAACCATCGAATGGTTTCTCCAGCGCTCGCAGATGTACGCCCTCCGCCTGCACTGTTAGGTTCACTCCTTCCGCTCACACCAAGCGCCTGCATGTGCGAACGCGCGGGGGAGCGTGTAAACCAGAATAAGGGCCTATGTGTTGCCACATGTTCACTCCAAGTTGGGAGAACTGGGAGGTTGATTTTCTGGACTGGTTGGATAGTGGGCTCCATTCCACAACGTGATTGGTCTGTGATATGATCCCGCAGTTGACAGGCAATGCGATATTCCCAAAATGCATGCCCTCTTGTATGTTCCCGTAGTGACATATCCAGTCATGCCGTATTCACTGTGTCTCTTATACGTAACAGGCCGAGCTGCAGAAAATGAAGCAACTGAGCATCGAGACCAAACAGTTCATTGAAAACCAGGAGGCCGAGGAGAGGAAGCTCCTGAAGATAATCTCGGAAGCCGACGCTGAGCGCCTGTGGCAGAAGAAAGAGCTGGATCAGGTGCGGCTATCATTTCCTTCACATTACCCCCCGCGTGTACAACACACCTCTGGGATACCGTTAATAACAGATTGCTGGTGTCTTACTGACAAATCTACTGCTGCAAAGGGTTAAACTTCAGCATAACGTCAGGAGCCGTCACGTGTCCAATCCAGAACTGTCGCTCAGCGGCACAGGGCTCGTAAATCTTACACGCTGGCAAAGCCGGTCAGTTAGGGATTCTATTCACAAGCACTGTGCTGGATTGGCGTTTCATGCACAGAACACGTTTCTCCTCTCTCACTTGGCGCAAGAAGACGGCCGGGCTCTTGTCATGACCAAGCTCTTAAACTAATTTCATTATTCTGGAAATTGAGACACATTAAATGTGTCTGTTCTCATTCCAGGCAACCGAGAGATAATTAATACTCTTTACACACTGACGCTCCAGTTCCAACCTGTGTCCGACCCAGGATACTAAACATGAGTCAGAGCCAGAACTTCAGAACTTACCCGTTTACATCTCGGGAAAGTCCCGGGTAGTTGACGATCACACAGGGCCCTTGCAGATACCGTAGTCTCCAAACGCTCCCGAGCCAATCAGCAGCCTTTTATACTGCTTGATGCCAGGATAAGCCATGGTCGCAGACCTGGGATACAGGATCTGGGTTGGCCCTTTCACACCGATCATGCACCCAGATCGCACCGACTTAATCTGGGAATAATGTGGGTTTTTCAGCCTCAGTGTGAATCGGGTATAAAGGAAACCGTACCATGTTATGCGTCTCTTTCCCACTTTCCCACTCGTTAACATGCCTCTCGTTATCTGCACAGGTGATCAGCGAAAGGGATATTTTAGGTACCCAACTGGTCAGGAGAAACGATGAATTGGCTTTGTTGTATGAGAAGATCAAGATCCACCAATCCATCCTGAATAAAGGAGAGAGCCAGTACAAACAGAGGGTGGACGACATTCGCCTCCTGAAGCTGGAGATAAAGAAGCTGAGACGGGAGAAAGGCATCTTGACCAAAACGGTGGCCAACGTAGAAGATCTCAGGTATGAAGGTGTTGGTAGTCTCCTGTCATTGATGAGGGTGTAATGCCGGCCATGGGCTGTATGCTAGTGACGCTAACCAGTCGGCACAGAAGAGCGACGATAGGTGACGAGTGCGATAATCTGATTATGTCTCTATCATGTCCCCCCTTTCTCTTCTCTGCTCCAAAGTATACATGCTACAATCTTACCCAGAAAGATGTTTAAGTCTTTCTGGGTAAGGTTTGTGGTGTAGGCCATGCACCATTTCAGTTGCCCTTCTTTGTATCGTCTCTAATGTGCTAACATCCTTCTGGAGATATGGCCTCCAGAGCTGGGCATAGTATCTGTGAGGGTACGAGTTCCTCAATCACTCAGACACCGAGCAGATGAAACCAGAAGAACGGTTTATTTTCCACAGCACGCACAAATAGACAATAAACAGTGGCAAAGGTAAATTGCAGAGTAGAAAGATATTCAGGTAGCAGGCCCAAACAGACAGTCCTTGTATAGTCACAGTCCCAGATCAGTTCCACAGGGCAAACTATCACTTGTCCACACAGCTGTGATAGCAGAAAACTGTATAAGTCCACAAAACACTGGCAACTCCACAGAAGCGAGGATGAGGCGTTCCACAAGACACAGGTAGAGCATACCTCTGAACCTTAAGACTGCGACTAACCTCCTTCCTCCTCTCTTCTCCTTCAGCTCTTCCTGGTCTGACCAAAAAACACTTTTTAAAACATTTCAAATTCCCACGGTGATCGCATCATCTGTGGGGTTGCCCAAGTTCCTGATTGGTGGATTCAAGCATAAGGTATATCCCACCTTCAATCCACAGTTGTCCAACTGCTGCTCCCAACCCCTGCTGTGTCTGGTTCCACAAAGTCTGCTAGAGCCCAGAGGTTTACAAAGAATTGTAAACCCCCCTGTGGAGATGGTTCCTCTGCTATCTCTTTCCTGTAAATAGCAGCAAAATAGCAGGGTAATTGGATCACCCCCTGTGGAGATTGCCTTTTGGGAGGACAGTTTATGATAACCCTTTTCCTGTCAGGGCACGGGCAAATGGTATCAATGGTATAATGCTTACATGAATAAAGTCCTGGGAAATACAGACATACATAGGGAACAATAGGGCTAAAATGTACATTAATTACTGTGGAGTAGAGGATGTCACAATTCACTTATCGCCAATGCAATTCCTTCACATTTCCTCCCCCACATTTTAGTCCATGTTCCTGGTGTCCTGGGTAATGGCAAGGGCTGGTCTCCTGGTGTTAGGTGGCACTGGGTCTGGTTCCTGCTGACGGGATAGGCCATCCGCGTTTCCATGATCTTTACCCTTTTTGTGAGAAATAGAGAAGTTGTACAGTTGTAGGGCTAAGCTCCACCTCAGTAACCGTCCATTGTCTCCAGCTGTACGTTGTAGAAAACTAAGGGGGTTATGATCTGTTACCACTGAAAACTCACGCCCATACACATAGGGCTGCAACTTCTTTAGTGCCCAGACGATGGCTAGGCACTCCTTTTCAATGGTGGCGTAGGCTATCTCGCGGGCAACTAGTTTTCGGGAAATAAAGGCAACTGGGTGCTCACACCCATCCTCCCCTATTTGACTTAGCACAGCTCCTATTCCACAAGCTGAAGCATCTGTTTGCACAATGAACCGCCGGCGGAAGTCAGGGGCGGCTAACACTGGGGACCGGGACAAGATGTCCTTAAGCTGGGAGAAAGCCTGCTCGCAGTCAGGGGTCCAGTCAATGTTTCGGGTGTACTTTTTGGTCGTTAGGTCAGTCAGTGGTTTGGCAATGGTGCTGTACTGAGGAACAAATTTACGATAGTACCCCGCTGTGCCCAGGAAGGCACGTACCTGTTTTTGGTTAGTGGGGTGAGGCCACTTCAGAATGGCCTCAATTTTTGCTGGTTCTGGACGAATACGGCCTCCCCCAACCCTGTGGCCAAGGTACAGCACCTCTGCCATCCCCATCTGACACTTATCCGGTCTGATTGTCAACCCTGCCTGGCTAATCTCTGCTAAAACCTGGGCTACATGCTGCAGATGATCCTCCCAGGTCTCACTAAAAATTGCTATATCATCCAGGTAGGCCTGGGCAAACTCCTGACACCCTGTCAGTATGCGATCTACTGTACGCTGGAAGGTGGCAGGGGCATTCTTCATCCCGAAGGGCATGTCAGTAAATTCAAAAAGCCCAAATGGGGTATTGAACGCTGACCTCTCCTGTGCCTCTCTGGTAAGGGGTATCTGCCAGTACCCCTTGCTAAGGTCCAGGGTGGACACATAGCGAGCCATCCCCAACCTGTCTAACAGCTCATCTACCCGGGGCATGGGGTATGCGTCTGTCACTGTCACCTCATTCAGCTTCCTATAGTCCACGCAGAAGCGTGTACTCCCATCCTTCTTGGGCACTAAGACCACGCTGGAGGCCCAGGGACTATTTGATGGCACAATGACCCCAAGCGCCAGCATTTCGTCTACCTCTTTTTTCATCATATTGAGCACCTCGGGATTCAGCCGATATGCTGGTTGCCTAATGGGCCGAGTTGCTCTGGTGTCGACATGATGGGCTGCTACATGAGTGCGTCCTGGCCTGCTAGTGAACTGAGGCCCCACTAGCTCCAAAACCTCCCTCATTTGTCGGGTCTGGGTTTCAGTTAACTGTGTGCCTATGGGCACGGCCTCCACCCCCACATCCTTCTTGGTTGCTGCCAGAATGTCAGGGATGGGGTCAGTCTCTGGGTCATCCATTGGTGGGCAGCAGATTGCCACAGCCCCTATTTCCCTGGTGACATATTTTTTTAATCTATTTATGTGGTAGGTGCCCACCCGCTTCCCGGTTTGATCTAGGGCAATGATATAATCTACCTGCCCCTGTCGGTCCACTACAGTATATGGCCCTGCCCAGGTCGCCTGTAACTTGTGCTTTCGTACAGGTACCAGTACCATCACTTTCTGACCCACTTCCAACTCCCGTTCACGTGCATGCTGGTTGTAATACTGGCACTGCCTTCCCTGTGCCTCCAGCATATGGTCATGCGCAAGCTGCATTAGCCTTTGCAGTCTCTCCCTCATTTGGGCCACATATTCTAAGACCGGAACCTCCGGTTCCTGGAATGATCCTTCCCAGCTTTCCCTGACTAAGTCGAGAGGACCCCGGACCCTTCTGGCATATAGTAACTCAAAAGGGGAGAACCCGGTAGAATCTTGCCTTACTTCGCGGTATGCGAATAGAAGCTGTTGCAAGGATTTCTCCCAGTCTCCCCCCTCTGATTCAGCATATGCCCGTAGCAACTGCTTAAGGGTCGCATTAAATCGCTCACACAATCCGTTTGTTTGGGGATGATAGGCAGTAGTGCGAAAGGGATGGACCCCAAATTTGGCCCATATGGTCTGCAGTAAGTCCCCTTGAAATTGCGCACCTTGGTCGGTGACCACTTCTTCGGGAAATCCCACACGACTAAAGATATCCATGAGAGCCTGGGCAATATGCTCAGCATCTATGGATGCCAGCGCCACCGCCTCTGGGTACCTAGTCGCATAGTCAACCACAGTCAGTATGTATTTCTTTCCTGTTCTGCTCGGTTTCTTAAAAGGCCCAACAATGTCCATGGCCACTCTCTTGAATGGCTCACTGATCACAGGCATGGGTTGTAGGGGGACACGACGTGGGGGTCCCCCGAGGCGTTGACAGACCCCACATGACTCTCTATACTGTCTTACCTCCTGGTTTATTCCTGGCCAGAAGAAGTGCCGCAGCAGTCGGGCCCGGGTTTTACGAATCCCTAAATGGCCTGCTGAGGGGATGTCATGGGCAAGTGCTAGCAATCGCGCACGGTACTGCTGGGGAACAATTAACTGTTTCCTAGGGACTTCGGGCTCTAATGGGTCTGCTTTTGCTGGCACCCTGTACAGTCTCCCCTCCTCCCACTGAATGCGATCCTCCTGAGTTCCCCAATCACTCCGTCCTGCTGCCCTGCGGAGGCTAGCTAGGGACGGATCTGTTTGTTGGGCTTCCCTAAATTCCACTCTATCTACCTCCCCCAGATTCACGTCACAGTCAAGCAAGTCTGGTACCATGTTACTCACCGGCGGTGGCTCAGGGGCTGTAGCAGTAATTCCTGGTGCTGGCGGGAGAGGGCCCTCAGGTGCTATCTCTCCAGCCTGTGACTGGCTCCGGGTGATAGCTCCCACGAAACAACTGGCCAATCCACCACCCAAATCATTTCCTAGAATAACATGGGTGGGGAGCCCTTCCAGAAGTCCCACGTTCACTTCCCCAGAGTCCTGACCCCAATCCAAGTGTACCCGGGCCATGGGGATGACAGTGATCTGCCCCCCTGCCATGGAGATCTTAATTTTCCGTTGCTTCAGTAGTTGGCAGGGGGGGATTAATTCTGGGCGGATAAGGGTGATGGAGGCACCCGAATCTCTTAACCCCTGCAGTTCCTTCCCATTAACTTTTACAGGCTGTAGATGTGGCTTCATGTTATCCGGGGTGGCTTTTCCAATAGCTGCTACCACCTCCACCTGGTATACTACTTCCTCCGCCTCTGGCGCATCAGGACAGTACTCCCCTCCCCCTCCCCCAAATGATGGTTCCTGGCACACAGCTACTCGAGGCAAGGCATGTCGGGCACCTGGAAATGGTCCTCTTCCCCGGGGGCAATCTCGGCGGACATGACCCACCTTGTCACAGTTGTAGCAGCGACGGGCTCCTGGTAGCTCGGGTCCCCAAGGCCGGGGGTTGGGGGGCTGTGGAGCTGGGCGTTGGGGGGCCGCCGGTAGATCCCGATCTGGCTGGGCCCGTCGGAGATTAGTCTTTTCCTCGATGTTGGCCCCTCTCCACCGAGGCCTGTTAGCTGTGAACTCGTCCGCTAGTTGTGCCGCTTTCTCGGGGGTGGTAGGGGTCCGATCTGCTACCCATTCTCTGATCTCAAGAGGCATCTTGTTCAGCAGCTGCTCCAAGATAAAAGCATTTTTAATATCTTTTACAGTAAGGGCCTGCTTCACGGACAGCCACTTATCACAGTTCCTCCGCAACAGGTTATTAAACTCTGTAAATGAAGAATCGCCTTTTCGGGTTATGGTGCGAAACTTCACACGGTATGATTCAGCAGTCACCGCATATCTAGCAAGCAGGACACTTCGTACCTCCTCATATACCAGCACCTGCTCTGGGCTCAGGGCATGGAATGCTTCCAGAGCCCTTCCTCTCAGACTGGGGAACAGAAATCGAGGCCACTCTGCTGCCTCAATTCCATGCAAAGTCATAACAGATTCAAACATCTGCAAATGGGTATCAATATCCGAACCGGCATCATCAAAAGGTGGGATGTCATTATATCTCAGCCTGGCCACCTGGCTTACTGATGCTGCCGTAGTGGGTATAGAGGACTGCAACCCCAATGCAGCTCCCAAAACTGAGGCTCCTTGTCCCAGAGCTGCCAGCAAGTCCTGCAACTGATCTGCATTTCCAACAGGCAGCGCAGCCCCTGAAGCATTTGTCCTGTTGGCCCCCTGCACCTCGTTCCGCTCTAGGACGGGGTCCTCATCGTCCTCCTGTCCAGGGTGTTCTTGGTCCCATTGTGCCAGCTTTGCCATTAATGCTGCTCTGGTGTCCAATGCCTCAAACTCAATCTGCCTCGTACGGCACAGATCCTGCAGTTGATCCTTTTTGCTGTATCGGTAGCATAGTGGTGCTGGATCCATTCCCTGAGGTGTTTATGACTCGTTGCTCGAAGGTTGGTGTCTGAGTGGTCCCGCTGCTGCCGCCAAATGTGAGGGTACGAGTTCCTCAATCACTCAGACACCGAGCAGATGAAACCAGAAGAATGGTTTATTTTCCACAGCACGCACAAATAGACAATAAACAGTGGCAAAGGTAAATTGCAGAGTAGAAAGATATTCAGGTAGCAGGCCCAAACAGACAGTCCTTGTATAGTCACAGTCCCAGATCAGTTCCACAGGGCAAACTATCACTTGTCCACACAGCTGTGATAGCAGAAAACTGTATAAGTCCACAAAACACTGGCAACTCCACAGAAGCGAGGATGAGGCGTTCCACAAGACACAGGTAGAGCATACCTCTGAACCTTAAGACTGCGACTAACCTCCTTCCTCCTCTCTTCTCCTTCAGCTCTTCCTGGTCTGACCAAAAAACACTTTTTAAAACATTTCAAATTCCCACGGTGATCGCATCATCTGTGGGGTTGCCCAAGTTCCTGATTGGTGGATTCAAGCATAAGGTATATCCCACCTTCAATCCACAGTTGTCCAACTGCTGCTCCCAACCCCTGCTGTGTCTGGTTCCACAAAGTCTGCTAGAGCCCAGAGGTTTACAAAGAATTGTAAACCCCCCTGTGGAGATGGTTCCTCTGCTATCTCTTTCCTGTAAATAGCAGCAAAATAGCAGGGTAATTGGATCACCCCCTGTGGAGATTGCCTTTTGGGAGGACAGTTTATGATAACCCTTTTCCTGTCAGGGCACGGGCAAATGGTATCAATGGTATAATGCTTACATGAATAAAGTCCTGGGAAATACAGACATACATAGGGAACAATAGGGCTAAAATGTACATTAATTACTGTGGAGTAGAGGATGTCACAATTCACTTATCGCCAATGCAATTCCTTCACAGTATCTACATAAGGCCGTACCAGTGACCTAAACAGAATTGGGCACAGTATCTAGATGAGGTCGCACGAGTGGCCTATACAGAACTGGGCACAGTATCTAGATGAGGCCGCACCAGTGACCTATACAGAACTGGGCACAGTATTTAGATGAGGCCGCAACAGTGACCTATACAGAACTGGGCACAGTATCTAGATGAGGCCGTACCAGTGACCTATACAGAACTGGGCACAGTATCTAGATGAGGCCAGACCAGTGACCTATACAGAACTGGGCGCAGTATCTAGATGAGGCGGCACCAGTGACCTATACAGAACTGGACACAGTATCTAGATGAGGCCGTACCAGTGACCTATACAGAACTGGGCACAGTATCTAGATGAGGCCGCACCAGTGAACTATACAGAACTGGGCACAGTATCTAGATGAGGCCGCACCAGTGAACTATACAGAACTGAGCACAGTATCTAGATGAGGCGGCACCAGTGACCTATACAGAACTGAGCACAGTATCTAGATGAGGCCGCACCAGTGACCTATACAGAACTGGGCACAGTATCTAGATGAGGCCGCACCAGTGACCTATACAGAGCTGGACACAGTATCTAGATGAGGCCGCACCAGTGACCTATACAGAGCTGGACACAGTATCTACATGAGGCCGTACCAGTGACCTAAACAGAATTGGGCACAGTATCTAGATGAGGCCGCACCTGTGACCTATACAGAACTATGCACAGTATCTAGATGAGGCCGCACCAGTGACCTATACAGAACTGGGCACAGTATCTAGAGGAGGCCGCACCAGTGACCTATACAGAACTAGGCACAGTATCTAGATGAGGCCGCACCAGTGACCTATACAGAACTGGGCACAGTATCTAGATGAGGCCGCACCAGTGACCTATACAGAACTGGGCACAGTATCTAGATGAGGCCGCACCAGTGACCTATACAGAACTGGGCACAGTATCTAGATGAGGCCGCACCAGTGACCTATACAGAACTGGGCACAGTATCTAGATGAGGCCGCACCAGTGACCTATACAGAACTGGGCACAGTATCTAGATGAGGCCGCACTAGTGACCTATACAAAACTGGGCACAGTATCTAGATGAGGCCGCACCAGTGACCTATACAGAACTGGGCACAGTATCTAGATGAGGCCGCACCAGTGACCTATACAGAACTGGGCACAGTATCTAGATGAGGCCGTACCAGTGACCTATACAGAACTGAACACAGTATCTAGATGAGGCCGCACCAGTGAACTATACAGAACTGAACACAGTATCTAGATGAGGCCGCACCAGTGACCTATACAGAACTGGGCACAGTATCTAGATGAGGCCGCACCAGTGACCTATACAGAGCTGGACACAGTATCTAGATGAGGCCGCACCAGTGACCTATACAGAGCTGGACACAGTATCTACATGAGGCCGTACCAGTGACCTAAACAGAATTGGGCACAGTATCTAGATGAGGCCGCACCAGTGACCTATACAGAACTGGGCACAGTATCTAGATGAGGCCGCACCAGTGACCTATACAGAACTGGGCACAGTATCTAGATGAGGCCGCACCAGTGACCTATACAGAACTGGGCACAGTATCTAGATGAGGCCGCACCAGTGACCTATACAGAACTGGGCACAGTATCTAGATGAGGCCGCACTAGTGACCTATACAGAACTGGGCACAGTATCTAGATGAGGCCGCACCAGTGACCTATACAGAACTGGGCACAGTATCTAGATGAGGCCGCACCAGTGACCTATACAGAACTGGGCACAGTATCTAGATGAGGCCGCACCAGTGACCTATACAGAACTGGGCACAGTATCTAGATGAGGCCGCACCAGTGACCTATACAGAACTGGACACAGTATTCTAGATGAGGCCGCACCAGTGACCTATACAGAACTGAGCACAGTATCTAGATGAGGCCGCACCAGTGACCTACACAGAACTGGGCACAGTATCTAGATGAGGCCGGACCAGTGACCTATACAGAACTGGGCACAGTATATAGATGAGGCCGCACCAGTGACCTATACAGAACTGGACAAAATATCTAGATGAGGCCGCACCAGTGACCTATACAGAACTGGGCACAGTATCTAGATGAGGCCGCACCAGTGACCTATACAGAACTGGGCACAGTATTTAGATGAGGCCGTACCAGTGACCTATACAGAACTGGGCACAGTATCTAGATGAGGCCGTACCAGTGACCTATACAGAACTGGGCACAGTATATAGATGAGGCTGCACCAGTGACCTATACAGAACTGGGTACAGTATCTAGATGAGGCCGCACCAGTGACCTATACAGAACTGGACACAGTATCTAGATGAGGCCGCACCAGTGACCTATACAGAACTGGACACAGTATTCTAGATGAGGCCGCACCAGTGACCTATACAGAACTGAGCACAGTATCTAGATGAGGCCGCACCAGTGACCTACACAGAACTGGGCACAGTATCTAGATGAGGCCGGACCAGTGACCTATACAGAACTGGGCACAGTATATAGATGAAGCCGCACCAGTGACCTATACAGAACTGGGCACAGTATCTAGATGAGGCTGCACCAGTGACCTATACAGAACTGGACACAGTATCTAGATGAGGTCGCACAAGTGACCTATACAGAACTGGGCACAGTATCTACATGAGGTCGCACAAGTGACCTATACAGAACTGGGCACAGTATCTAGATGAGGCCATACCAGTGACCTATACAGAACTGGGCACAGTATCTAGATGAGGCCGTACCAGTGACCTATACAGAACTGGGCACAGTATCTAGATGAGGCCGCACCAGTGACCTATACAGAACTGGGCACAGTATCTAGATGAAGCTGCACCAGTGACCTATACAGAACTGGGCACAGTATCTAGATGAGGCCGCACCAGTGACCTATACAGAACTGGGCACAGTATCTAGGTGAGGCCGCACCAGTGACCTATACAGAACTGGGCACAATATCTAGATGAGGCCGCAACAGTGACCTATACAGAACTGGGCACAGTATCTAGATGAGGCCGCAACAGTGACCTATACAGAGCTGGGCACAGTATCTAGATGAGGCCGTACCAGTGACCTATACAGAACTGGGCACAGTATCTAGATGAGACCGCACCAGTGACCTATACAGAACTGGGCACAGTATCTAGATGAGGCCGCACAAGTGACCTATACAGAACAGGGCACAGTATCTAGATGAGGCCGCACCAGTGACCTATACAGAACTGGGCACAGTATCTAGATGAGGCCGCACCAGTGACCTATACAGAACTGGGCACAGTATCTAGATGAGGCCGCACCAGTGACCTATACAGAACTGGGCACAGTATCTAGATGAGGCCGCACCAGTGACCTATACAGAAACGGGCACAGTATCTAGATGAGGACGCACCAGTGACCTGTATACAGAACTGGGCACAGTATCTAGATGAGGCCGCACCAGTGACCTATACAGAACTGGGCACAGTATCTAGATGAGGCCGCAACAGTGACCTATACAGAGCTGGGCACAGTATCTAGATGAGGCCGTACCAGTGACCTATACAGAACTGGGCACAGTATCTAGATGAGACCGCACCAGTGACCTATACAGAACTGGGCACAGTATCTAGATGAGGCCGCACAAGTGACCTATACAGAACAGGGCACAGTATCTAGATGAGGCCGCACCAGTGACCTATACAGAACTGGGCACAGTATCTAGATGAGGCCGCACCAGTGACCTATACAGAACTGGGCACAGTATCTAGATGAGGCCGCACCAGTGACCTATACAGAACTGGGCACAGTATCTAGATGAGGCCGCACCAGTGACCTATACAGAAACGGGCACAGTATCTAGATGAGGACGCACCAGTGACCTGTATACAGAACTGGGCACAGTATCTAGATGAGGCCGCACCAGTGACCTATACAGAACTGGGCACAGTATCTAGATGAGGCCGCACCAGTGACCTATACAGAAACGGGCACAGTATCTAGATGAGGACGCACCAGTGACCTGTATACAGAACTGGGCACAGTATCTAGATGAGGCCGCACCAGTGACCTATACAGAACTGGGCACAGTATCTAGATGAGGCCGCAACAGTGACCTATACAGAGCTGGGCACAGTATCTAGATGAGGCCGTACCAGTGACCTATACAGAACTGGGCACAGTATCTAGATGAGACCGCACCAGTGACCTATACAGAACTGGGCACAGTATCTAGATGAGGCCGCACAAGTGACCTATACAGAACAGGGCACAGTATCTAGATGAGGCCGCACCAGTGACCTATACAGAACTGGGCACAGTATCTAGATGAGGCCGCACCAGTGACCTATACAGAACTGGGCACAGTATCTAGATGAGGCCGCACCAGTGACCTATACAGAACTGGGCACAGTATCTAGATGAGGCCGCACCAGTGACCTATACAGAAACGGGCACAGTATCTAGATGAGGACGCACCAGTGACCTGTATACAGAACTGGGCACAGTATCTAGATGAGGCCGCACCAGTGACCTATACAGAACTGGGCACAGTATCTAGATGAGGTCGCACCAGTGACCTATACAGAACTGGGCACAGTATCTAGATGAGGCCGCACCAGTGACCTATACAGAACTGGACACAGTATCTAGATGAGGTCGCACAAGTGACCTATACAGAACTGGACACAGTATCTAGATGAGGTCGCACAAGTGACCTATACAGAACTGGGCACAGTATCTAGATGAGGCCATACCAGTGACCTATACAGAACTGGGCACAGTATCTAGATGAGGCCGTACCAGTGACCTATACAGAACTGGGCACAGTATATAGATGAGGCCGCACCAGTGACCTATACAGAACTGGGCACAGTATCTAGATGAGGCCGCACCAGTGACCTATACAGAACTGGGCACAGTATATAGACGAGGCCGCACCAGTGACCTATACAGAACTGGGCACAGTATATAGATGAGGCCGCACCAGTGACCTTTACAGAACTGGGCACAGTATCTAGATGAGGCCGCACCAGTGACCTATACAGAACTGAGCACAGTATATAGATGAGGCCGCACCAGTGACCTATACAGAGCTGGGCATAGTATCTAGATGAGGCCGCAACAGTGAACTATACAGAACCGGGCACAGTATCTAGATGAGGCCGCACCAGTAACCTATACAGAACTGGGCACAGTGTCTAGATGAGGCCGCACCAGTGACCTATACAGAACTGGCACAGTATCTAGATGAGGCCGCACCAGTGACCTATACAGAACTGGGCCCAGTATCTAGATGAGGTCGCACCAGTGACCTATACAGAACCGGGCACAGTATCTAGATGAGGCCGCACCAGTGACCTATACAGAACTGGGCACAGTATCTAGATGAGGCCGCACCAGTGACCTATACAGAACTGGGCACAGTATCTAGATGAGGCCGCACCAGTGACCTATACAGAACTGGGCACAGTATCTAGATGAGGCCGCATCAGTGACCTATACAGAACTGGGCACAGTAACTAGATGAGGCCGCACCAGTGATCTATACAGAACTGGGCACAGTATCTAGATAAGGCCGCACCAGTGACCTATACAGAACTGGGCCCAGTATCTAGATGAGGTTGCACCAGTGACCTATACAGAACCGGGCACAGTATCTAGATGAGGCCGCACCAGTGATCTATACAGAACTGGGCACAGTATCTAGATGAAGCCGCTCCAGTGACCTATACAGAACTGGGCACGGTATCTAGATAAGGCCGCACCAGTGACCTATACAGAACTGGGCACGGTATCTAGATGAGGCCGCACCAGTGACCTATACAGAACTGAGCACGGTATCTAGATGAGGTCGCACCAGTGACCTATACAGAACTGGGCACAGTACCTAGATGAGTCCGCACCAGTGACCTATACAGAACTGTACACAGTATCTAGGTGAGGCCGTACCAGTGACCTATACAGAACTGGACACAGTATATAGGTGAGGCCGCACCAGTGACCTATACAGAACCGGACACAGTATCTAGATGAGGCCGCACCAGTGATCTATACAGAACTGGGCACAGTATATAGATGAGGCCGCACCAGTGACCTATTCAGAACTGGGCACAGTATCTAGATGAGGCCGCACCAGTGAACTTTACAGAACTGGGCACAGTATCTAGATGAGGCCGCACCAGTGACCTATACAGAACTGGGCACAGTATCTGGATGAGGCCGCACCAGTGACCTATAGAGAGCTGGGCACAGAATCTAGATGAGGCCGCACCTATGACCTATACAGAACTGGGCACAGTATCTAGATAAGGCCGTACCAGTGATCTATACAGAACTGGGCACAGTATCTAGATGAGGTCGCACCAGTGACCTATACAGAACTGGGCACAGTATCTAGATGAGGAACGCACCAATGACCTATACAGAACTGGGCACAGTATCTAGATGAGGCCACACCAGTGACCTATACAGAACTGGGCACAGTATCTAGATGAGGCCACACCAGTGACCTATACAGAACTGTGCACAGTATCTAGATGAGGTCGCACCAGTGATCTATACAGAACTGGGCACAGTATCTAGATGAGGAACGCACCAATGACCTATACAGAACTGGGCACAGTATCTAGATGAGGCCACACCAGTGACCTATACAAAACTGGGCACAGTATCTAGATGAGGCCGCACCTGTGACCTATACAGAACTATGCACAGTATCTAGATGAGGCAGTACCAGTGACCTATACAGAACTGGGGTCAGTATCTGAATGATGCCATACCAGTGACCTATACAGAACCGGGCACAGTATCTAGATGAGGCCACACCAGTGCCCTATACAGAACTGGACACAGTATATAGATGAGGCCGCACCACTGACCTATACAGAACTGTACACAGTATCTAGATGAGGCCACACCAGTGACCTATACAGAACTGGGCACAGTATCTATATGCAGCCGCACCAGTGACCTATACAGAACTGGGCACAGTATCTAGATGAGGCCGCACCAGTGACCTATACAGAACTGGGCACAGTATCTAGATGATGCCGTACCAGTGACCCATAGAGAGCTGGGCACAGTGTCTAGATGAGTCCGCATCTGTGACCTATACAGAACTGGGCACAGTATCTAGATGAGGCCATACCAGTGATCTATACAGAACTGGGCACAGTATCTAGATGAGGCCGCACCAGTGACCTATACAGAACTGGGCACAGTATCTAGATGATGCCATACCAGTGACCTATAGAGAGCTGGGCACGGTATCTAGATGAGGCCACACCAGTGACCTATACAGAACTGGGCACAGTATATAGAGGAGACCACACCAGTGACCTTTACAGAACTGGTTACAGTACCTAGATGAGGCCGTACCAGTGCCCTATACAGAACTGGACACAGTATCTAGATGAGGCCGCACCAGTGACCTATACAGAACCGGGCACAGTATCTAGATGAGGCCGCACCTGTGACCTATACAGAACTGGGCACAGTATCTAGATGAGGCTGTACCAGTGACCTATACAATGACATTAGTAGTCCCCAACATTGTGCCATTAATACTATATTTACCCATTGGATTTTTGAGACCCAAGTGCAGGGTCTCAAAAAGCTGTGTCCACCTTGTTGCATACCTTTGTGTCATCTGTATAATTTCCCTCAATACCATTTGCAATTTCACCAATAAAGATATTAAAAGCGCTGGGCCAACTACAGATCCCTGAGTTAATCCACAGTTAACATTTCCATCTCAAGATCTTTTCCATCAACCATCTTAGAATCCAATCCCAAGACATCAAGTTTATTTGGAAATCTTTGATTCAGAACTTTTTCATAAGCCTTACTAAAGCCTAGTTGAGCTACTTCTATACCAGCCTTCATTATTGATCTATCACTTTTCCCCCCAATTCAGAAAAGTCAGTAAGATTTGTTTGGCATGGCGCCCCAGTAAATCTATGGTGTTTGGGATCCTGTAATTAGCTGGATTTGAGATACTCCGCAATTCTTACATTAAATAGTCTTTCCATCATTTTCCCTACTACTGATGTAAGGCTCACTGGCTGGTAGTTGCTGGCCTCTTCCTTGCTTCCACTTTCGTGCAGTGGAACATCAGTCACTCTTTTCCACTCCTGTAGAATACGATAACCGAGTGGTGTTATGTTATCTGTTCTCTACCATGACTGCCCATGGTCTCTTGGTATTAGCTGTAAGTAGCTCTCTGCATTTGTCTTCACCATTGTGAGATACATGTTATTGTATATTCTTCTATATATATTGTTACCTCTTTGTGACTGGCACCTATCCGCTAATGAATGTCAGGATAGCATGCTGTAATTGCTATATAAGCGAGAATTGCTTGTAACGGACTGGGAAATGTGGTCTATGCATGTACGACGTACGTATAATCCTGGGGCTGAGCTCTAATCGCACGTCTGACTTCTCTCTTTAAAATACCGTAGGTGGAAAGTTTGAGAAGAATCAGGGGTCAAACACTCGTCCTTTTTAAATGATCCCTCTGGGTAACAAGCAAAGCCTTTCTGCAGCCTGATAATTGGCTTCCCCATCAATTAAAATTCAGATGTCAGGCAATTATTGTGCGGTTATAACCTCACCTTCTAGACCTCGTTCTAGATGAGTTAGTAGAGCCCTTTATAGCAGTAAATGGGGAAGTATTTGCACATACTCGCCCTCTGTCCTCGGCAGCGCCCCAGCCTGCCAGGAGACAAGGTTGAGGAAGTTCTCTGTTGCTGCTATTATTTGGTGAGGTGTATTAGCATACAGCGACTGTTTGCACCCTGTGCGTGTATTACAGGTAACAGCGAAGCCAGACAGGGGATATCGGTGACCGTGAGAACCCTCGGTGCAGGTTTAGCCAAGGAAATAACGAGGCTTATTTACAAACATGGTAACAAGTTAGGCTTTTACTGATGCAGACAAAGATGTGCTTTTACTAAAACCAGTCGTCTCGGAGCGATGCACCAGTAGTAGCTGGCACCACACTTCTCCTCGTACACAATTGCAGCTGATAGCGGACACATACCCCATAACACGCCAGCGTTCCGCCACACATCCCCAGAACTTCCCCCAAACGGTCCCTTCCTGTCAATCACTCTGTTTTTCAATTCCCACTCCGAGCGGCATCGCAAAGGCACCTTGGTGTGTGCCCAGAACGATCGTGGCGCAGTCTGTCGATAATCACTCAGGTGCGTACTAACATGAATTATACCCACTGCTCCCACCTCTGAGTCATGCCCGTTGTGGAGCATTAGATGTGTGCAGATCACTGTTCTCCAGGAGGGGGCGATCTGTACCCCATTCTGCCACTTATATCTAAGAATCAACATATGTAACATAATGAGAAAATGGTTGTTTTGCGGACATCTGGACTTTATTTCAACAGTAGTAATAATAGGGTGTGAGAACCAAAAAGCCAGAGATTTTGGGAGAGTCTTCCCATTTTTTTAAAGCAGCAATCATTTACATGGCAAAACCGGGTTCATTTTGCCATGTAAATGATTGCCGCTTTAAAAAAAAATGAAAAAATTCTCCCAAATTCTCTCCCTTTCTGATTCTCACACCCTGTTACGTTCGGCCCCTTGGGGTAAAGTTGGTCATTGGTTATAGTGTTAATAGTGTGATGATTAATGAGGTTTGTGCTTGTGTCCAGGCGGGAGGTGTACCATACCCAGAGGGAGCTGATGAAAGAGCGGACCAGGTGCCGGGCGCTGGAGGAGGAGCTGGAGAACCCGCTGAACGTCCACAGGTGGAGAAAGCTGAAGGTAATGGCTTTATACAAGGAGATGTTATACAACGAGCCGCCAGTGTACTCCTGTTAGTGATTTCTGGGTTCTGATTACGTCTGTGTATTATAAGGAACATTGCATATCACAAGTCACTTTGGAGATCGGTGACTTTTAATATGGTTGCAAAATTCCTTATTGACATTTAGGGGGAAATTTACTAAGAATACGAATACGATATTTCAGCCGTAAGCAAAGTCGTGTTCCGGAGGGGAATTTACAAAGCAGTCAGATACGACTAATACGAATTCGTACAGGCAGTTTGCGCGTGCGGCTCCGGCTCAGTTCGTTTTGGTTCGGGTAGCTGTTTTTTTTTTTTTTTGCCAAGAGCCGTGGACTACTTCAGTATGGAAGAGGTCCCAACGGACACTTGTATGTACAATTTTCTTCCACAGGTGCCCCTATGGATTGCGTCAGATACCGGAGACACCGGACCCGCGGATCCCCGGACCACCGGAGCCCCAGGACCAGGACACCGGACCCCCGGACCAGGACCGAGGGCTACCTATGGGCTCAAGACAGGTAAGTATGTATGGGCTTTGGATGTAATAAAGCTTTATTTTTCTTGGGTGTCAGTGTGTTTATTTGACTATTTTTACTACTGTGGAACTACAAGTGCCAGTGGGCCCTTTAATGCCCCGCATGCTGGGACTTGTGGTTCCACAGTATTAGACAATAGTTTCTTCTATTTTTTTTACAATGAATCAGCCCGGTGACCACTGCACAGGGTCACCGGGAACAGCACCAGGCTTCAGCCTGGTCAGGTAAGTTCTGGAGGGGGGGGGGGGGGGCCTTTATTGGGGGGGCACTCCCCAGGGCCCCTGGCCAGGCTGACTGGTCGGTAGGGTTAATGCTTTGGCCTCAGGACCTTATATAATAAGTGTCCCCCGGCTGTGACATTACCCTGCTGGCTGATTGGGCCTGGGGCTGGTTCTTAAAATATGGGGGACCCCTAGTCATTTTGTCCCGGTATTTTGGGAACCACCATTCTTTTGAATGGTGATTTCTGTCGTATTCTATCGATGGTGTATTCATTCTTATTTGTAAATACAAATACGAATGTCCCATCAATACGAATACGCCAAAAAAAAATTGTTTTTTCCTATGAAAATACGATTTTTTTCTACGAATTCATCTTAGTAAATTTCCCCCTTAATATCTCTTTACAATACACAACAGAGGACACTGTCGGCCGTGACGACACAGGAGCAAGGACGGAACAGGTGCTGACTGCATAGGGCATTCCTTCGATAGCTACATGTAGTTTCACTTGCTGCCAACAGGTGGCAGTGTTTCGATGACACACAGACACAGACACTAGACATATATATAGATGATAGAATATAGGTGCTCAGTAGTAGCGTAGAGACTACATCGGCATATAACATGTACAGAATGGATTTCGCAGTTGTGTGATTTGCAGTCACGGCCTTATTAATATGCAGGTTCACATTATAAATATACATATTTCCCGTTCCAGGCCAGTGACCCCAGCACCTATGAGCTGATTCAGAAGATCCACACTCTGCAGAAACGTCTGATCAGCAAGACAGAGGAGGTGGTGGAGAAGGAGCTGTTACTACAGGTAACGCCTTTGTCATACTGTGTCAGTCTGATTGTTACTGGTCTCTCCTATGCCTATCCTTACATATTATCTCCCGCTACACCTCCCTGGTCACTGTTACTACAGGTAACGCCATTGTCATACTGTGTCCGTCTGATTGTTACTGATCTCTCCTATGCCTATCCTTACATATTATCTCCCGCTACACCTCCCAGGTCCCTGTTACTACAGGTAACGCCATTGTCATACTGTGTCCGTCTGATTGTTACTGGTCTCTCCTATGCCTATCCTTACATATTATCTCCCGCTACACCTCCCTGGTCACTGTTACTACAGGTAACGCCCGCTACACCTCCCTGGTCCCTGTTACTACAGGTAACGCCATTGTCATACTGTGTCCGTCTGATTGTTACTGGTCTCTCCTATGCCTATCCTTACATATTATCTCCCGCTACACCTCCCTGGCCACTGTTACTACAGGTAACGCTATTGTCATACTGTGTCCGTCTGATTGTTACTGGTCTCTCCTATGCCTATCCTTACATATTATCTCCCGCTACACCTCCCTGGCCACTGTTACTACAGGTAACGCCATTGACATACTGTGTCCGTCTGATTGTTACTGGTCTCTCCTATGCCTATCCTTACATATTATCTCCCGCTACACCTCCCTGGTCACTGTTACTACAGGTAACGCCCGCTACACCTCCCTGGTCCCTGTTACTACAGGTAACGCCATTGTCATACTGTGTCCGTCTGATTGTTACTGGTCTCTCCTATGCCTATCCTTACATATTATCTCCCGCTACACCTCCCTGGCCACTGTTACTACAGGTAACGCCATTGTCATACTGTGTCCGTCTGATTGTTACTGGTCTCTCCTATTCCTATCCTTACATATTATCTCCCGCTACACCTCCCTGGTCACTGTTACTACAGGTAACGCCATTGTCATACTGTGTCCGTCTGATTGTTACTGGTCTCTCCTATGCCTATCCTTACATATTATCTCCTGCTACACCTCCCTGGTCACTGTTACTACAGGTAACGCCATTGTCATACTGTGTCCGTCTGATTGTTACTGGTCTCTCCTATGCCTATCCTTACATATTATCTCCCGCTACACCTCCCTGGTCACTGTTACTACAGGTAACGCCATTGTCATACTGTGTCCGTCTGATTGTTACTGGTCTCTTCTATGCCTATCCTTACATACAGTATTATCTCCCGCTACACCTCCCTGGTCACTGTTACTACAGGTAACGCCCGCTACACCTCCCTGGTCCCTGTTACTACAGGTAACGCCATTGTCATACTGTGTGCGTCTGATTGTTACTGGTCTCTCCTATGCCTATCCTTACATATTATCTCCCGCTACACCTCCCTGGCCACTGTTACTACAGGTAACGCTATTGTCATACTGTGTCCGTCTGATTGTTACTGGTCTCTCCTATGCCTATCCTTACATATTATCTCCCGCTACACCTCCCTGGTCACTGTTACTACAGGTAACGCCCGCTACACCTCCCTGGTCCCTGTTACTACAGGTAACGCCATTGTCATACTGTGTCCGTCTGATTGTTACTGGTCTCTCCTATGCCTATCCTTACATATTATCTCCCGCTACATCTCCCTGGTCCCTGTTACTACAGGTAACGCCATTGTCATACTGTGTCCGTCTGATTGTTACTGGTCTCTCCTATTCCTATCCTTACATATTATCTCCCGCTACACCTCCCTGGTCACTGTTACTACAGGTAACGCCATTGTCATACTGTGTCCGTCTGGTTGTTACTGGTCTCTCCTATGCCTATCCTTACATATTATCCCCCGCTACACCTCCCTGGTCACTGTTACTACAGGTAACGCCATTGTCATACTGTGTCCGTCTGGTTGTTACTGGTCTCTCCTATTCCTATCCTTACATATTATCTCCCGCTACACCTCCCTGGTCACTGTTACTACAGGTAACGCCCGCTACACCTCCCTGGTCACTGTTACTACAGGTAACGCCATTGTCATACTGTGTCCGTCTGATTGTTACTGGTCTCTCCTATGCCTATCCTTACATATTATCTCCCGCTACACCTCCCTGGTCACTGTTACTACAGGTAACGCCATTGTCATACTGTGTCCGTCTGGTTGTTACTGGTCTCTCCTATTCCTATCCTTACATATTATCTCCCGCTACACCTCCCTGGTCACTGTTACTACAGGTAACGCCCGCTACACCTCCCTGGTCCCTGTTACTACAGGTAACGCCATTGTCATACTGTGTCCGTCTGATTGTTACTGGTCTCTCCTATGCCTATCCTTACATATTATCTCCCGCTACATCTCCCTGGTCCCTGTTACTACAGGTAACGCCATTGTCATACTGTGTCCGTCTGATTGTTACTGGTCTCTCCTATGCCTATCCTTACATATTATCTCCCGCTACACCTCCCTGGCCACTGTTACTACAGGTAACGCCATTGTCATACTGTGTCCGTCTGATTGTTACTGGTCTCTCCTATGCCTATCCTTACATATTATCTCCCGCTACACCTCCCTGGTCCCTGTTACTACAGGTAACGCCATTGTCATACTGTGTCCGTCTGATTGTTACTGGTCTCTCCTATACCTATCCTTACATATTATCTCCGGCTACACCGCCCTGGTCCCTGTTACTACAGGTAACGCCATTGTCATACTGTGTCCGTCTGATTGTTACTGGTCTCTCCTATGTCTATCCTTACATATTATCTCCCGCTACACCTCCCTGGTCACTGTTACTACAGGTAACGCCATTGTCATACTGTGTCCGTCTGATTGTTACTGGTGTCTCCTATGCCTATCCTTACATATTATCTCCCGCTACACCTCCCTGGTCACTGTTACTACAGGTAACGCCATTGTCATACTGTGCCCGTCTGATTGTTACTGGTCTCTCCTATGCCTATCCTTACACATTATCTCCCGCTACACCTCCCTGGTCACTGTTACTACAGGTAACGCCATTGTCATACTGTGTCCGTCTGATTGTTACTGGTCTCTCCTATGCCTATCCTTACATATTATCTCCGGCTACACCTCCCTGGTCACTGTTACTACAGGTAACGCCATTGTCATACTGTGTCCGTCTGATTGTTACTGGTCTCCCCTATACCTATACTTACATATTATCTCCCGCTACACCTCCCTGGCCACTGTTACTACAGGTAACGCCATTGTCATACTGTGTCCGTCTGATTGTTACTGGTCTCTCCTATACCTATCCTTACATATTATCTCCCGCTACACCTCCCTGGTCACTGTTACTACAGGTAACGCCCTTGTCATACTGTGTCCGTCTGATTGTTACTGGTCTCTCCTATGCCTATCCTTACATATTATCTCCCGCTACACCTCCCTGGTCCCTGTTACTACAGGTAACGCCATTGTCATACTGTGTCCGTCTGATTGTTACTGGTCTCTCCTATGCCTATCCTTACATATTATCTCCCGCTACATCTCCCTGGTCCCTGTTACTACAGGTAACGCCATTGTCATACTATGTCCGTCTGATTGTTACTGGTCTCTCCTATGTCTATCCTTACATATTATCTCCCGCTACATCTCCCTGGTCACTGTTACTACAGGTAACGCCATTGTCATACTGTGTCCGTCTGATTGTTACTGGTCTCTCCTATGCCTATCCTTACATATTATCTCCCGCTACACCTCCCTGGTCACTGTTACTACAGGTAACGCCATTGTCATACTGTGTCCGTCTGATTGTTACTGGTCTATCCTTACATATTATCTCCCGCTACATCTCCCTGGTCCCTGTTACCACAGGTAACGCCATTGTCATACTGTGTCCGTCTGATTGTTACTGGTCTCTCCTATGTCTATCCTTACATATTATCTCCCGCTACATCTCCCTGGTCACTGTTACTACAGGTAACGCCATTGTCATACTGTGTCCGTCTGATTGTTACTGGTCTCTCCTATGCCTATCCTTACATATTATCTCCGGCTACACCGCCCTGGTCACTGTTACTACAGGTAACGCCATTGTCATACTGTGTCCGTCTGATTGTTACTGGTCTCTCCTATACCTATCCTTACATATTATCTCCCGCTACACCCCCCTGGTCACTGTTACTACAGGTAACGCCATTGTCATAGTGTGTCCGTCTGATTGTTACTGGTGTCTCCTATACCTATCCTTACATATTATCTCCCGCTACACCTCCCTGGTCCCTGTTACTCTGTACCGGAGCTGGAGGTCTCTGTGTGACAGGCGTAGGGGCGCCCTCGTCACACCGGGAGCTGCTCAGATAATTGATTGGGTGGTGATGGGAGTATGATGAGAAGACAGCTTGTGTTCCTATAGAACTGCGTGACATTAACCCGTCATCAGAGGACTATCGCTAACGGTTTGATCACATGCAGCCTGCAAGATAATTAACGGTGATTGCCGAGAGGTGCTAAGCTCCTGGCATGCGGCAAATGAGGGGTTAATAACAGACCCAAACGTCTCAGGTTAAAATCAAGTTTAAAATGAAAGAGGTTTAAAAGTCGCATGTTCAAAGGCGGAATGTTCAGTGCTGGAGCGGCACTTTCTCTGCTTGTCAGGTAATTGCTGCTCCAACGCTTACAAATTCCCTTTGAAGTGCTTGTTCCTTACAGGGCGTCATTCCCAGCGTGGCCAGTAGAGGGCGAGAGCGTTTAACGTATGAAAGGGCGGCTGCTGAGGATCCGTCTCCAGGGAGAGAACAGACTGGAGATGGAACATCGGAGCACTATCAGCTTCCTAACTAACTCTTCCTGGTGCCCCCGCTCTCCGCCAGTCACAATGCAGCATTTATGTCAGCGGGGAAGTCGCACAATTGGATTTCCATTCAAATTGCTTTCTTTCTGCTGTTTTTGTGGTTTTGTAGCGGTTCTGTTCCTCACTTATAGTCATTATTAATCCTTTTACCAGAAACAGAGTAAAGACTCCTGGCAGTGACTCTGCTATAGAGGACAGTGAGACACAGTAGCGGCGCAGTCTACGTCACACCAAGATCCACCATGGGGAAATCACAGCACTTCTCTCACTCTGGGGTCCATGTACTAAGGTGGAGGTTCTAGCAACCAATCAGATTCTACTTCTTAGCACCTTCTAGAAAATAGTAGACAGCATCTGATTGGTTGCTTCGGGCAACATCCTATCTTCAATAGAACTCCCAATTTTAGTAAATGAACCCGTCAGAGGGAGATGTATCAAAGTTTGGAACAAGGTCAGGTGGGGAGGTATAACAACCAATCAGCGTCCAACTGCCATGTTATAGGCTGAGTTTGAAAAATGACAGAAGCCGATTGGTTCTTACTTTTGGACAGTTTCAGTCCTGCTCGGTGAGCAGCGAATTCGGCACCGTCTCCAATGGCGGGGGTCTGCGCTTGCGTATTGGAGCGAATGCCTTTGGCAGGTTTTACACTCGCCGGAGTGTTCGTAAAATGATGGACGGGCAGGAAACAGTCACTGGGGTCCCCCTCAGAGTTTTATGGTGAGTGCGCCCTTAGAAACGGTGGACAGACCCCTGCCATCATTTCGCACACCAACAGGCTTATCTACGGAGAAAGGAGAAATCATTCGATGACAACCATCGATTGATGTCTCGTCTGTGCGGGCGCATGTGTAAGCATTGTGCCGCTGGGATTCGGTTGGCTGAATTACCCCCATTATCGCTCTCCTCTGTGCATCTACAATACTGCCCTGTCTACTCTCATTTATACGTTGGAGTAGTCATGGCCGGGAGAGGGGGGGGGGGGTTGTTCTAATCTCCATCTGCCCCCCTGCCCTCTCCCTCCGTTATCACATGACCACAGAGGCTTCCCATTCACCATGAAGAACTTACCAGTGCATTCCCGCTACGGCTCTGCGCGTATCACCACCAACCGGCAGCCGAACACATCTACCCTCTCTAGGAGATAAGGATTTGCAGGAGGACATCACACAATGGGGCAGATGTATTAAGCCTTAACAAGAGATAAATGCCAGGGTGATAAGGAGAGATAAACGCCCAGCCAATCAGCTCCTTACTGACTATTTTCAAACACATCCTGTAACATGGCAGTTGGCAGGGGATTGGCTGGACGTTTATCTCTCCTTATCACCCTGGCATTTATCTCTTGTTAAGGCTTAATACATCTGCCCCAATGAGTCAGCTGCACACTTAAAAGGAACTTAACTTGCTATTAAAAGTAACAGAAAGTCTGTGTAGGATTATTGCTGTAATACCTGGCTTATTATCTCAGCATACAAGCACTGTCACAATGTCACCTGACTGTGGGTACTATAGTAACTGAGCCCAACTCCTTCCTATTGGCTTGTAAAGAGGGGCTCACTCTCATCTCATCCCTTTACTGCTAATTACTAGTGACAATTGTAGTGGCAGGCAATGTGGGGCAGTAGTGAATTATAGGCAATGGTTCACTGGCAGCTGAACATTGAATGTCTTGTAACCCATAGCAGCCAATCATTGAAGCAGGACGCGGCCCCTCACATCTGTACATTGTACACTCAGCCCCTTTGATATACACCTGTTTTTGCAGGTAATAGAGGAAGAACGGTACATGTGCCAACATAGGCAATTATTATATGTGTTCTCCATGTGACATGTCTGACGCAGGCTTCTGGTGTCAGTCGCTCAGTGATTGTCCCTGTGACATGTCAGACGCAGGCTTGTGGTGTCAGTCGCTCAGTGATTGTCCCTGTGACATGTCAGTCGCTCTGTGATTGTCTAGTGTCTGGTTACCAGGTTGTGTGTGTGTGTGTGTGATTATTATATGTGTTCTCCATGTGACATGTCAGACGCAGGCTTGTGGTGTCAGTCGCTCAGTGATTGTCCCTGTGACATGTCAGTCGCTCAGTTATTGTCCCTGTGACATGTCAGACGCAGGCTTGTGGTGTCAGTCGCTCAGTTATTGTCCCTGTGACATCACAGACGCAGGTTTGTGGTGTCAGTCGCTCAGTGATTGTCCCTGTGACATGTCAGTCGCTCAGTTATTGTCCCTGTGACATGTCAGACGCAGGCTTGTGGTGTCAGTCGCTCAGTTATTGTCCCTGTGACATGTCAGACGCAGGCTTGTGGTGTCAGTCGCTCAGTGATTGTCCCTGTGACGTGTCGGACACAGGCTTGTGGTGTCAGTCGCTCAGTGATTGTCCCTGTGACATGTCAGTCGCTCTGTGATTGTCCCTGTGACATGTCAGTCGCTCTGTGATTGTCTAGTGTCTGGTTACCAGGTTGTGTGTGTGTGTGTGTGATTATTATATGTGTTCTCCATGTGACATGTCAGACGCAGGCTTGTGGTGTCAGTCGCTCAGTGATTGTCCCTGTGACATGTCAGTCGCTCTGTGATTGTCTAGTGTCTGGTTACCAGGTTGTGTGTGTGTGTGATTATTATATGTGTTCTCCATGTGACATGTCAGACGCAGGCTTGTGGTGTCAGTCGCTCAGTGATTGTCCCTGTGACATGTCAGTCGCTCAGTTATTGTCCCTGTGACATGTCAGACGCAGGCTTGTGGTGTCAGTCGCTCAGTGATTGTCCCTGTGACATGTCAGACGCAGGCTTGTGGTGTCAGTCGCTCAGTGATTGTCCCTGTGACATGTCAGACGCAGGCTTGTGGTGTCAGTCGCTCAGTGATTGTCCCTGTGACATATCAGACGCAGGCTTGTGGTGTCAGTCGCTCAGTGATTGTCCCTGTGACATGTCAGTCGCTCAGTTATTGTCCCTGTGACATGTCAGACGCAGGCTTGTGGTGTCAGTCGCTCAGTGATTGTCCCTGTGACATGTCAGACGCAGGCTTGTGGTGTCAGTCGCTCAGTGATTGTCCCTGTGACATGTCAGACGCAGGCTTGTGGTGTCAGTCGCTCAGTGATTGTCTAGTGTCTGGTTACCAGGTTGTGTGTGTCTGTGTGTGTGTGTGATTATTATATGTGTTCTCCATGTGACATGTCAGACGCAGGCTTGTGGTGTCAGTCGCTCAGTGATTGTCTAGTGTCTGGTTACCAGGTTGTGTGTGTCTGTGTGTGTGTGATTATTATATGTGTTCTCCATGTGACATGTCAGACGCAGGCTTGTGGTGTCAGTCGCTCAGTGATTGTCCCTGTGACATGTCAGACGCAGGCTTGTGGTGTCAGTCGCTCAGTGATTGTCCCTGTGACATGTCAGTCGCTCAGTTATTGTCCCTGTGACATGTCAGACGCAGGCTTGTGGTGTCAGTCGCTCAGTGATTGTCCCTGTGACATGTCAGACGCAGGCTTGTGGTGTCAGTGGCTCAGTAATTGTCTGGTTACCATGTTGTGTGTGTTTGTGATTATTATATGTGTTCTCCCTCTGACATGTCAGACGCAGGCTTGTGGTGTCAGTCGCTCAGTGATTGTCCCTGTGACATGTCAGACGCAGGCTTGTGATGTCAGTCGCTCAGTGATTGTCCCTGTGACGTGTCAGACGCAGGCTTGTGGTGTCAGTCGCTCAGTGATTGTCTAGTGTCTGGTTACCAGGTTGTGTGTGTGTGATTATTATATGTGTTCTCCATGTGACATGTCAGACGCAGGCTTGTGGTGTCAGTCGCTCAGTGATTGCCTAGTGTCTGGTTACCAGGTTGTGTGTGTGTGTGTGATTATTATATGTGTTCTCCATGTGACATGTCAGACGCAGGCTTGTGGTGTCAGTCGCTCAGTGATTGTCCCTGTGACATATCAGACGCAGGCTTGTGATGTCAGTCGCTCAGTGATTGTCCCTGTGATGTGTCAGACGCAGGCTTGTGGTGTCAGTCGCTCAGTAATTGTCCCTGTGACATGTCAGACGCAGGCTTGTGGTGTCAGTCGCTCAGTGATTGTCCCTGTGACATATCAGACGCAGGCTTGTGGTGTCAGTCGCTCAGTGATTGTCTAGTGTCTGGTTACCAGGTTGTGTGTGTGTGTGATTATTATATGTGTTCTCCATGTGACATGTCAGACGCAGGCTTGTGGTGTCAGTCGCTCAGTGATTGTCCCTGTGACATATCAGACGCAGGCTTGTGATGTCAGTCATTCAGTGATTGTCCCTGCGACATGTCTGACGCAGGCTTGTGGTGTCAGTCGCTCAGTGATTGTCCCTGTGACATGTCAGACGCAGGCTTGTGGTGTCAGTCGCTCAGTGATTGTCCCTGTGACATGTCAGTCGCTCAGTTATTGTCCCTGTGACATGTCAGACGCAGGCTTGTGGTGTCAGTCGCTCAGTGATTGTCCCTGTGACATATCAGACGCAGGCTTGTGGTGTCAGTCGCTCAGTGATTGTCTAGTGTCTGGTTACCAGGTTGTGTGTGTCTGTGTGTGTGTGATTATTATATGTGTTCTCCATGTGACATGTCAGACGCAGGCTTGTGGTGTCAGTCGCTCAGTGATTGTCCCTGTGACATGTCAGTCGCTCAGTTATTGTCCCTGTGACATGTCAGACGCAGGCTTGTGGTGTCAGTCGCTCAGTGATTGTCCCTGTGACATATCAGACGCAGGCTTGTGATGTCAGTCGCTCAGTGATTGTCCCTGTGACGTGTCAGACGCAGGCTTGTGGTGTCAGTCGCTCAGTGATTGTCCCTGTGACATGTCAGACACAGGCTTGTGGTGTCAGTCGCTCAGTGATTGTCTGGTTACCATGTTGTGTGTGTTTGTGATTATTATATGTGTTCTCCCTCTGACATGTCAGACGCAGGCTTGTGGTGTCAGTCGCTCAGTGATTGTCCCTGTGACATGTCAGACGCAGGCTTGTGATTTCAGTCGCTCAGTGATTGTCCCTGTGACATGTCAGACGCAGGCTTGTGGTGTCAGTCGCTCAGTGATTGTCCCTGTGACGTGTCAGACGCAGGCTTGTGGTGTCAGTCGCTCAGTGATTGTCTAGTGTCTGGTTACCAGGTTGTGTGTGTGTGTGATTATTATATGTGTTCTCCATGTGACATGTCAGACGCAGGCTTGTGGTGTCAGTCGCTCAGTGATTGTCCCTGTGACATGTCAGACGCAGGCTTGTGGTGTCAGTCGCTCAGTGATTGTCCCTGTGACATATCAGACGCAGGCTTGTGGTGTCAGTCGCTCAGTGATTGTCCCTGTGACATGTCAGACGCAGGCTTGTGGTGTCAGTCGCTCAGTGATTGTCTAGTGTCTGGTTACCAGGTTGTGTGTGTGTGTGATTATTATATGTGTTCTCCATGTGACATGTCAGACGCAGGCTTGTGGTGTCAGTCGCTCAGTGATTGTCCCTGTGACATATCAGACGCAGGCTTGTGATGTCAGTCGCTCAGTGATTGTCCCTGTGACATATCAGACGCAGGCTTGTGGTGTCAGTCGCTCAGTGATTGTCTGGTTACCATGTTGTGTGTGTTTGAGATTATTATATGTGTTCGCCCTGTGACATGTCAGACGCAGGCTTGTGGTGTCAATCGCTCAGTGATTGTCCCTGTGACGTGTCAGTCGCTCAGTGATTGTCCCTGTGACATGTCAGACACAGGCTTGTGGTGTCAGTCGCTCAGTGATTGCCTAGTGTCTGGTTACCAGGTTGTGTGTGTGTGATTATTATGTGTGTTCTCCATGTGACATGTCAGACGCAGGCTTGTGGTGTCAGTCGCTCAGTGATTGTCCCTGCGACATGTCTGACGCAGGCTTGTGGTGTCAGTCGCTCAGTGATTGTCCCTGTGACATGTCAGACGCAAGCTTGTGGTGTCAGTCGCTCAGTGATTGTCCCTGTGACATGTCAGACGCAGGCTTGTGGTGTCACTCGCTCAGTGATTGTCCCTGTGACATGTCAGACGCAGGCTTGTGGTGTCAGTTGCTCAGTGATTGTCCCTGTGACATGTCAGTCGCTCAGTGATTGTCCCTGTGACATGTCAGTCGCTCAGTGATTGTCCCTGTGACATGTCAGACGCTCAGTGATTGTCCCTGTGACATGTCAGTCGCTCAGTGATTGTCCCTGTGACATGTCAGACGCAGGCTTGTGGTGTCAGTTGCTCAGTGATTGTCCCTGTGACATGTCAGTCGCTCAGTGATTGTCCCTGTGACATGTCAGTCGCTCAGTGATTGTCCCTGTGACATGTCAGTCGCTCAGTGATTGTCCCTGTGACATGTCAGTCGCTCAGTGATTGTCCCTGTGACATGTCAGACGCAGGCTTGTGGTGTCACTCGCTCAGTGATTGTCCCTGTGACATGTCAGACGCAGGATTGTGGTGTCAGTCGCTCAGTGATTGTCCCTGTGACATGTCAGACGCAGGCTTGTGGTGTCAGTTGCTCAGTGATTGTCCCTGTGACATGTCAGACGCAGGCTTGTGGTGTCAGTCGCTCAGTGATTGTCCCTGTGACATGTCAGATGCAGGCTTGTGGTGTCAGTCGCTCAGTGATTGTCCCTGTGACATGTCGGACGCAGGCTTGTGGTGTCAGTCGCTCAGTGATTGTCCCTGTGACATGTCAGACGCAGGCTTGTGGTGTCAGTCGCTCAGTGATTGTCCCTGTGACATGTCAGACGCAGGCTTGTGGTGTCAGTCGCTCAGTGATTGTCCCTGTGACATATCAGACGCAGGCTTGTGGTGTCAGTCGCTCAGTGATTGTCCCTGTGACAGGTCAGACGCAGGCTTGTGGTGTCAGTCGCTCAGTGATTGTCCCTGTGACATGTCAGTCGCTCAGTGATTGTCCCTGTGATATGTCAGACGCAGGCTTGTGGTGTCAGTCGCTCAGTGATTGTCCCTGCGACATGTCAGACGCAGGCTTGTGGTGTCAGTCGCTCAGTGATTGTCCCTGTGACATGTCAGACGCAGGCTTGTGGTGTCAGTCGCTCAGTGATTGTCCCTGTGACGTGTCGGACACAGGCTTGTGGTGTCAGTCGCTCAGTGATTGTCCCTGTGACATGTCAGACGCAGGCTTGTGGTGTCAGTCGCTCAGTGATTGTCCCTGTGACATGTCAGACGCAGGCTTGTTGTGTCACTCGCTCAGTGATTGTCCCTGTGACATGTCAGACGCAGGCTTGTGTTGTCAGTCGCTCAGTGATTGGGCACCAGGTTGTGGTGATGATTAATGCGATTTATACACTGTCTTCCTTACTGTTGCCGGCTGCTAGACTCTGCCCCAGGTTGCCCCACCAGTGACACATCACTGCCCACCTTGATGGGTGTGGTATGGCAGTCCGACAATCGGGATACCTACAGTCAGTATCCAGACATCGGAATCCCGACTGCCGTTGCTCCGATTGGGGTGTGAGCACAAAGAATCCCCTTGCGGGCTTGCCGCACTATGGGCTCGGTGGCTTGCTCCAGGTTCTATTCTCCCTCTATGGGGGTCTTGGACCCCCACAATGGATAATAGCCCCTGTCAGTTGCGCATTTTAAACAGTCGGAATTGTCAGAGTACTGACCGTCGGAATCCGGACTGTCAGGCAGGCATTCGGCACCTCAGCCTGATCTGGGCTTGACTTGTGAGCCTGGGACGTCCATCACTTCATCCCTGGTGACAATCAGTGTCCTCATTAGACAGCGGCGTCACATTTGGGACAGCTCTCTTATTGCCCCTACCCTGTTCCCTATTTCCTTAATTCCTTTTAATATTATTAAGAACATATAAATATTCAGTAGCCTGGCACGCTGGCTGTATACAGTGACCCACTGCTGTATACTGGTAAATAAGATACTGGTGTCCGCAATAGAAAGAGATGTCTATAAAGTACATTATTTCGGAGTAGAGGGAAATATAAGATACTGCTCGGCCCCATCGTGGCGGAGGAGAGCGCAGTGGGTCTCACGGCTTCTGCTCATCCGCCTGCGTCCAGACTCCAGATGTCCCATTGTTATTCTTCAGCAGATCGGCCTCAGTACTAAGCCAGCCTACGTCGTGTACAAGAGAGAGGCTTTTAATGCAAGCCCCACAGTGACCTATTGAGTGCTTATCAGTGTAGTGTGCGCTGTAACAGCAGACTGGGCACAGAGCTGGAACTGGGAGGTGCGCACGGCGGTGGCGCTGGAACGGCCGGCATGGGAGCACTTGCACACGTTTATATATCCTGCCTGTTTGTGTGGCTGCCACAGGCGCAGAATGACAATGGCTCTGGGGGCCTGCTCTGTAAACACGGAGTATTGTATCCCGCCGTCCCGCTTCCACTCCGCACAGCAAGATTCCTATTGAACAACTTGGCCCAGGCCCGATGCCCTTTAAAATAAAACTCCCCTTGCCAGATCCCCTCTGTTATGTGGCTGCAGCAGCGACCTGGATATTACTGCGGGGAGCCGTTTTCCCTGTTCTGCTAATATTACTCATCATTATTAGGGTCCCCATGAATAACCATTCGCGCTCGCCCTTCCTTTGTTTTACGGGACAATTGCTGGCATTGCATTGTGCAGTCACACTGTAAGTGCGCAGCCTGTGCCAAGCCATTTCCGCCTGACATTCACGTCCTTATGTTACGTGTGCGGATTATATATGGCTCCATCGCGCAGCACCTGATAATCAATGTCCTATTTCTGCACCGGCTCTCTATAAATCTGCAGAGCCTTTGAGACCATAATTAAAATACGTGCCAGGCAATGCAAAATAAATGGCATTACTACATATAAACCATCAAGGCGGCCAAGAACCTGCGGGTGCGATTTCGTATGTTTATGCGAACGCCTTTAAACCAAGCAGAAATATCGGGAACATTATGGCAGTTTCAGATGGCGGCCCGATGTCGCTCTATTTCTCTGACTTTAGGCCCAAGCTGTCGACTACTGACCTGACCCTCAACTCCTCAGTGACCGTCACCTAGGGACCAGAACCTCGTCCTTCTCCACAGCTTCCTGGAGCAGTGGTATGTTATGTCAACATTTACAATGTAGACATTGACGCTATGTCGACATGTACACAGATGTGTCCACGTACATCTAGCCTCTTTCCTCATTAAACAGCCTTTCAGGTAGCGCTGGGCATCTGTTTTGCAAACTTTTCCGTTATTTGCGAAACGAGGTACTAGCAGCTTCTGCGACTGTGTGACTGCCGCTGTATCTGCATTCAAAATGTCTACATTACACTGTTTTCCAGGAAAGTATTAGATTTTGCACCCCTGATGTTGCAGACCTCTAACTGGATGACGCAGCCATACAACAGTGTCCGTGTGTCGATGTAGGCTCTCCACAGGGGCATAGCCACCATAGGTGCAGGGTGTCTCAATCCAGGGCTGTGAGGGGCCCATCTTCCCTGTCAGATATAAATACATAGTAAGTAAGTAGGATTTATTTATATAGTGCACTTTCCCCAACAGGACCCAAACTTTTGTCTTGTTGCTATAATATATGTAGGCATGGTGGGGGTGGGGGTGGGGGGGTGGTGGCTGGTCAATGCCCTTGGTACTGTTCCGTTGTTTAGCAGCCAATGGTGCAATAAAGGTTGCTCCATCTGTCTGCTGCTTGGTCCTGGTACAGACTAATTAGGCAGGTATTCTGATATGATATAGTTGGTCCTGGGCCATGCGTTTAATCAGGTAATCCCGACTGACAGGCCTGTCTCTGAGCCACAGTGGGTAATTCACAGACGCTGGGATTAAAAACCATCAATTTGTTCCTGTATAAAACTCAAAACAATTCAGTAACTCATAAGTGGTTATTGGTATTAAACTAGACAATGATCAAAGGCACCGGCGAGAGATAATTAATCATTCTTCTTTGAGGCTGGCATCACTCACTGTAAGTGTCTATCAACGTCTAGATGGCAGAACTGGGCAGATTTGGCTGGTACGCACCGCAGGAGGGAAAACACTCACACATTTATGTAGAAGTTGTGCAATCCAGACTATTCTGATAGATTGCTGTGTGATGGGAGCCCGCAGGTGGGAAGCCCAAATCACAGCCTTATTTATAGGTAATGTTGTGTAAGCTGCTCATTCTCACACCCCAAACTCTTTTTACTGTCATTGTGCTGTATATAAATATATAATCAGCCCCATTGCCGCCAGGCATTTTACTCCATAATAAGATATCGAAAAGAACGAATGAATGGCAAAAACAACATTATATTATAAACTCATCCTGCAAATATTTTCACTCTTTTTTAAAAAACAGATTAATGGACTCAGCCATTGTATTGGTGGCTAAATGGCAGAACGGGAGACTGTTCACAAAGAAATCCTAATACCTGGCCATCATTAAGGCTGGATATTGCATGATAAATATGATAAATAAGCAGAAAGCTGCATTCCGTCTGTGCGGGCTCCAAATACCACTCTCCGGGGGCCCGACTGTTTTGTAGATTCCAACAATTGTGCTGCTCAGTGTGATGCCACCATAATGCCATTCTCCCTGCCACTGTCACAGAATACACGGGATATGGGATAACATTTTTTTTTTTTTTTAAAGGGACCTTGGGGGGGAAAAAAGCAGCGTAAAAAAAATATATGGTTTGCGTATAACGGCATTTTTATTTTCGCAAACTGTAAAAGTTTGCTCTCAAGAGGTCCTGCTGGCTCTACACGCTCTGTAATGGGTCCTAAGGGAAGACTAGGGGGCGTATTCACTAAAGGCCGGTTTTGGTTGATTTCAGATCGGTTAAAAAAAAATCTCCAATGTTGGTTAGTGTGTGTTTTAGCACTGGAATCCCAACATTGATGAAGATCAATGGTACATCGACCTTTAGTAGATATAACTCAAGAAGTCAGTGAATTAATTAGATGAAACACATACAGATGACTGCCAGATGCGATGTCGCCAGTCAGAAGAGAATCCCGACATGCAGATGACTGGCAGATGCGATGTCGCCAGTCGGAAGAGAATCCCGACATCAGAGGAAATTTACTAAGATCAAATGGGTACGAATGTCCTCATTCATACCCGGTATCCGGACTGATCACAGAATGACTCAAGGTAGACACTCCTATGGTCATCAGGGTTTAAAGGTCGACATGGAAAATGTCGACATGCATTTTTTTTACTAGATTTTCAGCCGACATGCATCGACAGGCGATATTTCATGCCCTACCATCCACTAGGGCGCGGAGGGAGAATATAATAGTGTGCTGAGCGCAGCGAGCCATGTGAGGGGATGCAGTACACTTAGACAGTGTCCATGTCGGCCTATGTCGACATAGACACCCTAAAAACATTTTAAAAAACTCATGTTGACCTTTTTTCCATGTTTACTTTTTTGATGTTGACCTTTTGACCATGTCAACCTTTTTTAGGTTGACCTTTTAACCCTGTCGACATTTGGACCCTGTCGACCTTTGTACCCTGTCACCTTTGTGACTGCTGACCATTAGTGGTGGACCGTATGATTGTAGACCTAGACACTGTAGATGTGTTATACCATAACTTCGTACGCATTTAATCTTAATCATGGCAGGGAGACCCTGTCGGCACAGTTACTAACTGCCTACTTATGGCAAGCTCAGAATGTATAGAGCAGTGGACTCCTCCTTGGAGCCGTCCCCCGCTCTCCTCCGACCTCTAATGTCTGACAGGGAGCACAGCGCTATGCTCTCCCGGCACTTTTAAGGTAACGCTGCAGCGCTGTGCTCCCTGTCAGACCTCTGACAGGGAAGGCGCAGGGGAAGGCGATGGCATCGTGCAATCGGCGAGCATTGACCCCTTGGCAATGAGCATTGGCCCCTGGCAATGAGCATTGCAACCCTGGCAATGAGAATGTAATTTACAATTTATTAGAAGCCTTACTGTGGGACATTATGTGAAGCATATTTTGTTAGGGGCATTGCAGTGTGTGGCATAATGTTTTGGGCATTTTGGTGTGTGGCACAATGCATACCTCCCAACTGTCTCGATTTTCATGGGACACTTCTGCTTCCCAATCAGGGCTGGCAGTATCCTGCAGTGGGGGGGCAGTTGGGAGTCCCCCTTGTGTGCCGCTGCTCTGCTGAGCATGTACACATCGTCTATTCAGGCAGGCAGAGGGGCTGGGGGCATAGCCAGCAGCTCACAAAGCAGGAGGTATGCATTATGTGTCTGTGGCATAATGTGTCAGGGGCATTGTGGTGGGTGGCATAAGGTGTTAGGGGCATTACAGTGTGTAGCATCTTGTGCAGGGGCGTTATGGGGTGCGGCATAGTGTCAGGGGCATTACAGTGTGTAGCATATTGTGCAGCGGCATTATGGTGTGTGGCATAGGGCCTTATTCTAGTTCACTCTTTCTGACAAAATCCTTCTTAGATGGACAAAACCATACTGCACTGCAGGGGGGCAGATGTAACATGTGCAGAGAAAATTAGATTTGAGTGAGTTATTTTGTTTCTGTGCAAGGAAAATACCCATAGTATCAGTGGCGTTGTGGAGGGTAACATAATGTTTAAGGGACATTTGTTGGTTATTGAGCAGCTTTTTTTTTATTTAGTTCTTTAGGAGGTTTATTTTGTCTCGAGTAGCTCACGCCCTATTAAGGTTGGAGACCACTGATCTAGACAAACTGTTGGAGTATATTAACAGCTGCAGGATGAGCTTTGCTTAATAAGCTACACTGAAGGAGCAGTAGGTGGCGCTGTGGCTTAAAAATTTTCACTGTGGGGCCTCTTTGTTATGACAGTGTTCTCTCTTGTAGGACACTTGTCTGTTTTAACCCTTCATGTTATTACATGTACAGGTTACAGTATTGTTTTTTTTGCCCAATATTTCCTAAATGTAGAAGCACACTGTCTACAATTATTGATTAACTCAGTGGTTCCCAAACCACTTTTGGGAACCCCTGTACCCCTGTAAAGCAGGCATATCCAATCTATGGCCCTCCAGCTGTTGGTAAACTGCAAGTCCCATCATGCCTTGCCACAGTTTTGCTATTAGGGAATGCTAAAACTCTGGCAAGGCATGCTGGGATGTGTAGTTTCACAACAGCTGGAGGGCCATAGGTTGGACATGCCTGTTGTCAACTTCATTAGCAGTGGGAGACTTTGGATAGCATGCATGTGGCAGATGGGACAGACCATACAGAATTATTATACAGTATAGATAATATATTGTGTGAGAAGACTAATGGATGATTAGAAAACTCTTGTGCAATTACGTTAGCACAGCTGTAAACTGTGACAGTGGCTTTTTGCAGGTACTATTTAATGAAGCTGCCAGTTGAGGACCTGTGAGGTGTCTATCTCATACTAGAGACTCTAATGTACTTGGCTTCTTACTCCGTTGTGCTCCGGGGCCTCCCACTTCTATTTCTACTCTGGTTAGAGCCTGTTTGTGCTGTTCTCTGAAGGGAGTAGTACACATCTTTGTAGGAAATGTTCAGTTTCTTGGCAATTTATAGCATGGAATAGCCTTCATTTCCAATAGAATAGACTGTCGAGTTTCACATGAAAGTATAATCAAACCCACAAATGTGATGGTCCAGATACTCAACCAGCTCAAAGGAAGGCCAGTTGTATAGCTTTTCTAAGGAACAAACCCATTTTCAGGTGTGCTAACATAACTGCACAAGGTTTTACAAGGTTTTTCTAATCATCCATTAGTCTTCTAACGCGATTAGCAAACACAATGTACCATTAGAACACAGGATTGATGGTTGCTGGAAATGGGCCTCTATACCGATGTAGATATTCCTCTAATATCCAGACGTTTGCAGCTAGTATAGTCATTTAACACAGTAACAATGTATAGAGTCTATTTCTGATTCATTTACTGACTGTTATCTTCATTGAAAACACAGTGCTTTTTTTTTTTTTTTTGTAATAAGGAAATATCTAAGTGACCCCAAATTTTGGAACTGTAGTGTAGCATTCACCTGAAGGGCTGCGTCTCATTAATACACATTTCCAGCAAGAAGCACAGACTGCGGCGCTTGTTCCCAGCGAGAGTCTTTGTCTTGGCTGTAATGGAACTGCTGGCGAGGATTCTGGAGTCAGCAGCCAGCACCTTGTAGATACAAAACTATTTCTTTGTGTCCTTTCAGGCTGTGAGAGCAGAGCATGGCTTCTGTTAAAGCTCTGTTTCCTTTCTTCATTCCTCACATTGGCAGAATGTATCATCGAGCCCAAACAGACCGCAAATAAGCCTCATGTTTTGTCTGGTGCGGGGAGGGGAGTGATGTACCATTTGTGGAACGTTCTGTCAGCAGTGTCTCGCTCTGAGGACAAGTCTCTTCTTAACCTCTTTATTAGCGTCGGTCATGCTCGCTCTGTCTCCTGTCTCCATCTCTAAGTTCTGCAAAGTTTTACAGATTTGTCCAAAAAAAAAAAATGTTCTGGGAAACAAAATAACATCACAGAGTCTATAGAGGAGAGACTTAGGGGGTTACTTACCAAGGTGGGAGTTATATTTAAAATGAGATGTTGCTATGGGCCACCAATCAGATTATATTATCTACTAAAAGGTGCTAAATTAATAAATAGATTCTGATTGGTTGCTATTGACAACATGCCTTCTTAAATAGACCTTCCGTCTTAGTAAATAAATGCCTTACAGTAAGGGAACCAGAATGCAGAATAAGGCTTTTATTATTGGGCCTGATTCGGACCTCATTGCACAGCGCTTGCGTATGGGCCGCAGTTCGCGATGCCCGGCTGCTATCAAGTCCGGCAAACTTTTCTGTTCACTGATTGTTCACAAGCTGATTGACAGGAAGTGGGCGGATGCTAACCAACCGTTTTTTGGGCGTGTCAAAAAAATGCTTGGCGTGTCTGAGAAAACGTAGGCGTGCCAAAGCTGTCACTGGAGGGTTTGTGACATCAGCAGCAGCCCGGATGTCCCTGGATTCATCACACTAAGCCCTGGGCTACACGGCGGCTGCGCTGACTGCTGTCAAGTGTAAAAATCATTCAATGTTGAGCGGGTTCCGATGAGATTTGGGCATTATTTGCTTGGGAGCCGTACACATCATTTTTACATCGAGCACATCAATTCACAAAGCCGGATACTGTTATCCCATTGTAACCTCACACAAGGCCGATAATCAAATATTGAGACATTTCGGTACTTGTTTCCTAACTGGGCGCCCACGATCTCCATCGCGGGCGTCGCGGGTAAAGAAATCGCGGGGATCGCGGGCATCGCGGCCAGTACATTAACGGCCGCGACGCGATGCCCGCGATCCCCACGATTTCCCATAGGGTTCAATGTTAAATTTAGTGCTGCCCGCGATTTTACATTCAATGCTTCAATGGCCGCGATTTGGCCATAGGAATCAATGTTAAATGGGCCTTTTCATTCCCCCACTATCCATGTCAGCATGGAGTTGAGAATAGAATAGTGTGGCGAGCCACCGAGCCCGAAGCGTGGCGAGCGCACGAGCCCCGCGAGGGTCCGCGGATACCTTCACAGGTAAACGCAGCCCATCGCGGGCTTCACAGGTATCCGCGTCCCCTCGCGGGGCTCGCTGCGCTCGCCGCGCTTCGGGCTCGGTGGCTCGCTGCGCTCGCCACACTATTATATTCTCAACTCCATGGTGACATGGATAGTGGGGGTATGAAAAGGCCCATTTAACATTGATTCCTATGGCCAAATCGCGGCCATTGAAGCATTGAATGTAAAATCGCGGCCAGCACTAAATTTAACATTGAACCCTATGGGAAATCGCGGGGATCGCGGGCATCGCGTCGCGACCGTTAATGTACTGGCCGCGATGCCCGCGATCCCCGCGATGGGCGCCCAGATAGGAAACAAGTACCGACATTTCTGCTACTTTGTGTGCGTGACATTCCCTGACCACTCCCACAGCGCATGCGTTACACATAATATTGGCGCTGTTGTGATCTTAGAGCATTATGAGGCAAATGTATTAAGCTTTAACAAGAGATAAATCCAAGGGAGATAAGGAGAGATAAACGTCCAGCCAATCACCTGCTAACTGCCATGTTACAGCCTGTGTTTGAAAAAAGTCAGTAAGGTGCTGATTGGTTGGACGTTTATCTCTCCTTATCACCCTTGCATTTATCTCTTGTTAAGGCTTAATACATCTGCCCCTATATCAGAGATGTTTGGAATAGTGATGGACATTCCCAGATGGTTATTGGTATGTTTTGGGTGGCACACAGATGCCCTACCGCTCACTTAGGAGGTCGCACCCCAAAGTGCTGGTGTAACTGTGGATGTTGGCATATAAGGATGGTATCTCAGCGCCAACAGACGCAGGTGCACGGATGTACACCAAGGAAGGACCTGGTACCAGCATTTCCATATGTCGCAGCCCCCAACAGGCGCAGGTGTAGCTGCCTCCACAACAACACAATCTTAGTGCCTTGTGGTCAGTGATTCCCAGAGAAGACGTCCGCGTATTCCTAGAAGATACTTCATAGGCCAAACACTAAAGGTCCACAGGGCGACACATTAAAAAGGTGAAAAAGCCTAAGGTCGACAAGGTCAGGATGTCGACACAAACATTATGTTGATAACGGGAAGGTCGACATAAGTTTTAGTCTCAACAGGGGGCGCACTGTGGCCCCCAGTATACAGATATTTCCGTAGATGCAGTGTGGGATTCATTACAGCTGATTGGGCCAGTGCTGTGTGGGAGTGGCCAGTGCTGTGTGGGAGTGGCCAGTGCTGTGTGGGAGTGGCCAGTGCCGGCATGTACTCCCCGTACACGATCCTCCATAACGTCTCCCTTAATATGTAAAGCTATAGAATTTGTATAATATTATGATCCAATAGAAATACAGTTTTTATTCTTATGGTCAACTGTGTGGCCGGCTGGGCACCACCCCATTTTTAATCTGGCCCTGGGCATAAAACATCGATGTTTAAGCATCAGCAACATCGGTAGCTTCAGTGGGTGTGCCTTTGTTGTTGTTGCACAGCTGTGAATGCAGCTCCGAGTATCGGAATAAAACCATCGATGGTTAGCAAGCATCGCCAGCTCACCATTGATAGTAAGAGAAAACGCATTGGCGTCAAACCCTCTGTGTTGATACTGTTCCATTATGTGATTGCCATCACTGGTTCGCGGGAGCCCCAGGAAAAGCAGCTATATAAACTAGCCGACGGGGCTCCTGTGTCGGCACCAGGGGGGCAGTGTGATATATTTTACCCATGCCTAGGGTTGCAGCCATAATGTTTTCTGCTCATTGTGTTTTGCAGGAAAAAGAGAAGCTGTATGTGGAGCTGAAACACATTCTGGCGCGGCAGCCGGGCCCCGAGGCCGCTGAGCAGCTTCAGCTGTACCAGCGCACCCTACGGGAAAAGACCAAGCAGCTGAAGGTAAGTACCCACCCGTATACCCACCCAGATTACCTGTTACTGTACCAGCGCACCCTACGGGAAAAGACCAGGCAGCTGAAGGTAAGTACCCACCCGTATGCCCTGGTTATGGGGCATAACCAGATTACCTGTTACTGTACAACAGTGTTCCGTTGGCGCGATGCAGCCTCAGAAATGAGTCCTTCCTAGGTGTCACAAACACCTTACAGTAACAATTCAGAAAAGGGGGATTGGAAGAGACTCTTCAGGAGGCGCATAACATAATAATAAATAATTTGGTACTTGTGTATTAGCAGGGCGCCTATTACGTAGTTTGCATACGTAGTTTACGTAACTTGTTCATGGAACATTTCGACACAGGGCTAGCCTAAGGTACATTGTCAGCGTAGGTGTAGCCGGGCGCCCTGCTAATACACAAATACCAATAATTCAATGATACAGTCCTTATAGGCTTCCTATGTGTGAGATATCCCTCTTCTTAATGGAGGAGTATTCAGGTGGTGATTTCTCAATGTGTATATAATATAAAATAAAATGAAATAAACGTATAATTAGTGAAAAGTTCATCTATACACAAATTCAGGCCAAGGTGAAATGAAGGTGACGGGCGTACCCAACTCACTCTCAGGTGATGTATTTTACAGCATATATTGGTTTGATGGAATGAAGGTGGATATGGGAAGTATTTGTCTTGACACCACGTACCTCACTGAGTACAGCTACTTACCATATCCACCATCGTTATAGATACAAATCCACACACTATTTATTATTTCACATACCCTCGAGCACACTTTAAAAGTATTACATCACATCTTGGTCCATGAAGAGCACCGCATCACACTAGAAAACCAATCTATGCTGTAAAACACGTCACCTGAGAGTGGGTTGGGTACGCCCGTCACATTCATTTTACCTTGACCTGAATATTTGTATAGATGAACTTTTCACTAATTATACGTTTATTTCATTGTATTTGATATAATATACACCAATTGAGAAATCAGCACTAGAAGCTACTATTCACGGAATACTCCTCCAATAAGAAGAGGGACATCTCACACATAGGAAGCCTATAAGTACTGTATCATTTATTACTTATTATGTTATGCGCCTCTGGAAGTGTCTCTTGTACAGAACGTGCTCACAGTATGTCTAATAAATGGTACTAGAATTATTGCAGGCCCTTATATAGCCCATAGATGTGACGCCTGCGCCGCTCCGCCCCCCGCGGTTTGCTTTACTTAAGTTGCCCACCCTCCGGTGTGTACTCTGAAACAATTGTTGATCCGACAATTACACTTAGGCCTATTACATGTGGGATTTCTGGAAAAAGTGCGAATTTGGACGTTTTCTGACTAAGAATCTCAAGTGTAACAATGTCATCCTATGACCTGTCACACTTTGTTCTCCTGACGCACTGACTGATATCAGTAACCAGACCACATGGTAGCAGAATTCAGAAATCTTGGTTACATATATAGGCAGATACATGGGTAAGCCCCCAAGCCGTCTGTCCAGGCTTCTCTGAGTATTGGTGGTCCCTATTGCTACATCTAGGTGTGGGGGTCACGAACACTAATTCCATTCAGCACTTTTGTATATAGCTCTGGCCTCTTACACTTACTGTCACTATTACTAACACTTTAGTTTCCTCTCTGGTGTGCTGCTCTGGGCTTTCTGGCTTATGCCGGTACCTAGATCTGGTTACTGGTGTCACCAAACCATGTGTTTTCTCTTACCCAGTATTACCCCGCCCTTTCCCCCACCTGAGTGTCAATCAATTGATTGAGGAAAAGGTTGACACGTAAAACGGTCAACATGACTTTTTCAATAAATATTTGTTGATATCTGAGAACGAGATCCCCCATTGAGTTACTCTCTATCCTTGGGGTCACTCCAATGCAATCTGCGCACTTTCCCCTTCCCAGTTCATGTGGATGGTAAAGGGTGAAAAATCCAAAATAATGAAAAAAGATAGCGAAAAACCCTTGTCAACTATTTCATGTGTCGACTATAACCGACGGCTACCTTCGCTTGTGTCAACCTTTTGTCTATGTTGAGCTTGTCCATGTGAACCATATGGTGCCGGCCTATTGTTGGTCAGGAGCGGGTACAGGCGAGGGTGGTGGTTGCTTGCTCGGAGAAGCCACTTGTGATTGGCTGCATATGAGTGCTTCGCTGACAATGATTGGTGCTTTTATTTGCTGCTCCATTTTGTATCTTTATTGCGTATATGAGATATGGGGCCTAGTTCAGTATGTATCGTAGAATTAAGGGGAAGGCTCTGGATGAGCCCCAGCTGTAAATACCCAGCACCGGATTATATATTGTTACTGCGTTGTATAACTGCTGAGGTGCGAGCGGGACCTGCGGCGTTGGTGGTTGTTATACAGCCTGCTTGCTACACCACAGGGTAACCACTGTCTCCCCCTGGCCTGCGGCTGGATAAATAGGCCCCGCTCCAGAATTCCCATTGGGATGACTGCGGCTTCTCTCCTTTCAGGCTCTCTCATCGGAACTGAACATGTACGAGTCCCAGAGCCAGGAATACAAGTACGAGGTGGAGAGACTGGCCAACGAGCTGCAGAATGTCAAGAAGAAATACCTCACGCAGAAGCGCAAAGAGCAGCAGGCCAGGTGGGTGCTTCTATTCCATGTAATACGGCCACGCTATGTACCGGCCAATCATAACCTGTCTCCGGGTCTGCATATGGACTTGGCTCAACCAATCAGCACGCAGCGCGACAGTAAATAGAAAAATGCCACAAGAGTATTAATAGTAGTAATATTCTTACGGTATGTCATCATTAGGTTGACGGTATTTGGGGCGGTAGTCGACAGGCAAAATGTGGACACATGAAAAAGGTTGGCATGCATTAGACCGACACAAGCAATAGGTCGATATTGAAATGGTCGACATGAAAAAGGCCGCCATTTCATTTTAGGTTTTTTTTTATGGAAAAGACAAAATACAAAAAACCTGTGTCGAAATGTTCCATATTGCTTGTGTCGACCATATGCCTGTCAACTTATTGTTAAAAGATTTAAACTTGATAAAACCTAAAAACAACAAATAACACAAGATAAATATAAAAAAATAACTGAAAATTCAACGTTCCGCTTATGTAACTGATCAGTCAACAACACAAGAGCTACAGCCGCTGATCACAGATGAGGGAAATGATCGGAGTTATACTAAAGGTGTAAAATATACAAAAATCAGCTTCTCAATAAATTACTTTGTGATGTTTTATCTCTAAACATATATCTTCCGGTACCCAACAAAGGGTTCTCCTGTATCTCTAAGACAACAGCACCAAACTAATTTAGGTCAACTTGAACACGTTATTCCAGACAAATCCCGAAAATCATGAAGGAGTAAATCCTCCGACCATGAAGCGGTTACTGAACGCAGCGTTAACCATATGCGACCAGGTCATAGCGACCAATCCGCTTATAGAAAGGTTATTATGTGCTTTGTTTGTCTCCTGCCTCTTTATGACCGGTATTTCTCGGCAGCTCCCGGTGTGTTGCCATCTCTGCACAATACGAGGTTCTCGGTTCCGTCTTGCGAGAGGACGACGCAGGGAACATTAGCCCCAGTTCTGCACAAAGGCGGCAGATGTTGCCGGACGTTCTGTGTGATTGTTCTGTGATTTTCCTGTGTAGTCTCCTCAGTGCTAATAGCAGTTACTTATGCGCTTGCTGAGATAAGTGCTGCAGGAGAAGCCTATGTTCTACTTTGCCTGTGAGTCCTGGAAACTTACCGCGACTGACAGTATAAAACTTGCACTCGCCTTATAGTAACCAATCAGGTGCAAGATTACAAAATGAGAGCCCCTCTTTAAATTGACCGATAGCTGTGGTTTTTGTGGAAATATGCAGCTTTGGGCGACAGGGTCAAAAGGCGGACAGGTAAAAAGTAGACAGGCCGACACTTACACAGTTACAAACGGTCTGTCACAAAACCGCATCGTCCTGTGCTCTCAGTGGTGCAAGTAGAATTTTTTTCTTGGTGGTACTCATAGCCTCCACCAAAAATGGGCGTTGCCATGTGTCGTGAGGGGGCGTGGTCACACAAAGCTAGAGAAGTGACTAAACGACAATAGTTGCGTGGCATCAGGAGACAGTGAATGAGAAACGGAATGACTGGGGGTGGGTTGCCTCTTGCTTGGGGGAGAGCCGGGCAGCTTGTGCTTACAATTGTGGAGCCTGCTCTTCATGCTGTCGGCGCCGCTGATGCTTGTCAGTGTGACAGGCTAAATCAGCAGTAGCTGCATACAGCACCAATCATAACGCTGGGTGGGCGGGCTGTGGATGCATTATATTTAGACTTAAAATAAAAATAGAATTGACAGTGGGTAAGTGGTACTGCGTACCTGCAACATATTTCTTACAGGTACTCCGTACCATGCCGTACCCCCTTACTTGCAACACTGTGTGCTCTCCTCCTACACTGCAGCATCCCGGCAGTCTCCATTGCTTCACTAGCATCAAACCCCAGTGTTCCTGAAAACCTGCACTGCAGCATCCCAGCAGTCTCCATTGCTTCACTAGCATCAAACCCCAGTGTTCCTGAAAACCTGCACTGCAGCATCCCAGCAGTCTCCATTGCTTCACTAGCATCAAACCTCAGTGATCCTGAAAACCTACACTGTGGGGGCCCCCTCAGTCTCTATTGCTATGCTGATACCAAGCTTAAGTGATCCTGAAAACCTGCACTACAGTGTCCCTGCAGTCTCCATTGCTTCACTGGTACCAAACCTCAGTGATCCTGAAAACCTACACTGCAGTGTCCCTGCAGTCTCCATTGCTATGCTGATACCAAATCTCAGTGTTCCCGAAAACCTGCACTGTGGTGTCTTCATTGCTTCACTGACCTCAAACTCTAGTGTTCCTGAAAACCTGTAGCTCTAATGCTTTGCAGGTAATCAACCCTGTGTTCCTGAAAACCTGCTCAGCTGCGTCCCAGCTGTCCCCATTGCTTCGCTGGTACCAAGCCCAGAGACCCGCATTCCCTGCCTCTACAGCCTCCCTGTGGATTCCTATTTGCTACCTTTGTATGAGAAGATCCTTTGTTAAACCCGCTACATTCTGTCCTCAAACATCCACCCGTGACCCCAATGTCTTGCCTGAAACGCGGAAATAATTGACTAATGGGAGTGTGACTATGGTCACCGGGTGCAAAAGGACAACATGACCTAATTACTGAAAGTCTTTTATACTGCACCCCAAATGACGATGGCGTCTAAAGAGGCAGCAGGCGCTATTACAGCATCTATAGACGCTCAGAGGGCCAGATGTACTAAGCTTAAAAAGTGATCAAGTATTGGAGAATCAGCTCCTAACTGTCACAGGCTTGGTTTGAAAAATTACAGGTAGGACCTGTTGGGTTTGTGGATTATCACTCTCCATTTTATCACTTTAGAAGCCTTAGTACATGTCAGCTATGCATGGGAAAGTAGGACCTGGGGTGCAGAGCAATGGCGGCAGGTTCTCTGGACTCCCAATAGGAGATATTTGGCTGCAGCAGAAGGTCCACCAGTGCTGGAGAGCGGTACAGTAATGATGTCTGCAGGCAGCGGTGGGGATTCTAACAGGATTAATGGGGGCCCTCACTGCGAAGAAACAGGCAGGTCCTTATCCATCATGTAATATCATAAGGGAGGCGTCAATGAAATAGGCCGAATCAGTGCTTGTGGCTTCCAGTTAAGAATATGTGGGTAACCAGAAGTGAATCATGTTTCTCACAACATAACTGGACCTAAAGAAAACATTTAAATCACAACTTTTGGCCTAGGGGTGCCATGAAAAATATGCTGATACTTTAGGGTGCCATGATTCAAAAAGTTTGGGAACCCCTGCCATAGAGGAATCATGGAGGGTGGGAACACCTCCCAATGACACTGCCTGTGGTGATTGGCAGGGTGGACAATAGTCACTGCCAGTCACAGACTGCATCTGGCTTCACTTACTCAGAGCACAGTGGCTGGGGGGGGGGGGGGGGGCAGACCTGCCTAAAACTTTTGCACAGTGTATATGCATGTACGATATGTATGTAACTATGTATGCATGTACGATATGTATGTAACTATGTATGCATGTACGATACGTAATGAAAAAGACAAGTGAAATGTGTAAAGAGACAGAACAGATAAATGTTACACACTGGAAGCGTAGTACAGTAAATGTTTAGTTTTATTATTAGTAATACATAATAGATGGTGTTCCGGACGCTACCTCTAGGTCCCCTGTAAATGGTGTTACATAGGTGAGACTGCCAGAAGAATCAGCCGCCCCACGTGGGGACATCTACAAAACGGCACAAAAAAAAAAGTGCAAAAGTATTGACTACAATGAGAATTTTGGCGGCCGACACACCAAAACCCCATTACTCCACATTAATGTCCGCACATTCCAGCTGTCCGGTTTACACTTCCGGCGTATCATTGCAGTATGTTACACCCGATATCCGCGTCTTTTCCTCTCGATGGCTGCGCATAGTTTAAAGAAATAATAACATTAAATCCGTCAATCTTTCTGCAGTTACAGCAATAAAGCTTCTGCTTACAAGAAGAATATATAATTAGCTGGGATTAATGAGCCATAGAAGCACAATGATAACTGTGATGGCATATGAGGCAGAACGATTTCATTTAACGGAATGTGGAGGAAATTTATGTAGTGACGGGTCAGATTTCGTCCAGAGAGCTGGTGCTTCGGGGCCACGTTCTGGTTATGACATTTCGTGTACTGTTACTGATCGTATCATTGTTAGTGACCCTTAGGGGTTTATTTACTAAGATGGGATGGATTTTGGTGGAATAAGGACAGCATAGGAGGCTGTTAGTCACCATAAGAACAGTGCAGGAGGCTGTTAGTCACCATAAGAACAGTGCCGGAGGCTGTAAGTGACCATAAGAACAGTGCAGGAGGCTGTTAGTCACCATAAGAACAGTGCAGGAGGCTGTAAGTCACCATGAGAACAGTGCAGAAAGCTGTTAGTCACCATAAGAACAGTGCAGAAAGCTGTAAGTCACCATAAGAACAGTGCAGGAGGCTGTTAGTGACCATAAGAACAGTGCAGGAGGCTGATAGTGACCATAAGAACAGTGCAGGAGGCTGTTAGTCACCATAAGAACAGTGCAGGAGGCTGTAAGTGACCATAAGAACAGTGCAGGAGGCTGTAAGTCACCATAAGAACAGTGCAGGAGGCTGTTAGTCACCATAAGAACAGTGCAGGAGGCTGTTAGTCACCATAAGAACAGTGCAGAAAGCTGTAAGTCACCATAAGAACAGTGCAGGAGGCTGTTAGTGACCATAAGAACAGTGCAGGAGGCTGATAGTGACCATAAGAACAGTGCAGGAGGCTGTTAGTCACCATAAGAACAGTGCAGGAGGCTGTTAGTCACCATAAGAACAGTGCAGGAGGCTGTAAGTCACCATGAGAACAGTGCAGAAAGCTGTAAGTCACCATAAGAACAGTGCAGGAGGCTGTTAGTGACCATAAGAACAGTGCAGGAGGCTGTTAGTGACCATAAGAACAGTGCAGGAGGATGTTAGTCACCATAAGTACATTGCAGGAGGCTGATAGTGACCATAAGAACAGTGCAGGAGGCTGTAAGTCACCATGAGAACAGTGCAGGAGGCTGATAGTGACCATAAGAACAGTGCAGGAGGCTGTGAGTCACCATAAGAACAGTGCAGGAGGCTGTTAGTGGCCATAAGAACAGTGCAGGAGGCTGTTAGTCACCATAAGAACAGTGCAGGAGGCTGTAAGTGACCATAAGAACAGTGCAGGAGGCTGTAAGTCACCATAAGAACAGTGCAGGAGGCTGTTAGTCACCATAAGAACAGTGCAGGAGGCTGTTAGTCACCATAAGAACAGTGCAGAAAGCTGTAAGTCACCATAAGAACAGTGCAGGAGGCTGTTAGTGACCATAAGAACAGTGCAGGAGGCTGATAGTGACCATAAGAACAGTGCAGGAGGCTGTTAGTCACCATAAGAACAGTGCAGGAGGCTGTAAGTGACCATAAGAACAGTGCAGGAGGCTGTAAGTCACCATGAGAACAGTGCAGAAAGCTGTAAGTCACCATAAGAACAGTGCAGGAGGCTGTTAGTGACCATAATAACAGTGCAGGAGGCTGTTAGTCACCATAAGAACAGTGCAGGAGGCTGTTAGTCACCATAAGAACAGTGCAGGAGGCTGTTAGTGACCATAAGAACAGTGCAGGAGGCTGTAAGTGACCATAAGAACAGTGCAGGAGGCTGTTAGTCGCCATAAGAACAGTGCAGGAGGCTGTTAGTCGCCATAAGAACAGTGCAGGAGGCTGTTAGTGACCATAAGAACAGTGCAGGAGGCTGTAAGTCACCATAAGAACGGTGCAGGAGGCTGTTAGTGACCATAAGAACAGTGCAGGAGGCGGTTAGTCACCATAAGAACGGTGCAGGAGGCTGTTAGTGACCATAAGAACAGTGCAGGAGGCTGTTAGTCACCATAAGAACAGTGCAGGAGGCTGTTAGTCACCATAAGAACAGTGCCGGAGGCTGTAAGTCACCATAAGAACAGTGCAGGAGGATGTAAGTGACCATAAGAACAGTGCAGGAGGCTGTAAGTCACCATAAGAACAGTGCCGGATGCTGTTAGTGACCATAAGAACAGTGCAGGAGGCTGTAAGTCACCATAAGAACAGTGCAGGAGGCTGTAAGTCACCATAAGAACGGTGCAGGAGGCTGTAAGTCACCATAAGAACGGTGCAGGAGGCTGTAAGTCACCATAAGAACGGTGCAGGAGGCTGTAAGTGACCATAAGAACAGTGCAGGAGGCTGTAAGTCACCATAAGAACGGTGCAGGAGGCTGTAAGTCACCATAAGAACAGTGCAGGAGGATGTTAGTGACCATAAGAACAGTGCAGGAGGCTGTTAGTGACCATAAGAACAGTGCAGGAGGCTGTTAGTCACCATAAGAACAGTGCAGGAGGCTGTTAGTCACCATAAGAACAGTGCAGGAGGCTGTAAGTCACCATAAGAACAGTGCAGGAGGCTGTAAGTCACCATAAGAACAGTGCAGGAGGCTGTAAGTCACCATAAGAACAGTGCAGGAGGCTGTTAGTCACCATAAGAACAGTGCAGGAGGCTGTAAGTCACCATAAGAACAGTGCAGGAGGCTGTAAGTCACCATAAGAACAGTGCAGGAGGCTGTAAGTCACCATAAGAACAGTGCAGGAGGCTGTTAGTCACCATAAGAACAGTGCAGGAGGCTGTGAGTCACCATAAGAACAGTGCAGGAGGCTGTGAGTCACCATAAGAACAGTGCAGGAGGCTGTGAGTCACCATAAGAACAGTGCAGGAGGCTGTAAGTCACCATAAGAACAGTGCAGGAGGCTGTAAGTCACCATAAGAACAGTGCAGGAGGCTGTAAGTCACCATAAGAACAGTTGTTCATGTTTGTATATCCTGATGAGAAAGCCCAGGGGGCTTTGAAACGTTGATAATACAGCGCTGTTTGAATAAACACTTGTTTGCACTTTAATAGAAGTCCGTTGGCGTGTCGCCTAGTTTCTGATGTGGAACATGTGTGTGTTTGTGTGTGTGTGTATAAATATGTATGAATATAATGTAACAAAACGCCCACGTTTCTGAATATGACACGCCCACTTTGAGGCCACACCCACTTTCCCGGGGGAGGGGGGGTGGCATTATTATGAGGTGGGGGGATCTCCAGGAATCCATGGTGACTGAGGTGGCAACCCCAGTCAGGACCCACAGTTTGAGAACCGCTGCCCTAGGGCAGTGGTTCCCAACCCTGGTCCTCAAGTACCCCCAACAGTGCATGTTTTCCAGGTCTCCACACAGAATCACAAGTGCTATAATTAGCTCCACCTGTGATCTTTTTAAATGTGCCTGAATAATGAGTGCACCTGCCGGGTTACCTGGAAAACGTGCACTGTTGGGGGTACTCGAGGACCAGGGTTGGGAACCACAGTTACAGTTTTATATTGTTATTAATTCACCATTGGTTCTGCGTTTAGGGAGAAGGAGAGAAGTATGGCGGATATGGACGCCGCGTATATCCCACGCAGGAAGGACCACGCTTCACCGGAGGCGGATTTCCACTCAGCCATGTCCCAAAGATCACAGCCTGAACCCTATAAGCAATGTCTTCCTATCTTATTTATCAGTGTATGTTCCGAGTGCAATGTAATAAACTGTATTCTTTACCACGGTTATGGTATATTACATCTACAGTGTCTAGGTCTACACTCAAGGTCCAATGAAACTATGTGGATGAGGAGTGCGTCCTAACTAAACTGATTTCTTTTTTCTCTATTGTTCATACTGTATAACTCTAAATCAGGGGACAGCAGCTTAGCCAGCCAGGAAAGATATTTGTATAAGATTCCTGTCAGGTGTGACCATAACGACCACAGACAATTATTATTCGCATTCGATTTATGGTGCGGTCTCCCAACCCCTCCCTCTCTCTAGGGTTCAAAGATCCACAGTCAAATGGTCGTTGGGGTCAAAAGGTCGACATTGGAAAGGTTGACATAGGGTGTCTATGTTGACATATGTCGACATGGACACTGTCTTAAGTGTACCGTGTCCCGTCACATGGGATACGGTCATTAGGTCTACAGCAAGATGGTAGACATACATTGGGTCTACACCATTAGGTCGACATGGGTCTAGGTCAACATGGGTTTAAGTCGACACAAGCATTAGGTCGACATGGGTTTTTTCACTGTTTTTTGAGCCGACATGTGCCGACACACAGTATTTCATGCCCTACCATCCACTAGGGCGTGGTGGGAGAATAAAACAGACTGCGCACACTGGGGAATCATTACATGGTGAGCGGCTGTTATCTGGGAGTGTCAGGTAATACGCAGGCGTGGCCAGGTGTGTGAGGGGAAGTCATGTGACATCAGCTCTGCCCCCGATCAGCCTGATTCTATCACAGACGCTGAGTAAATCCGGGGCTACACACAGACTGCACACACTGGGGAATCATTACATGGTGAGCGGCTGTTATCTGGGAGTGTCAGGTAATACGCAGGTGTGGCCAGGTGTGTGAGGGGAAGTCATGTGACATCAGCTCCGTCCCCGATCAGTCTGATTGTATCACAGCCACTGCGTAAGTCCTGGGCTACGCACACACTGGGGAATCATTACATGGTGAGCAGCTGTTATCTGGAGTGTCAGGGAATACGCAGGCGTGGCCAGGTGTGCGAGGGGAAGTCATGTGACATCAGCTCCACCCACGATCAGCCTAAGTCTATCACAGCTGCTGAGTAAGTCCTGGGCTACGCACACACTGGGGAATTATTACATGGTGAGTGGCTGTTATCTGGGAGTGTCAGGTAATATGCAGGCATGGCCAGGGGTGTGAGGGGAAGTCATGTGATGTCAGCTCCGCCCCAATCTGCTGATTCTATCACAGCCGCTGAGTAAGTCCTGGGCTACAAACACACTGCACACACTGGGGAATCATTACATGGTGAGCGGCTGTTATGTAGGAGTGTCAGGGAATACGCAGGCATTGCCAGGTGTGTGAGGGGAAGTCATGTGATGTCAGCTCCGCCCCAATCTGCCTGATTCTATCACAGCCGCTGAGTAAATCCTGGGCTACGCACACGCTGCACACACTGGGGAATCATTACATGGTGAGCGGCTGTTATCTGGGGAGTGTCAGGGAATACACAGGCGTGGCCAGGTGTGTGAGGGGAAATCATGTGACGTCAGCTCCGCCCCTGATGAGCCTGATTCTATCACAGCCGCTGAGTAAGTCCTGGGCTATGCACAGGCTGCGCACACTGGGGAATCATTACATGGTGAGCGGCTGTTATCTGGGAGTGTCAGGGAATACGCAGGCGTGGTCAGGTGTGTGAGGGGAAGTCATGTGACATCAGCTCCGCCCCCGATCAGCCTGATTCTATCACAGCCGCTGAGTAAGTCCTGGGCTACGCACACACTGCACACACTGGGGAATCATTACATGGTGAGCGGCTGTTATCTGGGAGTGTCAAGGATAATGCAGGTGTTGCCAGGTGTATGAGGGGAAGTCATGTGATGTCAGCTCCGACCCCGATCAGCCTGTTTCTATCACAGCCGCTGAGTAAGCCCTGGGCTATGCACAGACTGGGGAATCATTACATGGTGAGCGGCTGTTATCTGGGAGTGTCAGGTAATACGCAGGCATGGCCAGGTGTATGAGGGGAAGTCATGTGACATCAGCTCCGCCCCCGATCAGTCTGATTCTATCGCAGCCGCTGAGTAAGTCCGGGCTACACACAGACTGCACACACTGGGGAATCATTACATGGTGAGCGGCTGTTATCTGGGGAGTGTCAGGTAATACGCAGGCGTGGCCAGGTGTGTGAGGGGAAATCATGTGATGTCGGCTCCGCCTCCGATCAGCCTGATTCTATCGCAGCCGCTGAGTAAGTCCTGGGCTACGCACACACTGCATACACTGGGGAATCATAACATGGTGTGCGGCTGTTATCTGGGAGTGTCAGGTAATACGCAGGTGTGGCCAGGTGTGTGAGGGGAAATCATGTGACGTCAGCTCCGCCCCCTATCAGCCTGATTCTATCACAGCCGCTGAGTAAGTCCTGGGCTACACACACACTGCACACACTGGGGAATCATTACATGGTGAGCGGCTGTTATCTGGGAGTGTCAGGTAATACGCAGGCGTGGCCAGGTGTATGAGGGGAAGTCATGTGATGTCAGCTCCGCCCCCGATCAGCCTGATTCTATCACAGCCGCTGAGTAGGTCCTGGGCTACACACACACTGCACACACTGGGGAATCATTACATGGTGAGCGGCTGTTATCTGGGAGTGTCAGGTAATATGCAGGCGTGGCCAGGTGTGTGAGGGGAAGTCATGTGATGTCAGCTCCGCCCCCAATCAGCCTGATTCTATCACAGCCGCTGAGTAAGTCCTGGGTCACACACACACTGGGGAATCCTACTATGGTGAGCGGCTGTTATCTGGGAGTGTCAGGGAATACGCAGGCGTGGCCAGGTGTGTGAGGGGAAGTCATGTGATGTCAGCTCCGCCCCCGATCAGCCTGATTCTATCGCAGCCGCTGAGTAAGTCCTGGGTCACACACACACTGGGGAATCCTACTATGGTGAGCGGCTTGTGGATGGATTGGCAGCTCAGCAATTTGCAGGCTTACAATGGGCGGGATTTCACTCTGACGGTGACAACAGCTATCCGATCAGAGCGCTCCAAAAATGAGTAGCCCAGCAATCATGTCTGAATTAGGCCCATACTCAGTGGCGTAGCTACAGGGGTCGCAGCGGTCGCAGATGCGACCGGGCCCCTGAGCCAGGGGGCCCAACCCCCGCCACTGTCCTGGAAGAGGGAAGGGAACAGAACGCTCCCGTTCCCAGTGCTGCTTTGCGGGCGTCGCGCTGATGTCACGCGGCAAGGGATCCCCTTCCTATTGGATGCCTGCGGCTGTGGACGGGACACGGTGGCCGTATATGAGCTGTGATTGGCTGCAGCGGCGAGAGGGGAGGAGTGTGCGGTGGCGCGAGAGGACCAGCGTTACCTGCAGAGAGGAGTCCCGGTGGCGCGTGACGTGCACGAAGGTCCCCGATCCGCAGCAGAGGCCGGCGCTGAGGAGAAGAGTCGACGGGGAAGGAAGAAGGCGGCGTGATCCAGCAGCAGCTCGGGCAGCGTCAGTCACCCGCGCCCGGCTGCTACCCAGAGAGGAAGCCCAGCGCACACTGCCCCGCGTCATCGAGCAGTGACGGAGAGACGCAGAGACCAGCGGGGAAGACGCCACAGCAGCACCCAGCCTCCACAGCCTTCCACCTTCCGGCGTGTGGAGCCGCGCTGACGAGTAGCGCCCCCCCTCCCGCATCCAGGCAGAGGGAGAGAGAGAGGGACTACAAGGCCAGCACCCGGCAGACAGATCCAGAGAACAGCCCCAACGGAGTCCAGACAGCAGGTGCTGCAACGAATCGTAAGTGCTGCACAGCCGCCCCAGCACCACCCTACCTGACATTGGGCACACAGGAGTCCTAGTGCCACCCCCCTTGCCGACCATAGTGACCCACAGCCGGGACACCCTCCAAGGCCTGCACAGGCCAGCGCCCCAGGGACTGTCTCCCCATACGGCGAGCCGCTGCAACCAATCATAGCTCAGATACGGCCACCGTGTCCCGTCCCAACCGCAGGCAGCCAATAGGAAGGGGACCCCTTGCCGCGTGACGTCAGCGCGACGCACGCGGGCTCCAACCTCCCCCTCCCTCTCCCACCGCTTCCGCGCCTCAACACGTGTAGGCTGCCAGGACTCAGGAGCAGGACCGCCCGGCGCCCTGTATCGGACGGACTACAGTGAGTCCAGTCTGTCAGCCAGCTTTTGAGATTATGGGGAAAATTGCTAAAACTGCTGGGATGTGTAGTTCCACTGTTACAGTGGAACTACAGGTCCCAGCATGCCCTGTCACAGTTTTAGAAATCCATTATCTAAAATCTGTGGCAGGGCATGCTGGGACGTGTAGATTTTGTTCTATGTAGGGGGGCCCCAAGCTGACCTTTCGCACCAGGGCCCATGAACCCTTAGCTACGCCCCTGCCCATACTTAAAGAGGACCCCTAAATGTCATCATTTTTTTAATGATAAAATATTGTGTAATAACCTTTTCCATTTGTTGGCGTGTTATGCATCCCCGGCCTACACCTGTATATTATTCTCCTGTCCCTGCAGGGACTGTATATGCTTCTCGCTCTGTGAATGATCCCGCTAGTTACGGAGACCTTGTTACCGGCTGAATAACGAGTGTCACTGTAATATCACCTCCAATCCGAGAGCTAAACCGGTGTGACCGCCTCATCGCCGTGGAGCTGGCGCTCTTCTGTCCCCCAGATAAACACAAAGTGACTGCAGCAATTGTGGGTCCAAAGTGTCGGCTGCAAATGACATGAAGCGTTTCCACCATTCCCGGAGATAAATGCTGCTCTGCAATTCAGGGGAAATGGTTTACAAGCAGCGGGAGGGTTCCAGCTGCGGCCGCCTGAGGACAGGACTTCCAGAGCTCGGATGGAGGATGGCGTTGTGTATGACAGCAGGGCTGCGAGGAACCTCATTTTATCATTGATTTGGGGGGACTTCGTGTTATGTACAGCGCTGCGGACACTTTGTGGCGCCTAATAAATAAACAAACTACTATTACTTTGTGTTTGGCAGCATATTAAAGACCAGGGCAACTTATATATAATGTGACAGTCATCAAATACACTGGATGAAAAGTAGCTTCCTTTATTTGGAGCAGATAGACAGCATACAGCAGGCATGTCCATACTGGCCCTCCAGCTGTTGTGAAACTACACATCCCAGCATGCTTTGCCATAGTTTTAGCATTCCCTAACAGTAAAACTGTGGCAAGGCATGATGGGACTTGTAGTTTCACAACAGCTGGAGGGCCATAGTTTGGACAACTGTATGTTTCTCTCAAATGTGCGTCTTCTTTGCGATGCAACAAAACCGGTTCAGGATGTTGCAATGATTCATCTATCATTGTGACACTTGTATAAATCCGAATCTCTATAGCGGTGGCTGTTTAGCGGTGGCTGTTTAGCGGTGGCTGTTACATTGTAGCGCTCACACAGCTGTAGCTTTAGCGTGACTAGTGAATGGTATGACTAATGTGAAGCATACGTGCGCATGCACCCAAATGTCATACACTGCAATGCTGTGATCACCGGCTGCGACTATCCGCAGCACGGCGCTTCATGCAACTTGCCGCAAAGCAAATGCCCGTGCGGCTACATCTGTATATGAAGTCACACTCGGACAAGCAAAAACAGACACAAGCCGCATCACGCGGAACCTTGTGCACTGAGAAAGGATGTTTGGTGTGACGGCACACACACACACACACACGGGTCAGTATAGCTAATTATCCTAAAACAAAAGTAGAATATGCAAACTCCACACAGATAGGGCTTTTGGTGGGAACCCGGCCACATTCTACCCCCCCCTCTCCAGGGAAGTGTGTGACCCGGGGCTCCATGACGTGATACGTGGTGGTGAATGATACCATTTTCAGGGGCACGTCGTTCCCATATGTTCCCATGTGCTAATGGGCCGCACCGCCGTCCAATGCCCCACCCTCCATTCGCAAGCCGTCGCTGCACTCACCCAGCGCATGTGCAATGCAAAATATCGGCCCTGTGCGAACGCAAACAGCTGTGCAAATGAACCAGAATAAGGTCCAAAGAGTGAAAAACGTCGACCAAATTAGCCCTCAAATGTCATTTAAAAAAAACAGCCTGTAACATAACAGGAGGTAAATGGCTGGTGCTTTATCTCTCTCCACTGTGTCTCCCTCCAAGGCCTAGTACACCTGCCCAGTAGAACCCTCACTGGCCACATCCCTGTAGGTATACACCTAGGCCAGCACTGGACGGGTGACACACGTATACCTGCTGGAGGTGCCCTGTATAGAGCTGGCAGGTGACACACAGATGACCGGTGCCATACTGCGGAGACAGCATCGTTACCATCTGATTGGCCGGGTGATCCTGTAGAGCTCAATTACAGCTGTCATCTCTCCTTCCAAAAAAGATCAGCAGCTTTTAGTGCCCGGTTCCATTTGTGCTGCGCCATCGCTCACAGATAACTAATAGAATCGTCCTCTCATAATCGTCCTTTTCCTCTAAGATTTTATTTGATTAAGAGAACATTCCCATTTGGTTGTTTGTCTTCGCCCAGCGCCTCCCTCACACAATGTTCTCTCATAGTGTTTGCACAGAACTAGCAGAGTAGGACTGATTACACCGGCGACATCTTACTCTGCTGCAGATACACTTCCTGAGTGTTTAATGTTCCACTTCAGCGATATATGTGTGTAATCATTGTATGTCGTCCATGACACCTGCTAGTGATGCCCAAAGCAAAAGCTGGACCCCAGTAGCTAAGCCCCCCACTCCTGGGGACTATTCAGCAGCACAAGCTGGTGTCATAGAGGGGAGGCAGGTGTTGGGGTGCACTTCCGAGGGGACAAAGGCTGGACATTATAAAGGACAAAATGGGATGTTTCCCACAGCCGCCCATCAGCTCCTATATATGATTTATATAGTTGGGGCAGCATGGATGGTGTAGTGGTTAGCATTACAGACATGAGGACGTGGTTTCGATTCCCACCATGACTCGAACTGTGTGGAGTTTGTATATTCTCCCCGTGCTTGCGTGGGTTTACTCCGGGTACTCCGATTTCCTCCCACAATCCAAAAGTATACTGGTAGGTTAATTAACTCCCATCACAATTAACCCTAGAATGTCTGTGTGTGCGTGTACATGTGGTAGGGAATATAGATTGTAAGCTCCACTGGGGCAGGGACTGTAAATATTCAAATATTCTCTGTACAGCACTGCGGAATATGTGTGCGCTATATAAGAAACTATTAATAAATATAGTTTATTCTATAAAATAATCAGCACAAACCTGATTCGCTACACCTCCTCCACCTCCCACCCCAAAATCTCAGCGTGGGTCATGCTGCTCTCTATTCAACATTTGGTACCATGCCAGCTAGAGCAATAAGATATTGGGGCGACAATGATGCCAGGTTGCTGACAGGAACATCAAGTGCCTGCTGCTGCTGCTGTGGAAGTTAAACACAAAAGGATAAAAGCAGGTAACTTTGCATCTGGAGCAAAACCGTGCTGCACTACAGTTATATGTTTCTGTGGGGGTTAGTATTTGTAAATGGGTGCAGGGTTTGCGGTGTGGGTACTCCTGGACCCAGGGGCCTGTGATTACAGGACTAGAATGGGCCAAGTGGTTCTTATTTGTTTCTATACGTGCATCCTGCACCTTATACCCGTTAGAGATACGCCAATGTATTGGGGCTATTTATCAACGGTTTCTCCCAGGGATACGGCCCCAATTGGCTAAGCTTAGCCTGCGTTCTAATATACAGGGACATGGCGGTTTTCTGAACGCCGGTTCAATACATGAGCGCGTTAACACCTGTGCGTGAATGCCAGCGACCACCGCTCTAACACAGGCACATGCCAAAGGCGGGTTCTCAGGCCTAGCCCTGAGTAATGTGCTGTACCATTGTGCCTGACACCTGAATATTGCCATCCAGCCGTGCTGGATTCACAGCAGCTCCGCCTGGCTGCGCCGCGGCCCATCTCAGACGCTGATCAGATCTGAAGCTTCATATATATCTCCCATCACGGTCGCCGCAGTGAATAAACACCAGCAGGATTTTATTGCGCTTCTTATATATCTATTTCAGCTGCAGGTAAAATAAGTCTTGACTTTAAATCTCTCTCCCATTCTGTCTTATTTCCCTCTGCTAAAATTGTGTCTCATCTGTTACCAATTCCGCTCTACTTATCTGGCTTTTATGTCCGACCCGAAATCTCTTTTTCTTGTCACTGGAGTTTATGCAGTCAGAGAGGGATGAGAGAGGCCTCAGATGGATGACACCCGGCCTCATTGCCTCTTGTCACAGACAAGTTTATGATTGGCGCTGGAGTGACTGGCAGGCGGTGGCGGGTGACCCTGACAATGTTTTTAGCAAACTTTCCTGCATTGTAGATGTTCAGGGGGGGGGGGGGGGGGCAAACGTGTCAGGGAAAGATGGAGGGAGGCTGGGAAACAAGACGGGCAGAACCTTATATACATACCGTATGCCGCAACCATTGGAGTATCTATAATAGGTGCCAGGGGGCCACACTGCACCCCCTGCACCCATGGTTAACCCATGTGCCGCTGCAACCGTGGAAAAAAATCACTAGCAAAGTGACCGCTGCTCCTGCGCAGTACTGAATTGTCGCAGAAAGATGGCTGACACCCTGTTCCTGGAGACCTGCGCATTAGACTGTGGCGCAATGGCTGCGCGTAGAGAGAAGGCGGGTGACCCGAAATCTGCATGTGCCCCCCCCCGCGCCTCCTCCCATAAATGCTCCTGAGTATAAACCAGGGGCCGGCTGCTGAGAGGGGCCACTGGTGCCCTCATATATCACCCGTTGGGATGACATTTGACAAAAAGGTCAACAGTTCCAAAAGGTTGGAAGTGATGGGTCGCACCCACCTACCCACCTGCCCACCCCTGCCTGCCACCACCACACATCATCCTCCATGCCAGCCGCACAATATTTAGTATTTTTTATATTTCCTACGGAGGAGCTGGCCACACCTCCCTGCATTAGCCACACCCCCTCCATGTACCCGGGCCCGGAACAGCTGTCAGCACCTCTGTACACCTTCATAATACCAAGTAACACTTTAGTCATTTATTAAATATGTGATACTGATATTTTATTTTGTATGTTCGTCAATGGGTCAGATAGGCTGGGGCATTTGGGAACCACTGAATGCAACTTCCCGAAACAGCCAGCAGGTTCCTGGTCACCCCAAGTGGAAATTCTCCCAAAGCCTGTCCCCCAGCCATCCCTGCTCATACCCCAGACACCCTCTAAGGGAGGATATAAATGGGCAGGGTGATTAATCCAGTCCCGCCTCCTGTTTTGCAATGTTGAAAATGTGGGTGTTACATAGCAGGGAGGGGGCGGGGCAGGACTCCTCCTGTCAGGACTGACACAATCACATGTCTTAAGGCCAACTCTTCTTTAGAACCCCCGTCCCAATTGTTCCAACCTGGCTCCTCCCAGTGAGAACAGCTAAAAAGTCAGCAAGGGTGATTGAATAAGAACCAGATCCGCAGCGGTGCACATTGGGCTTGCCTTGCATATAGATGGTGCTTAAAATATATTAACAGCAAATTTGCCTAACATCCCAGAGCAGCTGGGAGGCTCCTGAAAATTGGGTGGACCTTCTGGGTACCTGGAAGGACAGACATGTGTCCAAATTTTTGAGGGCCGGATTAAGCCTTTGGGGGGCCCATGGCACTTTATACAGGGGGGCCCTCCTACTTGTCATTACTGGCCGCAAACTGCACAGGAGAATATTACACTGCCAAAACACAGAGTAAAAGCTCCTTGAGAGCGAAACGCGTTAGAGGACCTTTTTGGCAGCCTGATTTCCAACCAATATACCAAGCAGAACTCTGTGATTTGGACGCTACACCCTGGAAGGAGAAGTCCGAATAACATCTGAGACTTACAGGGCTGATAGGTGCAGGTGAGAGACGCACCGACAGCTGCAAACGCCTCCCCACACCCGTGGCGGTCCATGTGCTGACATTCCACCAGAAGCTAGACACAGGCGGTGTGAGACGCCGTGTCGCGTTGGTCAGCGGGCCCAGTCCAGATCTCCATCAGGCGGACGGGGGAAAAAGGGAGGCTCATCGATTACCTTCCAGCATACATAAGTCTGACACCGTGCTTGGGACCCCTGCTGTGAGTATCGCCAACTTGATACCACAGTGGCAAATTGTGGCATTGTCCATTCATCCAGCCACAAAAGTATTGTACCTAAAACCAATGACTGCTTTTTGGCCCTATAGAGACTGCCATTTCTAGATGCCAGTTAGACTGGTATTACACAATAATCTAGATTGAAACCAGTAACAATCTTTACCATTCAATTGGACATCTGCCCCCCCCCCCCTTTATTCAAAAGTTTCTTTGATGTATACAATTGTTACATAATTATTTTATATATCCAAGTGTATGTTTTTTTATTGTGGTGGCCACCATATTTAATACTATTAACAAATAAATACTATCTGTACTAATTAAAAAGCAGTGTGAAATCATACATGGTGTGATTGGTCAACACAGCGCAGAGCTTCCACTTCTTTGTTTTGGTTCCAAAAGCAGTATAAACCTGGACAATGGGTAACTGCAGGTAAGGGGGGGGGGGGGGGGGGGGGGGGGGGCGAAACATGTCGGGCAGCTTCTGAACTCCTATCCTCTGCACTAAGTTAAGCTTATCTCATCATTCATTCTTTTTAACCCTATCATTCACTTGTATCTGCTATTAATTGCACCTTGTTTTATGTACATATATTTTTAGCAACTTCTGGTGATTTTTTAATTATTGAATATTTCTTTATATACCCCCTTTTTTTAGTAGTGCATCTGAGTGTATAATTTTACTCCCATTTACGTGCGTGTACTTATTCTTATCCTTATTTCTTCATCTGTATTCTTGTAAAATAAATTGTTTATATTTTATAACACAATTTTGATTCTTAATATATTACTACAGTTGCCGGGACCTTCTTTTACAAATATATATATATATATATATATATATATATATATATATATATTCGTATCGGTTCGGCACTCACCACAATTGAGTAAAAAGTCCACGTGCCTTTGTAAGAATAAACAGCATGTAAGAATCCCAGGAACCAGGAGACAACACGGCACTGCGGTATAAAGTAGTTTTTCTTTATTGCATCATCAGCCTCAACGGCAAAAACCTGGATGCTACAAATGTCCAAAGTGTGCTACCTGTCAATTCTTGATCGCAGCCGACTCATTCAAACACCCCCATAGCTCCCAGACTTTTCGTATTAAGCATGTTGTGTCTTGTGACACTCAATTCGTTATATACGCAATTATCTGTTCCTGTGGATTGTATTATATTGGGATGACTTCTAGGAAGTTCAAAGAAAGGATGGCGATGCATAGGTCATCAATTAGGTTTGCTTTGGCAGGCAAGAAGGCTGACCAACCTGTAGCAATCCATTTCAGAGACCATAATCATTCATTGGAGTCGTTGAGATATATAATTATAGATCATGTTCCACCATCCAATAGAGGTGGTAATCGCAATAAGAGATTGTTGAAGTTAGAGGCGAATTGGATCTATCGTTTAGATACAGTTGCCCCTAGGGGCCTGAATGAGAGGATCGTTTGGAGCTCCTTTATGTAATTTCCAGATTTACATGTTCATTTCCACGCCAGTTACACACTGTTTGTGCTCTGTCTTTAATGACATTATGCCAATTGTATATATGAATAGTGGGGGAGGGGCCGATACCCCGGGGTGTTACTGGTGTGAGCAGTGATACCTGTGTGGTGTGTCCGCCCACCCCTCACTATCATATTTGATAATATATATTTGTATGTCGACCACCACGGAGGTGAGAGACCCGTGGGTGGCCGCTGTTTTATTATTTGCATTTGAAATGTGGTTATATTGTTTTTATTGTCAGTCTGCTGCCCCAGAGCTCCATGAATGAATGCGCTGATGCCGGTTGCCGTGGCGACGCGTCCATGAGTGTGAGTCATGGGATGCGCCGCCATTGGCGCCGGCTGATGACACATCGCATGTGAGCAACGCAACTACATCCAGCCGCGCGCTGTGTACATGGGTTACCATGGTGACGGAGACTCAGGTGAGAGCGGTCAACGTCATCATTGGGCACCGGTGACGCAGGTGCGCGCGCTGTGGATGTGCAGGCGGAGGGGAGGAGACGGCGCCAAATGACCTGCTCTATTTAAGGTAATTGACTTGTATGTATTGTATCCGCATCCCTCTTGAGAAAGGGGTAGTGACCCCGAAACGAGCCGTTGAGGCTGATGATGCAATAAAGAAAAACTACTTTATACCGCAGTGCCGTGTTGTCTCCTGGTTCCTGGGATTCTTACATGCTGTTTATTCTTACAAAGGCACGTGGACTTTTTACTCAATTGTGGTGAGTGCCGAACCGATACGAATATATTGTTCAGTGAAATCATTCCGGTTTCCTGTAAGGGCTAAGGCACCCCTATCATCGTTTCTGTGATCTACTCTGAATAGAGTTGGTGAATTGGGCCTCTTGAGGATGGAGGCACACAGTGATGTCGGTGTGGACAGGATCTATGTACCTGGAAATGTGGTTCTGCCTAGGGGAGAGACTCTCAATATCTCTGCTGATGAAGCAGCCCGGTTTCTGTTTGATGAACCCATGAGTGATACCTGTCTGGGTGCAGAGGATATCTATCACAGACTGTTGAAATTACGCAAACAAGAGATTGACTTTCTTCTTCATGGTCAATCTCTTTCTGACTACTTTCGTGAGAAACTGATTCCTCGTGGGTTTAGAGTAAAAAATGTGCCTACGCTGGGCCGCTCTAGCCCTGAATTCTGTCGTAGGTGGGTCGCCGTGTTAAATAAATGCGGGTTAGACCTAATGCTATTGGTCATTGAATTTGCTGGTCGGGAGCTAAAAGCTACAAGGGAAAAGCTAGAGACTTTTAAAGTCACACACGCACCGATTTTGAGCAACCATGAGCATGATGCATTGTGGAACAAATTGCAAGCCCAATGTGACCTGTACAAAGCTGACTTGATTAAGTTCAAGAAAAATAAATTACACACTGTACAACAGGATTACGAGGACAATACTGTATATCGCTGGGTGTCAGGTGGTGTTACCCCGAAACGTAATTATAGACCCAGGAATTCTCAACAGTGGCGTAATCGCAGGGATAATCGAGAAACGCAGCGGGCTTCTTCTCAAAGTGACAGCGACTTTGGTTGGCCAGAGTCGGATGATAATTCAGCAGCAAGGCCCCCTTTAGGGTTGAATACCCGCAAAAGAGGAGGCCGTTCCGCCAAAGGACCCGGAGAGGGGGTCAAAATGAGAGAATCTTCAAGAGTAGCAGACCGAAAGAAGATCTAATTTATAATCTATCTACAAGATCTCTTACTGATATTGAAAGACAGGTTCTAGGGAAGGGCCTGTCGTTTATTCCGACGACGTCCCATGATGATTTTGAGTGGCAATGTAACTTACATCGTCTTGATAGGAACTTGAGGCTTAAGGAACATTTCCAAAATTCTGTTGACACCATTGACTCTAGCATTAAAAATGCATTCATTCGCCGTCAGAAGCTGTCTAAATTTGATCCCACTAGTTCCAATGCCTCGATTAAATCGTATACACGTTTGCTTAATGACTCTATGGTTCGTTTTAATGCAGCTGAACATCCTGTGCACCATAATTTGTCTAAGGCTGAGCAAAATGCGCTCAATTCGCTCAGCAAAGATACCAGTATCACTATCCGCCCTGCCGATAAGGGGGGCGGGGTAGTGATACAGGATATCTCAGCATATCGTAAGGAGGTTTATCGGCAATTATCCGATCAAAATGTATATTGTAAACTATCCCATGATCCAACTAAAGTTTATCAACAGGAATTATTCTCTGTGATTGATCATGCTGTTACTAGTGGTGTATTGGATTCAAAATGTGCGACAGCTCTGAAGGTGATGGATCCTGTGATACCGGTATTGTACACATTGCCGAAAGTGCATAAAGATCATCTGAATCCCCCTGGTAGACCTATTATCTCTGCCAGGGGGAGTCTGTACCAACCGGTGTCACAGTATTTGGATATGCTAATTCAGCCTCATATTACTGTACAGTCTACTTTTCTTAAAGACACAACAAGTTTTCTGAATCGTCTTGCTGCAGCTGAGGACATTCAGGAGCACACTTTGATGTGTGTAATGGATGTGTCAAGTCTATACACATCCATCCCACACAATTTGGGGTTATCGGCCATGCAAGAATTTCTCGGCAGTTTGAAGAATTTTGAATGTGATATTCCACTGTATTTGGAATTGCTTAGGTTAATCCTAACTAAAAATTATTTTTTGTTCGATGGTCAAATGTATCTGCAGACGTCCGGGTGTGCTATGGGAGCAGCGGTGGCTCCGGCATACGCCAACGTTTTTATGTTTAATTTCGAGGATGAGTTGTTTTTCAAACATCGATTTGGCCAGCACATCCGGACGTTCTGTAGATACATTGATGACCTGTTTATGTTGTGGAACGGTGGTGAAGAATTGTTTTTGACCATGATGGAGGAGATCAATAATGCTGATACACCTATTAAATTTACGTATAAGTGTAGTGCAACAGCAATTGATTTTCTCGATGTTGCTGTATCTCTTAAACATGGTGTGATTTCTACTGAAGTATTCCGTAAGCCAACGGATAGAAACACTCTTTTACTAGCCAGTAGTCACCACCCTCCCCCACTTAAAAATGGGTTGCCCTATTCGCAGATGGTTCGGGCACGGCGAATCTGTAGTGACCCTAACAAAATCCATGCTGAATTGGATCTGATTGTTGAGAAATTCCACTGCCGGGGATATGCATTAAATAAATTGTTAACAGCTAAAGAGAGGGCGCTCAAACTTGATAGGGCCAATTTATTGGTTCCTACCAAGAAAGTCAGAGACAAAGTGTTCCCCTTTATTACCAGGTATGACACCTCAAGTATGGTAGTACCCATTGCGAGTAGGGCACTGTGGCCGATCTTAAAAACTGATCAAAGTCTCCCAGGCTTCAAAGATCTGAGACCCCTCACTTGCTATACCCGTGGTCGCAATCTCCGCGACATTCTAGTACATACAGATGTCTCGGGTTTTCGTACCACCCCCCCTAATACAATTTTTAAAAAACCTGGATGCTACAAATGTCCAAAGTGTGCTACCTGTCAATTCTTGATCGCAGCCGACTCATTCAAACACCCCCATAGCTCCCAGACTTTTCGTATTAAGCATGTTGTGTCTTGTGACACTCAATTCGTTATATACGCAATTATCTGTCCCTGTGGATTGTATTATATTGGGATGACTTCTAGGAAGTTCAAAGAAAGGATGGCGATGCATAGGTCATCAATTAGGTTTGCTTTGGCAGGCAAGAAGGCTGACCAACCTGTAGCAATCCATTTCAGAGACCATAATCATTCATTGGAGTCGTTGAGATATATAATTATAGATCATGTTCCACCATCCAATAGAGGTGGTAATCGCAATAAGAGATTGTTGAAGTTAGAGGCGAATTGGATCTATCGTTTAGATACAGTTGCCCCTAGGGGCCTGAATGAGAGGATCGTTTGGAGCTCCTTTATGTAATTTCCAGATTTACATGTTCATTTCCACGCCAGTTACACACTGTTTGTGCTCTGTCTTTAATGACATTATGCCAATTGTATATATGAATAGTGGGGGAGGGGCCGATACCCCGGGGTGTTACTGGTGTGAGCAGTGATACCTGTGTGGTGTGTCCGCCCACCCCTCACTATCATATTTGATAATATATATTTGTATGTCGACCACCACGGAGGTGAGAGACCCGTGGGTGGCCGCTGTTTTATTATTTGCATTTGAAATGTGGTTATATTGTTTTTATTGTCAGTCTGCTGCCCCAGAGCTCCATGAATGAATGCGCTGATGCCGGTTGCCGTGGCGACGCGTCCATGAGTGTGAGTCATGGGATGCGCCGCCATTGGCGCCGGCTGATGACACATCGCATGTGAGCAACGCAACTACATCCAGCCGCGCGCTGTGTACATGGGTTACCATGGTGACGGAGACTCAGGTGAGAGCGGTCAACGTCATCATTGGGCACCGGTGACGCAGGTGCGCGCGCTGTGGATGTGCAGGCGGAGGGGAGGAGACGGCGCCAAATGACCTGCTCTATTTAAGGTAATTGACTTGTATGTATTGTATCCGCATCCCTCTTGAGAAAGGGGTAGTGACCCCGAAACGAGCCGTTGAGGCTGATGATGCAATAAAGAAAAACTACTTTATACCGCAGTGCCGTGTTGTCTCCTGGTTCCTGGGATTCTTACATGCTATATATATATATATATATATATATATATATATATATATATATATCTATCCAATAAGCGTGGGGCGTCACTCCAGGGCTTCAAAAGTGTACAAAACTTTTATTGGGGTCTTTTTTTTTACACTTTTGAAGCCCAGAAGTACACCAGGAAGGCACCCAGGCCAGCTACTTGGTTTCACCCCCACCTACTTACAGTGTGCCGGTCACTTGTGGATAGATAGATAGATATATATATGTAGATCATTAGGTGGCACTCGGACGGCTTCTTGAAAGAATGGAGCCACACACAGGAAGAACCTGTGTGTGGTCTCCATTCTTTCAAGAATCCGTCTGAGTGACACCTAATGATCTACATGCATATGCTAGCCAGGATTCAGGCTTAAGCAGAGGTGGGCAATATATTTATATATATTATATATGGTACTTGTTTCCTATCTGGGCGCCCAGGTTTTCTACGTACGGCACCGTAATGAAATCTGATCGCATCGCATCGTACACATACACGATATTGAACGATGCGATGCGATGCGATCCGATTCGATTTCCCATAGGAAACAATGTGAAATGGCTCAATTTAGCCAAATTATCATAGGAACAATAGTAAATGGGCCAAAAACACCCCTGAACATTGAAATGTCCCCCCAAAAGTAGTTGACGCCACCCCGCCATCAACGTGATCCCGAAGCGTGGCGAGCGCAGCGAGCCCGCGAGGGGCGGCGGTACGCGTCCTCCGACCTTTTCATGCCCTACTATCCACTAGGGCGTGGATTGAGAACAGAATAGTGTGGCGAGCGCAGCGAGCCACCGAGCCCGAAGCGTGGCGAGCGCAGCGAGCCCCGCGAGGGGACGCGGATACCTTCACAGTTATACGCGTCCCCTCGCGGCCTTCCCAGGTGTCCATGGCGCCGCGGACACCTGGGAAGCCCGAAAAGGGACGCGTTTACCTGTAAACGCGTCCCTTTGCGGGCTTCCCAGGTGTCCGCGTCGCCATGGACACCTGGGAAGGCCGCGAGGGGACGCGTATAACTGTGAAGGTATTCGCGTCCCCTCGCGGGGCTCGCTGCGCTCGCCACGCTTCGGGCTCGGTGGCTCGCTGCGCTCGCCACACTATTCTGTTCTCAATCCACGCCCTAGTGGATAGTAGGGCATGAAAAGGTCGGAGGACGCGTACCGCCGCCCCTCGCTGGCTCGCTGCGCTCGCCACGCTTCGGGTTCACGTTGATGGCGGGGTGGCGTCAACTACTTTTGGGGGGACATTCCACTGCTCTGTGGGTTTTTTTGGGGTTTCTGGCCCATTTACCATTCTTCCCTATGCTGATTTGGGTAAATTGATCCATTTAACATTGTTTCCTATGGGAAATCGAATCGGATCGCATCGCATCGCATCGTTCAATATCGTGTATGTGTACGATGCAATGCGATCAGATTTCTCTACGGAGAATAGCATGGTGCGCAATTAACTTAGCGGGCGCCCAGATAGGAAACAAGTACCTTATATATATATATATATATATATATATATATATATATACACACACACACAAAGTGAGGCCGGCACTCCACAGCTCAGTCCAATAGTATTGGCACCAGGTACCCTCCCTTAGTAGCCCCAATGGGTTCCAACGTATAGCCAGGTAGTAGGGCAGCACTACGGTGACTCCAAATAATGGAAACAGAGACCTGCTTACTTTATCAGTGTTTCAAGAGTTTTCATCTCATCATCAGGATTACCTGATGACGAGATGAAAACTCTCGAAACGATGATAAAGTAAGCAGGTCTCTGTCTCCATTATTTGAAGTCACCGGAGTGCTGCCCTACTACCTAGCTATATATATATAGATATATCTAGATATATATATCTAGATATATCTATATCTATATATATATAGATATATCTAGATATATCTATATATATCTAGATATATATAAATAGATATATATAGATATAGTAGAGAGGCACAGGCACATCTGTGTCTGTATAAGAGAGCACACACCAAACATCCAATTTGTAAAGTCCAAACAGGTTTAATACATCACCACAGGTACAGTAGGTCGACGTTTCGGACCTCAATAACAAGGTCCTTTGTCAAGACAACATAGGAGACATCCTAACAGCAGAGTAGTAGGTAGCATCGTATCGATTATGGTTGAATAAAGACACCATAGCCACGCACCCTATTTTACAATGCATGTAATCTCAGCATTGTAAAACCTGGGGTGGGTTGGGGTGTGGCTACAGTGATGCGATCACCACACCCACATCCCAGGCCTTTTTCAGCCCCGCCCATTTTCCTGTGTAATTCCTGCCGCACCGCCACCCAGCTCAGCTGACCTGGCTGATCTCCCATACGGAGCAGAACAGAAGTTGTCCACCATTATTATATAGCACCAACATATTCAGTTGTGCTTTGCTATTGGGTAAAACGTGAGACTGCTGGGTAGGAAGATAGACAGGGAGAGATGTATCAAAGCTTGGAGAGAGATAAAGTGGAGGAGCAGCCCAAAACAGCCAATCAGCTTCTGCTCCCAATTCCAAAACTTTCCTACTTAAACCAGAGCAGTCCGCAGCTCCCGCCGTGCACCAGGCGACCGCACATGTAACAGTATAAAAGCGATAAGTACCTGCAAGTAATTCTCACGTCTGTCCTGTCTGGAGCTGTGCTAGTAATTACAGACCAGGGCGTATTAATGAACGACTACATCTCAGAAATAAATAAGCACGGTGACAGGTCGCGGGAGAAGCGCTGAGGGGATTACGCTCCCTAAATATAACATTTATTTGCACCTTTGTGTCTGCCAGAAGCCTTTGATTACATATATCAGCCATGAGTGACAGGTTGTCTCCTGCGGCCTCAGCAGAATCCTCGCAGACCCACCGGGGAGCCTGGGAAAATGCGCTTACTGCTCTCAGCTATATTAATGTGCTGCCATTTTAATACTGTGCATAAATGAGCATAAGGAAGCTGCAGGATTAGCCCCCGGAGCGCACGCTGAGGCCTCGTGTCGTCACTGCGTCAGCAGAAATCCGCTTTTTACTTTGGTTAATGGAACTCATCGTGTTTCATCCGCTCCGAGCCCCGCAGTTGCGTCTTATGCTGAGGCCGCTACAAGGTCCTTCCTCGGTGTACATCTGAGAATGGCTGTCTGGACGCAGCATTGAAACTTGCCCCACTCTACTGTACGGCAGGTGCAACTTCTCCGTCCGAGTATGGCTGACGTCACACACCCTCCCCTAAAATGCTCATTTTATGCCTTTCAATCATTTCAAACATTCACTTATTTTTCACAGGAGGGGGTGAAGGATAGGAGGGAATATTAAGGGTGTCTTTAAGGAACATGGCAAACTACAAGTGCAGTCAGGGATGTGCATACCACCAACTTTACACCGTTACCTAGGCATGCAGCCACTTCACCTGGGGGTGACCGCATACCAAGGCTCCCCCAGCTCCCTTCCTCCCCAGCATAAAAGGCGCATCACTTAGTGGGTCCTATATCACAAAGATCTGCGGATCTGGGGAAAGATGGGAATTGGGGGGATTGCCCCCCTCCCCAGCATTGTGTGGCTGTGATCGCTATCCCCTGCTGTTTATATTCCCAGTATGGCAGCTTTACCGGATCCAAACAACACCCATTGGGTGCGTCTAACACCACCAATCAGCCGTGTCTACCAGCATCTATTGGTATCACTACAATATAAAAGTCTCTCAGCCGCAACATAATCTCCGGCCTATTTCAGTTTTAATCTTCTTATTACTCTCTGTAACAGTTCATGCAAATACAGTCATAAACATATATGGATGACGGAGATATGTAGTGATATGGGTGACGCAGGTGTGTAGTGATATGGGTGACGCAGGTATGTAGTGATATGGGTGACGCAGGTGTGTAGTGATATGGATGACGCAGGTGTGTAGTGATATGGGTGACGCAGGTGTGTAGTGATATGGGTGACGCAGGTGTGTAGTGATATGGATGACGCAGGTATGTAGTGATATGGATGACGGAGATATGTAGTGATATGGATGACGCACGTGTGTAGTGATATGGATGACGCAGGTATGTAGTGATATGAGTGACGCAGGTGTGTAGTGATATGGATGACGCAGGTATGTAGTGATATGGATGACGCAGGTATGCAGTGATATGGGTGACGCAGGTATGCAGTGATATGGATGACGCAGGTATGTAGTGATATGGATGACGCAGGTATGTAGTGATATGGGTGACGCAGGTATGTAGTGATATGGATGACAGAGGTATGTAGTGATATGACAATGCTCTAGTACAATTAACAATGCAAAACACACATAATTTAATGATGGGCTCTTCTTTTAATAGAATACAGTTCTAAAAAGCAAAGGAGATGTTTATAAGGGTGGGCACAGCATTAGGGGGTGCCTGTGCTCCTCTAACACTCTATGTGCGCACACCTCTGCTGATTATGCTGCCTGCTGCAGTCTAGATTTATTAGAGTGCCGAGCTGCTGATGAACCTAGGCGCTCTGAGACCCCCAGGCAGCGGTTGCTGTGTTGTCAGTCAGGATTAATTATTACACTGACCCCCCCCCCCCACCCCCAAATGAGCAGTCTAGATCCATCCCTGCTCATAACTTTCCCCAAATTACAGCTAGAGTCCCGATAAACAGGACAGCCGGCCAGTAACGTCTATATAACGTGGTACAGTACCATGTAATATTGGTGGTACCTTCTAGCTCTCCTTGGGGTGCTGAGTAGATGGCTGGGAAGCCTCAATGTGCCCTGCTGAGAAAAGCGGAATCTTGAGATTTTATTGGCGGACATAATGCCCCCCCCCCCCCCCCCATGAGGACCCTGATGCTTCATCTACTCCGCGTGACTAGGCATGACCATCAATTCCCTTCACTATACCAAACATGCGCGGCTCCAGCTGTTTCTGCGTGTGCTGACCAGAGACATTCCTCAGTGTTCTGCTACACACGGATCAACATATCCCGTATTCTGGGGCTGTTTCTGGCTTCCCGGTATAATACGCTCCACAGAACCATGACGTAGATATAGTATGTGTCAGGACATAATGACATCAGAAGCATCTGGCTAGTGCTGAAGGTCCGTCTTCTTGTCTAGCCGTCATGGTATTGCCTCAATGGCACGTGTAGTGGCTACTGTTAGCCACTGTGAGAGGGTGGATCAATGATAATTGGCTTTCTCAGGATCCTAATGGCTGCTTTCTTGGGGATTGGCTACCCATGTTGGTTAAGTAGTTGGCACAGCCATACTCACTGTATGGAAGACTAGTAACATTTCTCACACAGGTATAATGATGGCTCCACACATGCTCAGTAGCAACCTCAGTGGCCATCTTGGCACAGGGAATGAAGCTTCCCTGGTGGGGCATTTGTGCCCTTCAGGCTGCTGTTTGAAGCTCAGCATAGTCACCACCTGTTGCCTGGAGTGTCAGGCATTGCTTGGTAAGGGCATAGCCACAATGCCACCTATTAACCCTTTTATCAGGAAATTTATTTGTCTTGTAATTTTCGGACTGTGAACGTGAATTATACCATACCTCCCAACTTTGGTACCTCTGCCGGCGGGACGCTGCTGCTGCGCACCGAAGGCGCACCGAAATTTTCGGGGGCGTGGCCTAATTTGGGGGCGTGGTCTATACTTGCGGCTCCCCGCGAGGCCACGCCCCCATTTTGCCGCTATGGGGGCATGACCCAGAGGCTCTGTGAGCCTCTAGCCATGCCCCCAGCCCCCTGGCTGCGGGAATAGACGCTGTGCGCATGCGCACAGCGTTTATTCCCCGCTGTTTAGCAGCTGACGGGGGGACTCCCAACAGCCCCCCCACACCGCGGGACACTGCTGCCCGCGGGTTGGACATCGGGACAGGCCCTGACAATCGGGACTGTCCCGATAAAATCGGGACTGTTGGGAGGTATGATTATACAGTTACAGTTACTGGCCATTTCACGTTAAGAGTGATCCAATCAGACCGCCCGCATTTGCGATCTCTGCGTATCCCTGATTTGGCGTATGCGCACAATGCTGTAATCCACAAGATGCATATGTAAACCCAGCTTCATCCACACGGTGGCGCTATTGTATATAACATTATAACTTTGATCACATAACATGGAAATGCTTCATAAATGCTGATGTTCTCCTTCTCTCTAGCGGCATCCACAGCTCGGCAGACTCTGGTCTCTGGGAACATGGCGTCCAGCGGTGACCATCTAGCGCAGTGGTGGATCACTAGTCTTATATAAACACGCTGTGCTGTGATGCCATACACCGCCCAGCAACAATATGAAGGGATAGTGGTGAAGGTGGTGAGCTACTGTTACTGGGGTAGCGGATGCTTGGCATGCACTGCAGGTAGGGGTGCATGTAGTGCCAGTTATAGATGATGTACAGCTATTCTCCGCCACCTTCACAATAACCTTTGTACATGATATATTGGGAAGATCAGGGGAAAAGTTCACCCGGAGCCTGGAGTAGAAGCAGAATTTATAGTACATGGGTTTCCCAGCCCGCTCCAGTCTCTGACAGCGCCACAGGCCCCGTCCTGCCCCTGCATCTTCTCCGCTATTAGATGCCAGAGCTTTAGGTTCCAGAAAACGAGGATCACAAATCAGGAATCCAGCGGCTAATAACTTCCTTCATTTACCCGCTCGCCATGTCAGATGCACATGAAAGGCTCCTGCGCAGAGGGGCCCCGAGCCCATCCGAATGGCTTTTACTGACCGTCTGCCACATTTACTGACACATTTCTGTCATTCAAAAATAGAGGGGGCGACTGTCAGCACAACGAGCGTCAGAGGGATTACTTCCACTCAACTACGGTTCTATACTGCATAGCCAGAAGTGGATTTAGGGGTCAGGGCACCCCTAAATCTCACTGCCCTCACACTTCACACTGCTGGTACTTGTGTATTATAGCGGCGCCCCCGATGTGCATCGCGCGATGTTTATATCGCGTCGCATCGCATGGCATGCATCACGTAGCATGCGATGCGATGCGACGCGATTTTTGCCCCCTATGCGATGAAAGATCGTCTAAGCACCATAAAGGGTGCTTTTAAGCACCCTTATGGGTGCTTACAATGTGAAATGCACCCCCACGCCACCCCCCCTTCCACTATAAACGTGAACCCGAAGCGTGGCGAGCGCAGCGAGCCCGCGAGGGGCGGCGGTACGCGTCCTCCGACCTTTTCATACCCCCACTATCCATGTCGGCGTTGAGTTGAGAATAGAAAGTGTGGCGAGCACAGCGAGCCCCGCGAGGGGACGCGGATACCTTCACAGGTATCGGAGTCCCCTCGCTGGCTTCACAGGTATCCGCGTCCGCTCGCCACGCTTCGGGCTCGGTGGCTCGCTGCGCTCGCCAGACTTTCTATTCTCAACTTCACGCCGACGTGGATAGTGGAGGTATGAAAAGGTCGGAGGACGTGTACCGCTGCCCCTCGCGGGCTCGCTGCGCTCGCCACGCTTTGGATTCACGTTTATAGTGGGGGGGGGGGGGGGTGGCGTGGGGGTGCATTTCACATTGTAAGCACCAATTACGGTGCTTATACAATGTTTAATCGCGTCGCATCGCATTGTATGGCATTGTATGCCATGTACAATGTCATACAATTTTAAAATTGTATGACATTGTACAGCATCACGCAATATCGCGTCGCATCGCATACCATCGTATGCCTTATGGTATGCAATGCGATGGGCGCCACCAAAAGACACAAGTACCCACTGCTCCCCATCACTCCTCACTGCCCCCAAACCTCACACTGCTCTCCCCACACCTCACTATCCGTACAGATCACATTGCTCTTCTCACACCTCACTGTCCTCACACTTTGCTGTCCCCCACAGCTCACACTGCTCTCCTCACTACCCACACCTCACACTGCTCTCCTCACACCTCACTGCCCCCACAGCTCACACTCAGGGCTGCCAAGAGAAATCCTGGGCCCCGGTACAACAGCTTCCCGGGGCCCCGCTGGAGCGAGTGTGACCACATCATTTTGGAGGCATGTTTAGCACATAGCAGAATGGAGAAGTGAAGTCTGTAGTCATACGTGCGCGTAAGGCGCACGCTACGGAAAATTGGTGTGGCCACTCAAAAGAGGACATGTCCTTGAGTGTAGTGTGCCACATCATAGACCCCTTATTCAATACAATAGTAGACCCCCTTACACATTATGTTACACCTAATAACCTAAATTCACACGGAATGAGTCGAAATTCAGATTATGCACACGGAATGAGTCACAATTCACACTATGCCTCACAGAATAAGCCAAAAAACACAGCATGAGCCAAAATTCACGTTATGCCACATGGATTGAGACAAAATTCACATTATGCCACATGGAGAGATGGCGGGGATGCAGAAACAGTTGGGATGCAGAGAAAGAGACGACAGGGATGAGGGGACAGAGATGGCAGGAACAGAGATGGTGGGGACACAGGGATAGAAACAGCGGGGACAGAGATGGCGGGGATGCAGGGATAGAGATGGCAAGGATGCAGAAACAGAGATGGCGGGGACACAGGCATAGTGCAAGCCTTCCTACCAGGGGGTCCAGTGATGGAGTCCGGTGGTGCAGCAGTGGGGATGACAGCTGGGCGCACCCCATATGATCATCCATCAGGGCCCCAGAGGTGGCATGGGATTATAGCCGGGTGCACCAGGTGGGCTCCAGCAGGGTTTGTAAGGGGATCAGTGGTGGGGAAGACAGCCTTATAATCAGCACAATCCAGCGGCAACTCCAGCAGTGGGGGTGACAGCCTGGTGCACTGTGAGGGGACCAGTGCTGACACACTCCATAGACAGAAAAGCAGAGGCGGTGTGCTGTAAGTGCAGCCAGATGGGTAACATGTACCCCTTGCGCCCAGAGCAGGTGTGTGCTATGTCACCCTGCGCACAGAACAAGTGCGTACCGTGTCATCCTGCCACCCCCCCCCCCCCCCCTCTAAATGTGCATATGGGGGCAAGTTAAAGGGGAACAACAATAAATAAGGAATTGGGGCTACATGGGGAGGGGATGTATCAGAGGCACACATAGGGAGAATGTGACATAGACACACATGGGGGGGAGGTATGCATCGGAAGGGGAGGTGGTAGAGGCACACATTGGGAGAGGGAGGTGACAGAGGTGGAGGCCAGGGGCTAAATCATAGAAGGGGGAGGAGCAGACACAGCTGACTGGGTAGCCCAGCCAGGTAGCTCAGCCAGCTTCCTATGAGTCTGTTCCCCAGGAGGGGGCACATAACCCCCATGCCCCCCACAGAGAAGTCCACTGGTGCTGATGATCCCTGCCCCAAGCTGCTTCTTCCACTCACACTTGTACAGGCAGACATCTGCCTGTGAGTGAGAATCAGGCTGCAGCCACGATCACCAGAAGCAACAGTGGCCCCCCTTCTGCCAGTGACAACATCTCTTACTTAATGTGAGTGTGCCCTGCAGGTTAGTCCCCTCTCCTCACCTCTCCTCTAATGACGACCTCTTCAGTCAGACTCAGTCCAGCCTCTCTGAGTCATCACAGGCAGCCTCTGAGTATCAGTAGAACGATGTGCTGCTCCTTCAGCTCCGCCCACTATGAGCTCTGTCAGTCAGCCTAGCCTCCGTCACCGTCTGCTGCAATGCCTAGTCCAGTTCCTCCTTCAGTGGCATCATGGCATGTGACACAGCACTGCACACCCGAACTGATGGAGGGGGTGGGGGACGACTAGTGTGGCCGGGTACGTTGGGCTGTGGTTGTCCTTTTAATCTGCCGCCATTCTCCCCCCCTCCACACAGCCTCCCTGAGCTGCCCCTCCCTCCCTATGTCTGTCCCCTTCCCCCAGCTACAGCCCACAGCTTCCTGCAGACTCCGCAGTGGTGGACTACTGGCTGCGTGTGACTCGCTGGTCGCAGACACACACCTAGGCACTGTCAGTCAGTTCACCGCTGCAGAAAGCTGTGCCTGGGTACGGATGTAGGGAGGGAGCCGCTACACAGCCTATCCACCTTCTCTCAGCCGCCCCGGACACACGCACACCTGCCGGCCGAATTAAAAAAAAGTGTGGGTGAGCTCAGACCCGGGCCCCCCTGCCGTGCCCGGGCCCAGGTAAATTGTACCCTCCCCCCCTCCCTCTCGGCGGCCCTGCTCACACTGCTCTCCTCACACCTCACTGCCCCCACAGCTCTCCTCACACCTCAATGCTCCCACAGTTCACACTGCTCTCCTCACTGCCCCCACAGCTCACACTGCTCTCTTCACACCTCACTGCCCCCACAGCTCACACTGCTCTCCTCACACCTCACTGCCCCCACAGTTCACACTGCTCTCCTCACACCTCACTGCCCCCACAGTTCACACTGCTCTCCTCACACCTCACTGCCCCCACAGTTCACACTGCTCTCCTCACTACCCACACCTCACACTGCTCTCCTCACACCTCACTGCCCCCACAGCTCACACTGCTCTCCTCACACCTCACTGCCCCCACAGCTCACACTGCTCTCCTCACTGCCCCCACAGCTCACACTGCTCTCCTCACACCTCACTGCCCCCACAGCTCACACTACTCTCCTCACTGCCCCCACAGCTCACACTGCTCTCCTCACACCTCACTGCCCCCACAGCTCACACTACTCTCCTCACACCTCACTGCCCCCACAGTTCACACTGCTCTCC